>NW_027526335.1:17589054-17636003 GCF_048455015.1 Haemaphysalis longicornis | reverse complement strand
ATTTGTAGAAATATATATCAGTCAGAACAACACTCACCATCGCAAGAGTGCAGAATAGAGGGCGCGACACATATAAAGAACAACTCAGTCAAATGTATTGCACCAAGATGGCAAGCTGTGCGAGTTGAAATTGGTTCAAGGTGATAGAAAATAGCCAGCGCAAGGAAGACGAGGACGAGGAAGAACGAGAACAGACACAGCCGCGCTGTGTCTGTTACCTTTCTTGTCCTCGTCTTCCTTGCGCTGGCTATTTTCTATCACCATGAACTCAGTCAACCTGTCCTTACAAAAGCTAAATATCCATTACCGATAAAGTATTTTGCTATTACATTTCTAGAGGTGTATTAACGGTACAATTCAAAACTTCTTGAAGAAAAAAATCAAGGCGCAAATATATTGGGAGGTGATTCGCGACAGTCTTTTCCCTATTCCTTATGAGCTGGGCTTTTTTTTCTTTTATGTGTTCGAGCGAAATTACAAGAAAATCCCATCGCATAAACGCTGGATTGTTTCTATGTTGTTCTGCAAAAGCATACCGGTGTAAATCACTTGCTGAAAATCGCTTGTATGAAGTTGCTGCCATTACTCGTATTTTAGCGGTTAAAGTTAGACCTTGCTTCCTCCTTTCTATACTCAAATTCAGGCAACAGCGGTTCGCACCAAATAAACACTCTTCTTGAAATGCCCAAAATTTACGCTAACTTTTGGTAGCAAAAAACAAGTGCAGGTTCAAGCAAAGACTTTAAAGGAGCAGATGACCCAATAATAAAGAGAAAGAGAAGCGAAACGATGACTGGTATCGATATCTACCGCAAAAGCAAACCAGAGTTGTGCGAGCATAATCAATACGAATTTTGAAGATAGAACTCGACAACCTCTTTCTTTATCGAACCGGCTTCGTGTCATCAGCAGGGAACATCTGGAGTTTTCCGAGAAATGAAAACCTAGTCTGGCTATCCCATCAAACATAAACACGGACCTTGGAGCACGTTTTAATACCACAGACGAACTAATGTTAAGCGCGAATGTCGAAATCGTTCTTGGAGTTGGAGGGGGAAAAGCCACAGAGTTAAAAAAAAAAGTGAAACAAGGAAGTAGGGCCAGCATATAAAGAACAACCATCTGGCACCGTAGTACCTTCTTCGACGTCATAAGAGGCGGAACAGCAGCGTCGTTGTTGTAATGCAGCACCAGGGCTGTTTCCCTCACAGGGACGCTCACGCGCCACCACCTGGAAGCGCTCCCTCCAGGTGGCTGCAGGGATGTGACGTATGCTCTTTGAAACAAGCCAACCAGTCCTGCAGCTGTCAACATTTACACGTGGGTGGTTCAACGTAAGAGAATACGCTCGAAGGATCGACGATCGGGGTAGTTGGTTGTGGTTCAAGAACGTCTGTAAGTAGCGCAAACTCGACACGACCCAAGAAGAAGAAAGGGAATGCCGTGGGCTGTCTGCTTTCTTCTTCTTGAATACGTATCGTGTTTGCGCTACTTCAAGATATTCAAGAATACGCTCAGTTGCTATTATTACGCCATTTGTACTTACCGACGTGCCACGAAAAAAAAGAAGCGCCGTGAATTACACATTACTAAGCGTTTATAATTTCTTAAGATGGTGGCAAAAACGACCTCATTTGTTCATGTTGAACTTCCTTTTGGCAGTCTTGCAACTTCCTTAGTTTATTTCGGCAAATGAACTCATGTATTTTAAGCAATGTTTTCTGGCTTTTATAATAGAAAACTTTTCACAAAGTACCACATAGTTTGTGAAAGAGGCTGCCACAGTGCACGCAGGAGCAACAATAAAAGTCATTTGAAATGTTTAAAGCGTGCAGAAAATGGAAGGGGGTGGGGGAGGGGGAGTGTTGTGAACTCTGGAACAATAGCCGTTGTGCGGCTGTTACGCTTTTCAGGTTTACCGTCGATTAGCAACAAGCGCTGCTTCCGCCGCAATGCCGGAGACCGGCGTCCTTACTTCTCATTCTGGATTGGCACTGTACGAACCTAAATGTATCAATAAATATTCGCAATAAATATTCTCAACAATGAAACAATTAATATCAGTCTCAAGATCATTTCACACCAATCTTACAGTGCCGATGAAGAACTCCTGTTCTGTCTTTATCTTTATGCCGCCTTGGTAGGTTCTTGTTTGACTACGTCAGTGTCGTGTATGGGTCGGCGACGAAAACAGCATTTAGAATGCTCGACCCATCGCTACACTTGGGGCGTCGCCTTGTGTCGTGTGCTTTTCGCACTGGTCCAGTTCAAAACTTGTATGTTGAATGTAACAAGTTATGCTTAGAGGATCAACGAACATAAAGGAACTTTATGCATGTAAAACTTCATTGCTGAAGAATCAGCTCTTTAAATCTGTCCTGAATGATACATCCATATCTCCGCTGTTTGTAAATCGCCCAACCCTTTTTCTGCCCTTCTTACTTATAGGGTGAGAGAGGAAGGTCCGGGTCTCACCATCTTCTGTTTAGACGTGTACACAGCAACTTTTACTGATATTTTAACACCATGACACCTTCATCCTGTACCTTGTGACCAGACAAAAACAGGGTACCAAAACTGCGATTTTGCAGCACTTCTTCTCCCGGCAGGATAAATACAAACGTGTTACAGTCATGCATCCAAACCCTCCACTATATATGGTGTCGTATGCTGCTCATGGTTCGAACTTTAGTGAGTGCAGAACCATGAGCGTGCACACCACTGCTTCCTCAGCAGAACCACAGGGAATTTTACTCATTGTACAACACATTCTTCAAAATCAAATTCCAACGTGCATCATTTGTACAGATTCCTTAAGTGTTGTTCCTGCACTCACGGTGATCTCACAAGCTCCGCAAAACTTTTAGTCAATCTAGCCTTTTACACCAGAATCTCTGCGTATCGTCAAAAACTTCAGCTGGTCGTTTTCTGGGTTCCAGGCCACACTGGGATCGGTGACAACGAGTTGGCAGACGAAATGCCCGCTACTGCTGCATTTAGAAACACCATTCACAGAACAATCCTACCACTCACGATCGCAAGACTCCCATTAGAGAACATCCACGTAACAAATGGCGAGCACAGTTGAGGGAACAGGCAGCCAACAAAATACACGTAATAAAAACCCACTTGGGACCGTATACACAACTAACTCACACAACAGAATAACTGAAATTGTCATATGCAGGTTGCAGATATATATATATATATATATATATATATATATATATATATATATATATATATATATATATATATATATATAGAGAGAGAGAGAGAGAGAGAGAGAGAGAGAGAGTAAATGTTTATTGAAAAGGAGAAGAGGTCGGCCTGAGAAATTAATCTTCGGCCTGCTACTTCCCTCTGGGGGGAGGGTACTGGGAACAGAAAGAGAAAGGAATGAATATGGGAGGTATGGGAAATGACAATGAAAGCGACAAATTAACTATGTAAAAGCAGTAAAACCAATAAACGCCTCACATACAACGGGGCCCTGAATCAGATGACTACAGTTCACTTTTAAGCACATGACTATAGTCCATGAAAAAGAAAAAAAAACTGCTCAGACATTATTTCGCAGTCTGTTCAATTTTGTCGCAACCTAGAGCCGAGAATCCAGAGAGGAGTCACCAACAAATGTAGGCAGGGCTTTAACGGCTAGGCTTTGTTTCCTCTTGTCAGCCCACGTGCCCAAAATATTTTGCTCGGACAGGGGGCGAGTGTCCAAGCGTAGTAAAGCTGTCTCAAGGTTCTTTCGCTCACTAGAGCACTTTGGACAAGTGCTAAGCAAATGTTCAATGCAACACACTTACATCTGCTCACAGGATCACCAATGCCACTGTGAAGCGAGTGTGGAGAACAGACATCCGTAATTCGCACCCTAATTCAATGTAAGGCCCTAGACACAACATGACACAAACACTTTCCCCCACTCTACAGAGCGCGTTATGCAGCACTACGCCGAGAAGAAGTTTTTACGGCTGATTTTCTATCAGACATAATAAAAAGCTCGGCCTTTACATCAGCCATCTTCCTTGACGTTTATTTTCACATTTATATTTACTCAAGAATATTGGCGTGTACTTAAGAACTGTCACGATATATATACTTCTTGGCGCTCTTTGCCCAGAGTTGACCTTGCACCATAAAACACCAATCATCATCATCATCATCTAACTCTATCAAGCAGGCATACTCAAGACAACAGACACCGAACTGCTTCTCTCTTCATCACACGCTGTCTAAAAGTTCCCCCCCGGGCGTCCGTGACAAGGTTTATTTCCTTCTTCTGCATCCTCCATCTTGAGCTGTCCGATCGCCTTCTTTGCTACCGCGCCGACACAAGAGCAGGGAAATGACGAATGTAGTTATTCTCTACACTGAACGCCAATATGTATGTATTCGTCTCGACTGTCGTAACAGGATGCCCAGACGCTCGGTCGGCTCACTCCGAAGGGATAATGCTGCTGGCAATAATCTACGCATTGAGAAACACGACGGCCTGCTGCCAGGATGCCCTGGTAAAACAACAGGATGAATAGAGATATTTGGAGGACGAGAGAGGAGATGGGCGCAGACTGTAAGCGTATACACTACTCGTAGACTCCTTTATGGTGTCCTTTCATTTTTTTGTATATGCTTGTTTCCTATCGCGGAAGGCGAGTGCACGTATGATTAGATCAGAACTCAGAGAGTGCATACGCACACGAAGAACAGCTGCCAACTTATACCTGTCGAGATGAGCCTTGCGTGTCCAAGCGCTAGATTTCGCTCCTAACCAGACACCCTGCGGGTACCAAGGTGGGATCTTTTTCCGAGCTAGCTGTGCAGTCTTTTTCTCCTGTTATTTGTCTATTGGTTTATTGTCTTTGTTTGCTTTTTCTTAAATGCAGTTTCTGTTCTTGTATTCTTGTTCGCTTTCTAGAGAGTAGAATAGAGTAGCTGATTGGGAGCTTCTCAGTTGACCTGCCTGCCTGTCTTCTGCCGCTTTCTCGCGATTTGAACTCTTGATTTTATTTTTCGATGTTCACCATTTCGTGGTAATTTCAGCTCATTTTTGTTTCCGGAAACGCATGTCATTCGCATCCTATTTATTAATACTAGGAGTGCGCTCTTGCGTCAGGGATAACTGCATTTCCGGTGTTTAACGGCGTGTGAACTCGAACGAATTAACTGTTTACTTATGATGTTTCACGACTTATCAAAAAAATTCGCCTTGTTGCGTCCGTTTCATACAATAAATCATAGCAGATAACGTGCTGTTGTTTGGAATGGTTAAAAACTGTTTTTTTTTGTCCATTTTCACTTGCAATAAACTTGCTTGAAATATACGTTAGTCTAACATAAGGCTAAGGTTCCCAGAGTTAGTTTCTCTTCGAGAAAAGAACATTCACCTAGCTTTTCGGTTAGTTTTACATTGCTTATGAGACGCTTCCGATTTCTCTGCGTTACGTTTTTTTAATACATTAGTCTATTCCAACTAAAGCGCATTAAAAAATTACAGGTAACTGAGTTAGGAAACAAATACTGTCGCTCAAGAGCTAAGGTTTCGTTTATTGCGTCATGTATTTTAATAAAATAATTCGCTTTGGCCTTAGTTCTGTGACATCACTTCTGATTCTGATTGTAGGGTTTTACGGGCCGACGCATCACAGGCGATGAGGCGCGCCGTAGTGGAGGGCTCCGGATTAATTTTGACCACCTGGGGATCTTTAACGTTCGCCGAAATCTCGTACACACGGGCGTTTTTGCTTTTCGCCTTCATCAGAAAAGCGGCCGCCGTGGCCGGGAATCGAACCCGCGGCCTCGTGCTCAGCACCGCAACGCCTTAGCCAGTGAGCCACCGCGGTGGGTGTGTCTGTTACATCACTTGTCACCCGTGTACTGTGTACTGTGTTGTGTAGCCATGTACTGTGATGCATAGTTGCGCCAGCAAGGAAACAAACAAAGCGAAACAAAATGGAAGATCTAACCAAATACATCATGTCTGTAGTAAACCTTTCTTGACCAAAGTGAGCAAATACTCACTGGAAGATTTATCAAAATAATTAAAAAGGCTGACATTGTTCTAACCAACTTGGATGAAAAAAAAATCAAGTTTCCGTTTTTAGTTTATAAAGACACTTTTGGCGAACAAGAGCGGTCACCCCAACCCACAGCCTAGCGATGAAACTTACGGGCTTGCCATAATAAAATATAAACGACGTTTAATATTTCCATCATCACCAAGTTTACTTTGTGTTTGAGTAACCTGTTACTTTTGGTGTTACCGCAAAGATCAAAGCCGTCAGTGCTAGATGATCATTTACTTGGCAGCTAGGTTTCCAAGACACTCGCGTTCTTCGCCAAGTCAAACATCGTACTTTCAAGCAATGATCATGCGACAAAGAACTGTGCTGGGGAAAAAAACAGCGGCGAAATAAAAGGGGAAATAATCAAACGTCAACGACCCGACGAACAACGCCTCAGACGAAGAAGAAAGAAAAAAAAAAGGAGGGACAGGGGAGAGAGGGAGAGGGTTCGAAGTTTCAGTGTACAGCCCACTTCCGTAGGCCCGGCTCGTAGCTCTCGTAAACGACTTTGGGCCCGGCGGGCCTTAACCGCTTACCACGAAGATTGCATTTCCTCTGGCCAACCGTGCGGAGTAAAATAGGGCCAAGCCACGGCGTATACAGGCCCGCAGGAGAAGCTCATACCCACAGCGCAAGGAGCTGGCATGCCGCTTCCCGGGAAAGCAAATACTCAGCCGCGCAGGCGAACGCACTTACATAAGCAAGAAAGCAAGGGATACTAGCCTCTTCATTGTCATGCAGAGCTCGGACGCTTTTTCTGCCTTGTCATGGCGTCACTTTAGTTTGTTTGCGGCGCCGGCGCATATATCCCAGACAGTGGCCAAGAAAGGGGGAAGGGGGGGTCGACGAAAATGCGCAATCCAGCCAAAACGACGTCCCGTATATGCATAGAGATTGCACGCATATCAATTCGAGCCCTAAAGCACAGCTCGGGCACGAGTTTCGCTACTGGCGCGTTTCCGTTCGGCCCGCTGCATATATGGCTCGTTCTTGCGTGCCTTTTTGTTCCTCACGACCGTTATAATGCACGCAGTTGCTTTTTTCTGAGGTTGTTATTATTTGCCGTTCACTACGCCTCACCTCAGTCTGGATTCACGCTCAAGTGGTTTGGGGTGCCGCTATCACGCGGCTCTTCCGTACGGTTTGAAAGTTTGCGCGCGCCAGAAGAGCGGTGCGTAGAGAACTCAAAAATACAAGGAATAACCAGGCGCGCGCTCCTAGCACGAGCTACACATTCGCTACGCCCGCATGCCTGCCCTGGGAGACGTACGTACGCACAAAAAGGCAGCGGCAACAAAAAGGCCAGAAACAAAACCGTCGATACAAAGTAGGTAAATACACAAGGAAGCGAGGGAAATAAAGAGGAAGGTTCAGAAACGGAGTGGCACTGCTGCTGCTGCAGCGAGCTCCTTTAACGGCGGGTGGGCCTCCTCCTAAAGACGGTGTCGTACGCACGCTGCACGTTTTCCCGGGGCCACGTGTTTGTGAAGCTTTCATAAATTCCGGTTGAAGAGACCGGGCTAAGGACAGCCAGTTTTCTTTCTTTCGGAGTTGCGCCGCTTCCTTCAATTTTGAATGACTCTCCTTCCATCTCCCCATTGTTTGGATTATTCTCGCCGTATTCCCGTTTTCTCCAAAGCTCTCCTCTGTCTTCCTCTCTCTCTCTCTCTCTCACTCTCACATGTTTTGTATTGTGCTGCTTCTTTTCTGATCCTAATTTGTTTTCTCTCTCGACGCCACCTCCTCTCGGCGCGACATTAGGAGCACGTGTTTCGGTTCCACAGCGGATTTCCTGCAGTCATTTTTCACACCACCAAGACGCGTGTGCCCGGAGCGCGCTGGCCCGTTTGTCCTTTCTGCGACAGCGTGCGCTTTCTTCCGTGTGTGCAGCGCGCGTCGTGCTTAGGCGCCGACAGAAGTAAATGTCCCAGACACGTCCGCCATCCTTGTCGCCCTTGTACCCCCGCCCACTCCTACTTCCTTTCCTTTTTTGTTTTTTTTTAAGCTGCTGTTATTACTAACTGCGGTACGAGAGTCCCCCAGCTAAGAGCATTCCTTTGTGATGTTGCGAGACAAGTACGCGCTAACTGCTACGAATCGTCTCAGCTGTTTGCCGGCGTAAATCTTGTTGCCCCGGTCTCTCTATAACCGAATTTAACGCATCGTGCCCCCGAATAGAGACCGACGTACTTTGAAAGCAGAGTAAAATGGGCCATATACGTATTCGGTTTGCAATGGTGTGTACTGGCACTAAATGAGTTGTATTTTTCATTATTTCTTCTGCAAACGTACGCCTGGGTTTCCAGAGTGGTTAAATTTACCCTGTACGAGAGTGTAAACGGCGGTGCAACAAACCTAGGTATACCTGTGGCACTTTGTGGCGAGGCTTTCTGCCCCACACTCTGCTTCATTGCCCTACCAGTTTGAACAAGCGCACCATGTGATCAAGTAATATACTTGGCGCAACCCAGCGTCTGCGACTAAGCACGACACCCTGCGGGAGGAGTCTCCTCACCAGAAAGGCAGAAAGGGCCGTGGCAGCAGGGGATCTCCAATGGAGACTTGGACTGAGGACCCCACACCACATTACGCTGCTCGTAATAAAGTTTATTCTCTCTCTATCTCTCCGAGAAAGACTGATGTAGTGGTTTTCCATTCAACGCCACAAGAACGCTCGCACTGGCCATCACGAGTATATTCCAACTCGCCCAATTTGCTGCAATTTCGCAAGAACCGCTATTATTGCCGCTCTCTTCCGCATCATATACCTGCTCATCTAATTGTAGCGGGACTGCAGTCTAATTCATGATAATAAAACAGACAGGCAACGGCTGTATAGCGACTATAGATGCAAAGGCTGCGCATATATATAAATAGGCATAGCAAGATTTGAGAATGGGACCATAGCGCTCGAAAGATCTGTGCCCTCCAGCAGAGGGAAGATCTCAGACACTGTCAAAAATAAAAGTACCATGTATCTAGCGCCACGATTGACAAACATTTTGGGAGGAATTAAAAAGAATATTCTTTCGGGAATTTACAGCTCGAAGGAGGCGACGCAAAGCGGTGCGTCTCCCCGTTCATCACGAGACAGACTCGGCGGGACGAATTCCCAGGTGCACGGAGGTTGCTGCTGCTGTTGCGATAGTTCGGCGAGTATGAAAAATGGCCAGCACGGCAGCCGCCACTTTCGTTTTTCGAGTGTCCACCGACGCCTCGGTGACATTTTTCAGGTTGAACTTCCCTCCCGAGGAAAGTGGTCCACGCACGGAGAAACCTGCAACTGGAGGGTGAAGGGTGGCAAGTCTTGCCCGATTTGTATCAACTTCCGCGAATTGATGTGGCCCTTTCTTTTCCCCTCTGTGAAGTATGGTGGCTTTATTTTTCAATTTTTGGTCGGCATATGCTTTGAGGGCACATAATTTTGCTCTAGGTATCTCACGTATTGTCCTCAGGCAGGTAGTAAGAGTATGTATGGAACAGCTAAACGGGGAGTTGCCCTAATAAATCAGGCAGTTAACTAAAGAATGACACTTAATTAAGCAGCAACAGAGTTCACCAGCACCAAAATAACCGAAATCAGAATACGAAATGGTTATCATTGCGTGTTAATAATGCTCATGCTTGTGCGATAATACAGGGCTCCTTCATAAGGATTGCGCCAAACCACGGCGTCTTTGCGTGTACCTTAGAGGAAAGAGTGCTTCCTTATGTGTCCAAAACTTTTCTAGGACATTGCTCGTCAATCAATTTCCTCAGAGAACGACAGTACGGCTTATACATGGTGGACTCGAGCTTTATAATTGTGCTTCGTGTGGTGTACATGTAGTAGGATTGTAAAATTCTTGTTAATTATCGACTTTTTTTGCTTCTCTTGATCAACTCGTTTTTCCAATAATCATAACGACCACTGGCGTACGCAGGGGCTGGAGATCGAGGAAGGCCGTTAGGCTGTGTTTTTTTACGGTTTCTTTCCTTTTACTGTTTGTATACCCATTATGTTGTATTCTCCTCCCTTTTTTGTTTATACCCCCCCTCCGCCCCTTCTCTATGAAGTGAAGTCCTGCGTATGCTACAGGTGGCGATCATTTTTTGCAACCCAAAGAAAAGCCAAGATTTGATGTGGACATTTTCTTCTCACAAGTTTCTACACCGATGACAAGCACAATCCTTCAAAGGCCACGCATTTTGCTTGTAGGTTGTTCTTCGTAAGTAATCGTGACGATTGTAATCAGGAACAAATAAGCTGCTACCACAGCAAAAAAAAAAAAAGAAAGACAGTCATTAAGTTGTTACTAAAAGATAAGTTTCCCTGAGATCTGAATGAAAGCCGCGTAGCCAAGATCGTGCAAGAGTTAGGCCAATGAATATTAACTTTCACTCGAAAATTTGTTGTATCAATCTTGAATTCTCGCGTACCTGCAAGTCGCTGCCCGAGAAGTAACGAAAAGGATACATTGAGCCCACAAAATGGAACATCGTGAACTACTTTTTCCCCTTCAGCTTTTCCACTAAGCTTTGCAGCGGCCAGCTATCACTCGCCAGAGAAACACGCGGCGCCTCGGGTTTCTGCTCTTGGCTTCGGTCCAAGCCTGACCCTGCCCCGGGTCCCGGCGGCGATAACCCCGATAGATTTGCGAGTGTCGCGTGGCCAGCGCTGCACTACATCATGGCCTGACGTTGAGCAAGCCACGCCGCACGACCACGACGGGTTCGGATCGCTTAGTAGGACCCGCGAGAGCCTGACGCCTAACGTTATTAATTCGGCGGGAGGCAAAAACAATTTGTCTTTAAAAAAGAAACCGGTTGAGCAAGTTTTTATTCGGGAGAAGTAACGTAATGAGACGCTTTCGATGTAGCCAGCCACGGAGTTCTGCGTGATGGCCTTTCGCGGCAAGTTCATTGTCTTCCCTCAAAAAAAGAAAAGAACTTTTTTCAGGACAAAGCAGAGAATAAAACAAGACAATGGTTTTGCAAAAATCTTCTTCCACTGACCCTGCACCCAGTTGCCCCCAAGTTGCGCCAATCCCTGAAACACTCCATAATGCAACTTACGCAATTCATTTTATTTTTCTTATCTGTCAACGTGGCCGTCGTTATATGCTGCGTAGCAGAGGTAAAAGAGAGAGAGAGGGAAAGGACCGCAACAAGGCAGCGCCAGCCTTAGTGTCAGTGGAGAAGTGGCCAGTATTATCCAGGCAGATTTTTTTGAAGTAGCGGGACGTGTGCAGATGCTTTGTGCCTACAAAAACATCATAATAAAGAAGTAGAAAGAAACCTTTCGGGTTCAGCTGAATTCCGTCATTATCTCCGCGGCGGTATTCAGGGTGAGCAAAATTAAGTCGTCAGGTTTTATTAAAGTTACGCGCTTAGATTTACGTGAAGACCTCTTCTACAGTGAGGTTATGCACCCAGGGGGACACATAACTAGGTGGTAATTATTGATGTCGGTGGCCTAATTAACTAAAATTGAATAATTAACTTTTTAGTAGTCGCAGCAAGCAGGCATGTTGGTATGGAAAAGTTAGACGCAATGGTGTTTCTACGCAGTTTAATTTGGCAGAATTATTCTAGCCCCTGCGTACACCGAGATATCGAACTACGAAGTTTAATTGCCGGTGGCATGATTACGCATGCAAGACAGCGAGGACCGGCGCAAAGCTCCTCCCTTTAGTTTTGTGTTTCGATAGCGGTTCCGAGTACTGCAGATTTCGATAACGTCCGCCAAGACTGAAAGGATGCCAGTGATCACTTTTGCTTATGCCTCCACCACGTTGTCAAACTAAACACCGTACACAGCAGGCACGTCACAAAAGGGAGGAGCTTTGGGCTGGTCTTCGCTGTCAAGAATGCGTAATCATGCGAACGGCAAATAAACTTCGCAGTTCTATATCTCGGAGTACGGATGCGCTAGAAAAATTCTGCCAAATGAAACTGCGTAGAAACACGATTGCGTCCAACCTTTCAATACAAACATGCCTGCCTACTGCAGCCACTCAAAAGTTAATTATTTATTTTAGTAATTAAGCCACCGACATCAATACTGACCACCTAATTATGTGGCCGGGTGAGCGATTACCCTCACTGTAGAGGTGGTCTTGACGTAAATTCAAGTGCCTAATTTAAACAAAAAAACCTGTCGACTTAATTTTGGTCCCCCTGTAGATAACGCCCCGAACATTATATTTTGGAGTTTTAGTATTTACAGTTTTTTACGCAACCTCTACTTTGTTCGAATGAGCATGATGCGGCCTAGTACAGACATCGAGAGGCAATCAATTTAAGTGCGAAAATTCGGGCTGCACCCTACACCTTAATTTTTATTTCCGTTAGGGAGTGAGCACATATTCAATAATCATCACAAACTGAGGAAATCTCCGTTCGGTGTCTCCTCGTTGTCTCTGGAACGCTATACATCGGCACTGGTAAACTTTAACCCCAAAGTGGGAAAAAACATAATGGGCGTACGATGCCTTTAGACACTTCAGTTGGTATGCTGCAATTTGTGACTCTGAGGAGGGGGTGCAGTAGAGAGTGTGGCGAGTTGAAGCTATTCCAGGGCTGTAAGGCGTGCTGCACTGGAGGGAAGGAAGGAAGGAAGGAAACTTTATTATGAAAGGATGGCCCGAAGCCGCAGGGGAAGGGGGAGGGAAGGAAGGACGCTAGTAATGTCCAGCCATCGACGCCGCACAGACAAAGCTCCAGAGTGCTGTCAAGGTGTCCTTCCTTCCCTCCCCCTTGGACATCAAGGTGTCCAAGAGGGCCGAATCCACTCTTCGTAGGAGTGAACCCACGCCGGGCGGTGTTGGGCGCGAAGCACGGCAAGGCCCGGGCAAGACCAGACGAGGCGCGGAAGGTCAGGCTTCGTTGTGCCATGGCATGCGTAGCAGAGCACATTGGGGTCCAAGAGAGAAGGGGAGGAACTGGGAGCTGATCCGGTCTGTGGAGGTGCTGCGAGGTCTACAGAATGGGGATTTCCCGCCGACGTTGACGTCGGAGAACCTGCCGGCGGTATGTTGTTGCCTTGTTGGGATTCATTGCTCGAAGGGTCAAAGTGAGTGTGCCGTCCTCGCCACCGTGCGACGATATCAGCGGTTATGGCGAAGCCAGAACGGGCCCGGTTGAGAAAAACCTGGGCGCCGCGAGATAAGCCAGGAGGCAGAGGATGCGGGTTCTGGGGTACTGATGACTGGAGGTGAAGGCGCCGGGCATGTCGGCGACGCTGGCGCTCCTCGTCAGTATCGAAGTGGGCTCCGCTGGCTATGGTCTCCCCGGGCTGACGGTGGTACGACGAAGATGCCACGCTCGCCAGCCTGTGGGCGCTTTCATTACCGGGATGCCCCCCATGGCCAGGGATCCACCGTACTGTTACGGGCGTGTGGAAGGTGTTGTGCAGAGAGCTGCATGATCGTTTAATGCAGTGTGCGGCAGAGTGTTTCCGTGGAATTCCTATAAGGGAACGTAAGGCCTCGGCACAGTCCGTGAAAATGTGCACACGGTGGTACGCGCGCTGATTGCATGCCTGCAGAACGGAACGTGCTAGGCGTAGGCCTTGTTCAATAGCGCGCAGCTCAAGGGTGGTGGTGTCCGGAATGGAGCCGACGATGTAGGCTGTAACGCTGCGTTCATTGCTGTCTGCCGCTACAGCTGCAAGTGCCACAGCAGCCGTGCGAGGTTGCCAGGAGGCGTCCACGTACACACGTAATGTCCGCGGATCCGCAGCGTCGGTGGCTGCGGTGGTCTGCACCAGTGTGGCACGTTGCGCCGCATAAGTAGCCCGAGCAGTTTTCCGGGGTGCTGGTCGCCGTTCTGTGATCAGCACATCCTCCCATGGGCGAACGTGTGGAGGGATGGGCGGCTCATCTAGTAGTCGCTCACCGTCGTGACGTAGCAGGCGGCGTCCCTGCAGTGTCAAGTGGCGAAGTGGCGACGGTCCTTGGCGCCTGCTATGCGCGCAGAGAGGGTATCCGCAAGCGTGGGCCAACCAGCATAATGGTACAGCTCTTCGACGCGAGTGTGACGGGGCAGGCCAGTAATAGCCCGCAGCGCCTCCCGATACAAGACCTCTAGCTGGTGAAGTTGGTACTTCGTGAGATCGTAACACATGGCGCCGTAGACCGCTCTAGATACCAGCACTGCCTGTACTAAGCGTCGAGCGATGTCTTGCGGAGCACCACCGAAAGTGCCAGAGATGCGACGTATTATGTGTAGGAGACGTCGCCACAATGGTTTGAGCTGTCTCAGCCACTCTTGAGCTCCCCCGTTTTCATGAAACGGAACACCTAGTATGCGGATCCAACCATCTGGAGCTGGCTGGATGGGGTACCCTGCGATAGTTAAACGAATGCGCTCACGATTAGTGGCTTTGCCGCGCACAGCTAAGTAATTTGTTTTTGTTGCTGACACCTCCATGCCAGTGGGTATGGGAATGGCCGTGAATGTGTCCAAAGCATGTTGCAGGCGCTGTACGGCGGCATCAGTCGTAGGATGATCGTTGGCCTCCGTCCAGATGGTCACGTCGTCAGCGTAAGCCGTGACATGTACCCCTGTGACGGCTGCAACACCCTTGACTAGCTTTGCCATTACGATATTGAATAATATTGGGGACATTATGGCGCCTTGTGGTACCCCGCAGGTGTTCTTGAAAGGGTGGGTATTCACACGTCCCGAGCGTATTTCAAACGTCCTGACGGCCAGGAAGGCTCGCACGAAATTCCTCATCCTTTTACCCGGGTAAGCTTCGCAGAGGGCTTGTAGTACCGCGTGGTGGGAGACGGTGTCGAAAGCCTTGCGAAGGTCTACAGCCACCAAGATGTGTGGCTTATGATGTCGTGTACGCCGGAGTACCCGCCGAAGGAGGTGAATGCTGTCATGCGTTGCGAGATTGCTTCTGAATCCAGTCTGCGTGGGGTGGAAAAAGAAAGCCTCTTCTTCCAAGTAGTGGATTAGTCGGGTAGCGGCCATTCGTTCAAGTAATTTGCACAGTGTCGACGTCAGGGAGATGGGCCGTAGATTAGACATCGTGGATGGATCTTTCCCAGCCTTAGGAATGGGTGTGACGACTGCGTGCTTGAGAAATTCTGGCAGATGTCCTGAGGCCCAAATGGAATTCAACAGTTCCAGTATGTCGCATCTAGTTTGTTCATCTAGATTTCGCAGCATTGACCAAGTCTTGCCATCTGCACTGGAGGGACACAGATCATTTTAGAACTCTTTGAGATCATTGACTTGCGGCGAAACCTTAAAGGAGCCATTAAGACAAAATACAAGTTTGTGCTATTCGATAGATTTCATGTTTTATAGGGCTCCCAGCGCTTGTCCGAATGCGAACAATGCTTTATTCACTGGGAAATTAATTATTTAAGTCAAAATTTTGATTTTCCCGCTAAATCGTGCGTTTTCGTGGTCTGCAATCACATCACAGGAACCGGCCGTTCTGCAGCCAATTGGAAAGCCTTGTTTACCGTCAGTGAACCTAGTTGGCGCCACCATACCGCGGCAAACTGTTTTCTGCCTTTGGTTTGTTTTTGACCGTATTTAAACCTGGCTTGTTTTTGTTCAGGGAGAAAATAATCGTTTCGTGATATATAGTGCTCGCTCGAAAAATATGGTCACGTAAGACACCGTTGCTTGCGTCAGTTTCAGCCAGTGTCGTCTGAGACAACCCCAAAGCCCCGCAGTCCTGCGCAGCTAAGCCAAGCATAGTTCGCGCAGTACCAACAGCAGTACGCATCGGTACTTCTATGTTTACGTGCGCTTTCGTAACTTCCACTGTTTTGTCCCACCATTCTTACGGCTTTAAAAAGAATGTGTCTTAAATTTAAGTGCAAATATCTCGTTCGGCAAGCTTATAAGCTCTGCCTAATTTGTGTTTGCTTTTGCCGGCCTCCGCCAATCGCAGAGCTGGCTGGTACATCATAGGTTCTGTTGCGGGAAATAAGCTAGTGGTTCGCACGGTCATTCCCTTTTTTCCTAATTATGTAGCTTATTTGAGCCAAGTTTACGTTAAAAGTGGTGTCAGTATTATTCTAACGAGGAAATCTTCTGAATGAACCAAACTTGTGTTTTCTCTTTATGGCTCCTTTAATACACGGGCGTTTATGTTTTTCGCCTCTTCCGAAAAAACTACAGGGGATGCTAAATTTTTCCAGTACATGAAGGCGAAAGCCTAGTCCGCGCTGCTGTTGATCTCCTCTTGAACTTTCCGTTGAGAGTTCCGGTTTCTCTGGTACGGCCACTGCCACAGCTTTGTCCATAGCCGCTTCTTTCGGATGACGGTTGGATCAGCGGCATTCCGAGCTGCTCTAGCCTGTTCCCCAGTGACTTACTTTCGCGGTCTTCCCCGCTCGCGGCTATGGCCTGAAGCGTCATCACCATGGCTACGTGGAATAAAGCCCCGAGCCCACGCGGCGAAGTATATAAGGCGCGTTTAGAATATTCTAGGGTTCGTCTGCCTTTTTCAGAACTCTCCTCCGACACGGCTGTTTCGTTTTCCCGGTGCGCGCTACGATTTTTTGTACAACGACTGCAACTCACTTGTTTCAGGCATATCCGTCATACCTGGCTGGCTTAACGATGAGTAATGACAAGTATAACGAGTATAAGCCTAAGTATTACAAGTGCAACCTAAGTGTACAAGTAAACAAGTGCATACGTAAACAAGTTTATAAGTAAACAAGTGCAGCCTGAGTATAACAAGTGCAACCAACACTGAACCAGGCTAAATCAAGATATTGCTTTCCATGACCCCAATTAACTGAGCTAAGCCGCAGCCATTCTTGTGACCTTGGGTGTATTAGCTCCTTTACAGTTCTCTGCATATTTCATCGTTGGTCTTCTAGAGTTGTCTGCACCGCGCTTTCATGTTTTCGTTTTTATACCAATGTACGGAAACATTTTACCTGGCCACTCTGGTTGACACAGTGTTTTAACCCCTTCCCAAAACGTATTTTAATCTGAGCTACTTGAAATTCGAATGGCGCCCAGCCCATGTTTCCCTGCATTTTCCATTCCTTGCGTTTAAGTTGTTACTAGTGATTTCTTGAGTGATTCTTGTCTGCACTTATCAACACTCCCAAATATTCGTATTTCTTGATTCTTGGTATTTTGCCACCCCGGACTGATACCTCGCTAATGGGGCTGTCTTTAAACACTCGTACTTGAGACTTTTCAGTGTTTAAATTTGACCCGAGCTTTGAAGCTTTCACGCCCCTAATGTGATTGAGCGATTGCGCATCTCTCCAGAACAACGCCCCTGGCGTCAGTCTCTGCTATTGGACAATCTGCTAAAAAATGTTTCCTTGTAGTCTGATTGCTTCTGTCTTGGGCGAATGCCAGTGGTAGTGAGTGTCCCCTCGTGCGTTCGTTGCGGTGGCTCTCATTTGCAACTTGCTCTTATCCCTCCCTTAACAGCTCGTCTGGTGAGAGATACCGAACCACAATTTTACTGTAAATATTCATGTTTTGTTGATATCGCTTTTTTTTATTCAAGTTCAGTTTTTTTAAACATCTTCCAAACAACCTCCTCCCCCCCTCTTTCCCTACGCTTGAGCGCGAAAAATTTGGCCCTTGGATTTTTGGTACTGTACGCCTGGGGCCGAAAAAACTATATTTTATTAATAAAGCGGAAACCTTAATGCAAACGTACCCTCACCAAGTCAGCTTGAGCACAACTCCCTTCTGAGAACTCCTGGCTTAATCTTGAATTCACAGCGCAAACAAGAAACGAGGACGATAGGGAGAGACCGTTGCTACGTTCAAGGGTAACGAGACCTAGCACACTTGGGGAGAATGAATTACACAGGCACAATAAAAATGTCGACAACCACAAAGGCAAAGAGGTGCCCCATTTGCCACCTGAAAGGAAATACTTTTAGAGTGTCTTTAAGAGCCCCCCCCCCCCCCCCCCTTGATTGGAAAATGCTTTCTCAGCCACCTTCGAGTAAGGGGCCGGGCCTTTGTTTTACGCCCTTGCCGACTATATCTGTTTTCCTATGCCGCCTTTCTGCAGCCCCTTCCAGCGTTCCTGTTGTCAGCCCCACTTTCTGCTCGCTGCTCGGCGGAACACGAAAAGAAGCTTTTAGGCAGTTGTCCCCGCAGCGCGCTTTCGGATTCAGCTTTACGTTTTACGTACCGCTGTTATTCGACGGGAAGAAACCCCCTCGCTCTTCTTCTTTCCGGAAAAGTCAAAGGGGGACCGCGGAACTTGAGAAAGCTTTTTAGCTGAAGGACAGCCCGGAGCACCGCCGGTTCGATCGCTCGGGTGCAGCGACGGTGCACCCTGCAGTCACCCGGGCGAAGTCTTGCTCGCCTCTTTTCAAGCGTGATCTTCTTTCTCCAAGCAGTGCCGGCTCTGCCCCGACGATTGCACTAGTTTGTTGTTCTTGCGGGCCATTCTGAACTTCGGAACAAATGCGGAATTGACGAGGACAACCGGTTGTTCGTTGTCGCGCAGTCAGAGACGCGCGTCTCTTTCGAGCCGGACATGAGTGGTGCCGTTACTCTAGTCTGCGTCGCCGTCGTTCGCCCCGTCAGCCCACGGTCGTGAAGGTGGTTACAAAGTGGTTGAGTGCTCACGTGAGCTCCGAAAAAATGGACTTTTAACGGAGAAAATAAAATGTAAGACCATGGATTCCGCTAATGATATCTAGTCCATTACGTTTACTCGATAGAAAAGCTGAGGGCAACACATGCTCTTACAGCGTTATGTCCGGTTCAGAACGAAAACAAGACATGAACCGATCATTTCACAAATGTACTATGCCATTTTCTTGTACCTCCGAACGGATTTTGTTGGTATCGTGATCATTTTCTGCTGATTAGGAACACCAATCGTAAGAAAAGATAGGTAACATCAGCTAACAGTGCCGTGAAGCTGTTAGTGATATTTCATCCACTTCCTGTCGTACCTCCAAGAAAATGCGAGAACCGATTGCTGCTTGTCAAGCGGTCGTTTGGACTGCTTTTTTCTTGTCACCCTCAGTTTCTTGTGACCCCTGTACCAAAAAACTTAAATAAGGTGTGATTGATTGATTGATTGATTGATTGATTGATTGATTGATTGATTGATTGATTGATTGATTGATTGATTGATTGATTGATTGATTGATTGATTGATTGATTGATTGATTGATTGTTCTTGCAAAAAAGCGCCACCCTGACCAAGCGAAAGTGAATGCACACCAGAAGGAAGGAAGAAAGGAAGGAAGGATGGAAGGAAGGAAGGAAGGAAGAAAGGAAGGAAGGAACAAGAGAGGAAAGGCAGGGAGGTTAACCAGGATACTGTCCGGTTGGCTACCCTACTCAGGGGGGAGGGGATACGGGATATGAAAGGGAAAGAAAGGACAGCGGTACATATTAAAGGAGAAAATGAGAGGAAGAAAATTAGGAAAACACAAGGCGTGACCATGGCAACTACAAAGGCAGTAGAAAGGACGCACACAAAACCAGAAAATGCACAAAACTAAGGCGGTACACTGATAAAATTGGCGAACTAAGCACACTGCACCATAGTAATCTCCCTACAATCGTTCAGACAGGCCCGTGTCCTTCAAAAAGAGCAGTAAGGCTATTATAGCCTTTTCGGCCTGTGATGGACAACGCCTATGACACAAAATTGTCTGCGGTGTAAAGGAGTGGTCGTCGAGACGGCGAAGTGGGGTGGAGAGCTTTTGCCTCGGCGTTATGAAGCGGTCACAATGGCACAGAAGGTGTTCAGTCGTCTCGTCCGTGGCGCACGCATCACAATCAGGGCTGTTGGCCATTTCAATGGTGTAGGAGTAAGCACCGGTGAAGGCAACACCGAGCCACAGGCGACAAAGTAAGGTGACGTTCGAGCATGGCACGTTATTAGGTAGGCGGCGCTGCAAATCGGCGTCGAGCGAGTAAAGACGAGCGTTCGAGAACTCTGGTGTGTTCCACTTAGCGAGAGTGATTTCGCGGGCAATGGACTGCAGCGACCTTGCTGCATAAGTGCGTGGTAGAGGGATGCCGGTCAATCTTGCACTTTTGTGGGCGCCATGAGCCGCTCTATCCGCATGTTCGTTCCCAGTAATGCCGCAGTGGCTTGGGAGCCACTGGAAAACAATATCATGTCCATGCCTGACTACTGCGTCCTATAAGCACCGGATTTCAGCCACAAGTTGTTCGTATGGGCCGCGGCGGAGGGTAGACTGGATGCACTGAAGAGCAGGCCTCGAGTCGCATAGCACAACCCATTTTTCTGGCGATTCCCGCTGGATGAAAAGAAGGACAGCAGAGCTGTTGCAAAACTAATACGCTTTCTGATGGGGGTATGCAATGATTTATCTATTTAAGAGTAATGTTACTGAGAAACACATTGTTGCCAAGACCAAATCCAAAGCAAGATCTGTATCATGCGGTTTGATTGTTGGGGTCGTTGTAACAGGAGAGGCCAGAGTTGTCCAAGATGAAAACTGAGAACCAGCACTATTTGTCGTGGTTCACACTTTCAACATTGCATTCGTCTACAATATCCACTGGTGTACCCAACCTCCTTGGGTGTACCTCGTCTCAAACATGAAAGATGCTACACGTGAAGGTGTCAAAATTTGTTTTGGATTTTTCTGCGGTCAGTTAAACTGTGAAGACTAGTATTCCGTCACTAGCGTTTAGACTACAAATATCCGCACAGTCGGCGGAATTGGCTTTTGTGTCCAGATGCGCTTAGTGCTATGTTGGTCGCCATGCCAGAGTTTTGATACACGTAGGAAACAAACAAACACAAAACAAAAAAAAAAACTAACTAACAAACAAGAAACAAAACGCGAACAAGCAAGCAAACAAGCAAACAAAAAACAAACCAACCAACAAACAAAAAACTAACTAACTAACAAACAGGAAACAAAACGCAAGCAAGCAAGCAAACAAACAAAGAAAACAAACAAAGAAACAAACAAACAAATACGAAACAAAACGCAAACAAGCAATCAAGCAAACTAAGAAACAAACAAATAAACGAAGAAGAAAAAAGGTAAACAAGCAAGCAAGCAAGCAAGCAAACAAACACAAACAAACAAACAAACAAACAAACAAACAAACAAACAAAGAAAAAACAAATAAACAAAAAGCAAACAAACTAAGAAACAAACAAGAAACAAAACGCCAGCAAGCAAGCAAGCAAACAAACAAATAAAAAACAAGCAAGCAAGCGAGCGAGCGAGCGAGCAAGCAAGCAAAAAACAAAACCGGCGGTTAACACGGACCTTTATATACACTTCTGCGCTGATACACTATAACCCTTTTTTCGACCTAATGGTAAATAGCCCCTACTTTGTGCCGAACCGCGTGCCAAGTAACGTTAAACTCGTACGTGGAGCTGCCAGTACCTGTTACCCCAACGTTACTAGTAATGTTGCTGTTACCCGTTGTTGGACCTTAAAGGGCAACGGTAGACCTAACAGGAAAATCCCGCGGAAAAGGGGACGGTCGCCCTCCATGGTGCGGGGCTATCTCACGCGATAAGGAAGCGAACAAGAATGTCTCCTAATTGCGGGGGTATCACCCTTGTCCAGCCACCTTCAAGGAAAGTGATGCGCAGTGTAGCGCTTAGTTTTTACTCGCAGTTTTTGGAGGCGTGCGGACTTGGGGGTATAGAGGTAAACAGCTTCGATGTAAAAATGGAAGCAGAAGGTATACTGGCTAAAACAAGTGTCAGCCCTATCGATCACGCAGCTTGATACCGCGGGCTGGGTCGAGCCTGTCAGGAATTGCAAGAGCAGAAGCTTGGGCGAGTTGCTAATACATTGCATTGGCGGGAAGCGCGAATTAACACGGAGACAAGAGAAGAAAACAACAAGGAATCTCGCCAGGAATCTCGCGTTTTTTGGAGGGTTGTGGATCGCAATCCGCTTTGAGGTATGGCTTTAGTTTCTATAGGGTTTGTGTTCCAGCTGTACTAGCGGGGAACACAGTAAAACTTTATTGTTACATTAATTGGTAATTTACAGTATAGATATTTCGCGCTCGAAAAATCCTAAAATTGAGCCCCATATATTTCACTCAACAGAAAAGTGTTGTAAGTGTGAAGTTTTTTTCCCCCGTAAAGCATTGCCCAAAGTTACGTTAGCCTATGGAGTATGCTGATATTTCTCCACTTGAGTTGCTAGCACCAAAGGCTAATGAGGAGTACTCAAGTGGCACGTGACTGAAGTGCATTGCATCTGGAGAAATCACTTCATCACTTCATCTTCACTTCATCTCCACCCGCCCTGGATGTTCCCGCCCATGAAAATAGTGACCACGGTGCCCGGAATTACACGCAAGGAGCATTTTCCACCTGCCGCTCTACGGGTTTTTGCTCTTGAATATATGTACAACACATACGGAGGTCATACACATCTGTACACTGATGGATCGGTGTCATCCACATCATCCACTGTCGCAGTGTGGATACCTTCGTCCCGCACCACCCTCAGTGCCATGCTCAGCCACTAAACATCATCTACGGCCGCCGAACTTGCAGCTCTGCGGATGGCCTTGGCTCACATCATCGAGCAGCCGGCACGCACGTGGGCCATCTTCACGGATTCTCGGGCTGCACTGCAATGTCTGGCGTCTTTCCCCAAAGATCAGCTTGTGCTTGATGTACAAGCTTTACATCTTCAAGCTCTGCAAGCGCACCATCAAATAGCACTTCAGTGGCTCCCTGCCCATTGCGGGATAACTGGAAATGTGAAGGCGGACGTTGCAGCATCCAAAGCGCATGACAAACGCGGATCAAAAATACCGGTGCCATTTTCTCGCAAAGATGCTTCAGCCCTTGCATCTAGTGTGGCATAGAGCATGCAGCGATCGCTTTGGGCAGACGCATCCCGCCATTACGCGCCCCTCTACTCTATCGACCCGCATTGTAATTTTAAGATGCCACCGGGACTATCCAAGCATGATGAAGCAGTACTGCACCGCATGCGGTTGAACGTCGCCTACACGCGATACTACTGCTACAAAATCAATCAGTCCTCCTCGCCTCTGTGCCCACAGTGTGGTGTGCGTGAAGACCTCCAACACCTAATATGTGACTGTGTGCGCTTTACTACACAAAGAGTGTCTCTTGCAGTGTCCCTGGGCCGGCCGCTGTCCGCAAAACTAGAACTGAGGGACGTATTAGGTCCTTGGAACTCTTCCAAACGTGTCGCTCGTGCAACGAAAGCCTTATTGGCATACCTAAAAGACACAAGTCTTGGTCAGACTTTGTAATTAGTTAAAATCATATGTATTCCTCTTCATCATTATAACTATCATCGTCATCGCATTCATCTGGCGTAGCAAGCCAGGCATCTTAGCTGGGCTGACATCGCCAGTTTTCATTAAAGACTGTTCTCTCTCTCTCTCTCTGGAGAAATAATTGCTGCTTTTTTTTGTTTATTTGATGAAACCTTTTTGTGCCAAGCTATTACATTTTATATGCCTTAAACCACCTTCACAAAAAAAAAAACTTTCCATCAGATGGGAGAAATGCTCGCGCTTATTGTACACCAATTTGAAAAAGAAAGCTCGACGCAAGCATGTAATAAATAGAACAACTCAATCAGAAATATTTATCCCAGAAACCAGCTGGGAAAGCTTTTAGCGCTAAAAGCTACTTGATGCAGTTTGTCGGGGCCTCAGAAGCCATTATAAGGCATGTAGGCGGCGATAATGACGGGATTTGTTCGAAAAGGAACACATGCCTGGTACTGCTATATCATTGTCTTATAATTTGTAGTGGATCGCGACGGCTCGGCTAACATTATTCTCTCTTTGTTGTGGCGTCGGTTCTCAGATCACTTTGCCGGTTTCGTTTGTAAAGAGCAAGACTGCTTACGGAGCAAAGAAACCGCTTCTGCTGGTTGTGCAGCCCTGCTGCTCAGAGAGACTTCTCAAATATATATCGCGGCTTCATAAAGTAAATAAAGAGAGAGAGAGAAAGATATTATACAGTAGAACCATGTTTATACGTTTTTAAAAAGAAATACGCGGGGGAGAACGTAATATCCGGGGAAAAGTATGATCCGCCGCAGTAAAAAAAAAAAAAAAAGAACATTCGAGAGATGAACATGAGCATTTAATGGCCTTTTTCGCTTGTATATGCCTGTCAACTTCTGCTGGCGCATGCTGCGGCCCTTTGAGAGCAAGTGCTCCTTTTCTAATTATTGCAAATTTTTGTCCGCATTGGGATTGCCTTTCGCGTGAAAGTAACTCCACCCCGCTTCCAAGCTGACTACGGCCTGAGCATATGTGGCTGTCTTCCTCCCCGTCGTCGCCGCCATCTGTCTCGGAGGCTTCGAACAGCGCCGGCGCTGCTCCATGGCGTGATTCGGCCACAATTTCTTCCAAAGTTAGCGTTTCGTATGTTGGGACGTCGTTATACAGGCGACGTTGGCTTAAGGCAGCCGCGTTACCAAGTGACTACGGCAAGCCCAGCAGTGCGGGAAACCTACCACGGTAACCCAGGCTGCCCGACCGCCGCTCGGCGCCTGCTTATTGCGCCGCGTGCTCCTAGGTTTGATCCGCACGCACATCAGCACGTTTTAGGGCGCAGCCCTTTGTCGCCAGTCTCTGGGCTGAGCCGCGTCGCCGTCGTCGTGACCGAGAGAACGACGGGAAGACCAACGATTAAAGCGAAGGAGGAGATTGTCGCGAAATTGGGAGGGGAATGCGGTTCGCCGTGTATATGATGTGCGTTTGCTTAATACGCACTTCGCGGTTCCTTCCTGAGAGGCACTTCGCGCCGCCGACGGAGAGGCTCATGATCGCTGCCGTCGAGAGAACCCACGAGTGAGTGCTGCCTCAGCGCACTGCTGCTGCGCCCAAATATAGGCAGTATCGTAATCGCCAGCCAATTTTTTTGTTCACCGTAAAACGTATCATCCAGTCGTAGTTGGATAAAATTCGTAAAATTTTGAACGCACTCACTGGGAAATCGTGTTATCCAGAAACGTAGTAATCGAAAAAAAAAAGAACAAAATACCCGTAACGCTATGGTACAATTTTAGGGTTCGCCGTTGAGAGCGCAGTAAGCGGGAAATCGTATGAACCGGGAACGTGTCAACGACGTTCCACCTATATCAATTAATTGGCTCCTCTATGGAAAGTACTGTCATTCCACATCTTCTTACAGTATACGTTGGGAAGTTTGTAGACGAACAGGTGGGTTATTCCTTAGCCAAAGAAACTACGTTGAAATTTCAAGGTTCACCATGAACAATGCGGAGCCTAAAATTGAGATTGACGACGTACATAAACGAACAAACAAACGGGCACCGCGAAGCGCAAAATTGAATTTTAAACTCGTGCGTTCCTGTCGTTTCGCCAAATGTACAGCTAAAAGCGACGATACTCGGAGGAAAAAAGAAAGATCGCTGATGGAGGACGAAGCAAATAGTGTACGACAAAGTGCAGTCGCATCGCAGCGGGCTGACCCCCCTCCGAAATTTAATTTTCAAACCTAGGACTGATCGAATCATTTTCTCCCGCTAAAAAAAGAGCAAATAGTGGAGCTCGAAATGCGGAGGCGCGACAAAAATGCGTTATGATGCGTTATGCGCGATACGATGAGCGCGGGCGAGCCTTTTCCCGTATCGCGCCGGTATTCGGCAGCGTCCGAAATAACTGCGCCCACTCGAACCGGTATGCGCGCAGCGGTGCCCGGAGGATCGCTTGCGGATATTTGTCACGATGACAGCGGCGGAAGAGGCGCGGCTTCCGGCTGCTCTCCACCAGGAATGGGCGACGAGTGCGTGTATAAATTCTCCGAAAATTGGAAGTCGTGAACCGCCCGGAGAGCATGCCGACTCCGCGCCCGCCTCGGCTGCTCCTGCTACCGACCTTTTTTTTATTATTATTTAATACTGTCTTTATAACACCGATCGGAGGGTTTCGTTATGAATGTCAGGCTGAAGGTAATTGGAAAGCCAGAATTGGACATGAACATCTCAATACCGCCGTTCCCGAGATGCTTAGAAAGCGCTTCTCGGAGTTCAAATTTTGATGTGCGTATGATATCGAACATTGCGTCATGGGTGTCAGTTGCATTGTCCCTGAAAGATTTTCATGCTTGTGGAGGAATACTTGAGGCCATGCTTGTGTTCTGGCCCTGTCGTTACCCTCGTCTTTTCCACGTTAGATATCCGAGAAGTTACCTAGACTACAAAAATAAGTTTATTATTATTCTACCAAAAAAAAAAAACCAGTAAGACACAATGCAGGTTTAGTTTAGTAAATACTATTTTGTCCTAATAGCAATGATAGAAATTTCAGCACAACTTACAAATATTTCGTCTGCATAATATGAAAAACAAAATAAGTAGTTCTGATGCACCCGGAACTTTTAGGTGCCAAGCACCTAAGACCACGCTTTGTCCGTGGCTTGTCCCTCTGCGTCCGTGTACACAGTGTTTCGCATGCGCGAGGAGCATTGGATTGGATTGGATTGAATTGGATTTGAACTGGATTGGATTGAAACGGATTGGATTGGATTAAATGGAACTGCATTGGATTGGATAGGAATTTTATATACTGTACACACGCGTTGTCACTCATTTACATGCGCGAGCGGGCAATGCCACGGGTGATTTACAGTAAGAATGGTCCCCGTAAGAACTAGTGATTCGCCCACTCGTCGTGATTCACTTCGTAGATATGCGGGAATTTTTTTCGCCCAGCCCTTATGACGTGGCGAGGGCTTGTTTACGATATTGGCGGGCGCCGACCAAACGAACTGGCAAGAAACATGACCGTACCGTTGCGGTGGTGCCCACAGTTCCGTTTATTCGTACTTCTTCAATGCTAACACGGAGTTAAGATGCCGATAACACTGCTTTTAATATTTCTCCTACTACGTCACGTCACTGGTAAGGTTACATAGCACACAAGTTGAAACTATTCAATGTTTTCCATCCCATTTTTTGTGAAAACAACATCCTTAGGGGGCCAAAATGAAGCTGAGTGAGTGAAGCAAGGTTATATTTTTATCTTCATGGTCCCTTAAGGTAAGGAACAGAGAGGACGCATGGCGGGTGGGCATGTGGGACTCAAAAAATATTTCACCTTGAACTTGACTTTTACTGTCGGGCACTTCTTTACTTCAGGATCCTACTAATTAGGGCCAAGAAAGTTCTTGATAAACACGAGCAATGATGAATATGTTGTGATATCAAATATTCATTTCCGCAAGTATCTCCTTAACGTCGGATAAGCTTTAACCCGTATCATCCCCGCCCAGCCAATGCATATCGTGCATACCTGCCAGGTTTCCCGAATTATCCGGGAGACTCCCGAATTTTGATGGTTTTGTACGATTGTACGGCCGAAACGAAAATCCCCCGAATACGCGCCCGTGTCAGGTCAAACCTTTCTCCCAGTCTGGCCACATTGCGCTGGAGCTACACGGCAGTCTAAACAATCCCACAGCCATCCCGCAGCTGTTGAAATCGTTGTCAGTGAGGAGGTTAAAAGCGTAGTCGGTCATGCGCGGAAGTCAAACTGCTTAGTACCACATAAACTCTGAATGAGAGGAAGTCCAGCATAGCAAAGAAAAATTACACCCAGTTCCGAGCACCCATCCTACCGGCAAGCGGCCGTAACACCTTCCGTTCTGCGCAATTTTTTTTCACCATCATCATTAGCACAACCCTCAGTCGCGTTATTTTGGTGAGGTGCCGCAGGTGCGAACATTTTTTTGTTTGTTTGTTGGCTCGAAGCAGCTCGAAGCAGCTCCGTATTTTATTTGCCCATAGAACGTCAACGGCGGGAGCAGGTTTGGGCTGCTTGGAGCTGATCAGAGCTTCTCTGAGCAGGCAAAAAAAGAGGGAGACCTATTGTTACGCTCGGCAGTATTACCAAAACTTCCTGAAAAAGGTGGCGTCAGCCCTGCCGAGGATTTAGCATCTGATAAGTGGCGTATACCTTATTAGTTGTTTGGACGAAGCAGTTCAGTTCCTGCACTGCTGTAACTAAATTGAAAATGTGTCTAAATTATTCCACTATCCTGCTACTAATCCTTCTATCCCTCAGACCCCTCCTACTCCTCCCTTACTCTCGTCGCCACGTCTGAATGCTATCTGCTGAAGGACCGTTCATTCCTAGGTCATGAATTCACAAATACGGCGGATGACTTGTCCATCATGCAAATAGAGCGCAACGTATATAGGAACGTTCGGTTTAAGAAAATAGCCAGCAAACTGGTAAGTACTTTGAGTAGACCCACGTTGCCATTTGTTCGATTTTTTTCAGACAGAATTTGTATGTTCAAGGAATGTTCAATGACTAAAGCTGATGTAAAGCTGGAACTGTATTACGGAAGAAAATAAAGAACTAATGCAGGAGAACGCGAAATAAATGTAAACTCAAGGTGCTCAGCCTACACCGGGGGTAGAGGGGTAAATGAAAATAAGCTTGTTATGAAAGCTAACGGCGGAAAAGTTCCTTTACAAGCCCACCCTACAGTATACGAAGTTGGGACTGTGCTCTCGCATTACTAAAGGCACGGAAGTCTGGTCTTTAATAGAGAGACGTGTCCAGAATGCGAAGGCCAACCTGTGTATAATTCCAATGATATGGGACCAGTTCATGAAGTATCGTCACTCTCACACGCAGACATGCCCACAAACATACATAAAGAGAGGAGTAGCATAGTCGCTAGCTTACGAAGCAAGGGTCAGACCTTTTTATTAACTCGAAATTATGACAGAAGTGCTCCAGTGGCAGGATCCATAAAAACAAGTCACGGAATTTGACTGCAACAAAGAAAGCAGCGCAGATTCCTTCTTTTGAAGCACCACTGCTAGCGACCAATAGCGCTAAGCAGGTTTGAAGAGATGCGATGTAACATTGACCACTGCCTATACCGCTGCAGGTTAATATTATCAGACTAGCGGAGCGGTCACTTCACAGGGGTAACAGAGAAAGCGATGATACTGGAGAAGCTTTCATTTCTTGTTGTTACAAGGGGCCGCAACATTATAGAAGTGGGCACTAAAAATAGCCATTGGGTCAACGCTCAACAGAGCATCCAAAAATCGGCCAACTTACAAATCCTCATCAGCCCCACCAAATAACGACACACGTGCACCCGCGTACATTTTCCGGAGGGCAAAATTACCCACCGTCCCGTTTCGTTTGTACACCGTGCCCACTACAAATAAGTTTCGACCGGCCGAGAACGTAATGAAGACCAGGCGGCCATCGACTAAACTCTTTCCCGGCTTTCCATTTTGTTCCATCGGCGCGTTTCCTTTGCCGGCTTCCTTAACGCTTCTCTCCTCGGGCAAACAAAGAGCCCGGTCTGCCGCCGCAGTCGCCGCCGCCGAGTCTGCACTGCCGCCGTATCCCCCGAAGAAGCCGGTGCAGCGCGCGGTCATCGGGGATCGCATTCCGGACACGTCTTTCCTGCCGGTTACATTTTTTCCCTCGCCTTCTCCCTTTGTATTGGCGCGGCTTCAGCGCGCCAAAACTAGATAGGATCGTCGTCCTTTGTGCGCGCGCGGTTTCTGCACCACGCACATCGACCGCGATGTGACGCTCCGTCCGGATCAATGACGGGCAATCAATTCGCAGAATTCCGAGGCCCGTGCGAGCGAGCTTTCCGAGCAGCGCCGCTGGCAGCGCACTGACCAACAGGGCCAGGAGTGCCGGGCGTTGACAACACCAGCAAGGACAGAGAGCCTCTTTCACGGTGCCGCCGTCGCACCAGGAGGGCCAGTCTTCGTTTTCTCCGCGCTGTGGTAGGTCAAAACACGTCACCAAAGTGCGACCCGCGTTGCAACTGGACCGTGAAAACCACTACTGCGAGGTAGCAGGAACAGCACCTTTTCTCACGTAGAAGATGCCGCAAACACTCGCACAACTTGTCCGCTCCCTTCCAATCTGCTGCTGCTGCTGCTGCTGCTGTCTTCAGGGTCCTCGTTTATATTTCGGTCTTCGTCAACAACATGCCCGCTCACTTTTATGCTATTTGGTTATTTCCGGCCCCCTTTTTGCCCCCTATCTTTCCCTCGCCTAGTTTTGTACCCGGATGTTCGGACGCCCCCGTACGTGTTGGCAGTGTAGTGCAACCACACCGACGCGGCGCGCCTGCGGTTTTCGGGACCGGCGGCTGCCAGGACCAGCTGCTAACCAACTCGCTCCGGGGGAGCTGCGCGAAATACGCCGGAATCGGGCGCCACGGTAGGCGTATATTGGATTCAATTCACGTTTCTCATTGGTTTCAGTATTGTCGGTCCTCGAGGCCACACAATATATCCGCCTGTATTCTCGTTTCTCTGAACCGAATTGTTGACAGCGATGCTCCCGCAGCGGCAAAAAACAAAAAACAAAAACAAACACACACACACACAAACACACATGGAACGTCAAGGTCAGCCAGATGCTTCAACAATAAGGAACATCGGTTTTGAAGAATGCTGTCAATTTGTGCTGCTCGCTTTTGCGAACTTATTTTGCCTTACTAAGCGTACCCCTCATATAGCAACATGTGTATAACATCTTTATGAGGTTCCATCGCAGTGCCACTATATATATATTCGGACCTTTTTCTGCACCGTTGTTCTTTATGTAAGGACATAAGGCGAATGCCTGCGTTTGTGAAAAAGCTGGAGAAAAGGATCCCCTTCTCCTGACGGTTCGACATGATGCATATTAGTATCCCCGACACGAAAAATCTTTTACAACGAAGCCGTTTTGCGCTAGGCCATGAACAAAATTGCGGCGTCTCTCGGGTCACGTCGACAGACGACCGCATTCGCGCTCTCCAGAGCTAGTATTTATTTATTTATTTATTTATTTATTTATTTATTTATTTATTTATTTATTTATTTATTTATACTGCGATCTTTGTTCAAGATCTTAGCAGGGTGGGAGAAACATGATTTACATGAGTCACCTTCGCGGCAGAACACACCCACAAACACACAGAAAATATACATAGAACATAAAATGATGCATCATGTGAGCAGATGCGACTCGACAGAAGATAGTGATTTTTCGGTTAGCGCATTGTTGGAGAGGTTGTTCCAATCAGCAATGGTCCTTGTGAAATATGAGTATTTGAAACAGTTGTTGCGTGGATTGAGCGGGGTGATTGATAGTGCTCTACAGCACTCAACTTTGGAAACAAACCATACCGACATTTGCCGCTAAGGTGACTGCATAACTTCCGGAATTTAATTACTTTCATGATAGTTAGTGCACAGTGAAGTTGCAAAAGTTACACAAATCCCGTCGGCTGTCAAAACATGGCCCTCTACGGAGGAAATATGGTTACAGAAAACCTCCTCAACTCTAGGTTTATAAAAACTATCCCGAAAAAAGTCAGATCAGAAGCAATTCCGAAAAAAAATTGCAAGTGTATGCGTCTTTATTTTATCAATATTGCAAGTCACCACACATAACTCAGTATATTTATCCAGAAACACAGCTTCGCTGGTCTTCCGTGTCCACAGTAACGGAAGGGCTCAAAATTTCTAAAAATATTTTTGACAACATCGGTATTCAGGCCTTTAAGTGCATAACCGATAATTCCACCGTGGGGACCACCACGGTCAAGGACGTAAAGTCAGGAAGCTTTATGGGGTCGAGACGGTGCGTGAAATTCGGCTACAAATAAACATGAACTCCTGGTAGGTGCGGATGAAGTTGACTGCTCTACAACCCCCTACCAGCAGAAAATTGCCCATGAAGTCTTGATACCGTACAGACTACCGGTTTGTGGGCTGTACGAATGTCCCTGTTGAAGTAAATAAACAAAATAAATCGCACCTGAAGCATGCCAAAACTGAATCAATGACGGAAATTGGCTCAATCATGGCGTAAAAATTGGATAATCCTATGGCAATGTTCAACAAAGTCCAGCATGCATTGCGCCACTGCATGTCCTTGCACAACGTTCAGCGGTTGTCCCACTTCTGTTTTTTTTTTTTTTCGCTACCAACTGCTGGCTCTCCCCTCCGACGACCCGAAGAAGTCCTGGCCATCTCATACTTCAAAGCGTTCCTGACTTTCTGACATTCCAAATGGCACGTTCGTCTTGGGAGGAGTAATCAGGAGCTCGCTCCACACTTAATGGCTTGGCCACACGTCACCATTATGGCCGCGGGAGTTGGTGAGTCCTGCCCTTGAAGGGAATTACTACATAAAAATGCCGAAGATGGGGAAAGAGCGAGGGCAGGCGCCTCCGCCGTATATGCACTCCCAACGAGCGTGTGGAGTGCGTAAATAACCAGGCACGCAGTTTTTACTTCTTTGCGCCTTTTTTTCCTTCTCCCGGCCGAAGGTTCCCGCGCGGGAGGACCGGGGCTCGTGGTGACGGCATCAGAGGTTGGTGTGGGCCGCAGAGATGCCCTCGCGCCGCTCTTCCCCCGTTTTCCGCCGCCGATTCAATCCGCAGACGTCATTACGGTGGCCCGTGCGCCTGGCTGGCGCAAAGGAGAAGGGCGTTTCCAGCGTGGCTTCCTTATTATTCCTCCTCGCTGGCGGGGCCTCCTCGGGGGCCTGTTTCCCGGGGCGTCTCCCGGCGAGCAGGGGTTAGTCCGGGGTGGATTTGAGCGGCTCCGAAATATAATTACGCCCGAACCCCCCGCCTGGGCACCGAGCAGTCCTTTCTTCACGCCGGAAAAGCTCATTCGGAGGAACTCGGGTGCAGCGCCATTCGTTTCCATGGGCGTCTTTGCGGTACAACTTCGCCTGCATCTAATGTTTCTTCGCATTGCTACCCTCCCGTTGTTCCCTTGCGCAGATTTCTTCGTTTCTCGTTTCGCCGCTTTTGTCGATATCAGGGAGGAGTTAGCTATTTACTCTCCATTTGTTTCCCCAACGGGATCTCGAGGCCAGAGCAGGCGGTGTTCGTGACAACTTCTGCACGAGGTGTGGATACGTTTGCATAGTTGTCGTGTCGAGTTGTTCTTAACGAGCCCTTGCGTAGCGCGCCTAACGTCTATGTCAGTCTAACATCGTCAGTTTCATTAAAGAGCGTTTTCCTTCCCTACACACACACACACACACACACACACATATATAAATATATATATATATATATATATATATATATATATATATATATATATATTTATATATATATACCCGCCGTGGTGGCTCAGTGGCTAAGGCGTTGCGCTGCTGAGCACTAGGTCGCGGGTGCGATTTTCGGCCGCGGCGGCCGCTTTTCTGATGGAGGCGAAAGGCAAAAACGCCCGTGTGTACGAGATTTCGGCGCACGATAAATATCCCCAGTTATATATATATATATATATATATATATATATATATATATATATATATATATATATATATATATATATATATATATATATATATATATATATATATATATATTTATATATATATATTGGCGGACGCCATGCGCATGTGTAAATCGACGTAAAGCGGGGCTTTCAATATTATTTAGCACGTTATTAACATAAGTGTCTCGAATTGCACTATGGAGTTCAACAAGCACCGTTGAAAATGATGCGACTGGCATTTTATTCCCGCTTGTTGCTCCGGGCATCGCGTTCACGCCACTCTTCTTTTATTGGCGCACTAAGTCTTTGCTTTGACGCGCGTCTTCGAATCCAGCATACCCAGCATACATTTTCTTCTTGCACCGTGCTTCGCTACATAGTGAAAAAAACGTTCCTGTTCTGCAGACGCACCATTCGGTCCTACACACTAAACTTTTTTACACCCTTTTTGGCCGAAAAGGGTGTAAAAATCTTGTCCCATGGCTAACACCCTTAAAAGTTGTTTTGGCAAAAAAAGGGTGTATGGATGAAAAAAGCGTGTTGAGCTCAACACCTTTAACAAAGGGTTTTGAGGATGCTCAACACCCTAAAAAAGGGTGTTGAGTCTCACACCCTTTTTTTTGAGGTGATGGCGGGCGCAGAGGCAATGTCAAACGGCGGAGCCCGCAGCATTCAACACGGGATGGGGGGGGGGGGGGTAAAGAGAATTTATTATAACCCACATGTCAAGGCGCAGCGACTAGTGATAACAGCGCTGCCCTAAGTACAGAAAATTATCCAATCAGTTCTCATGTAACGTGGTCATTCTACACACTGCGCAAAAATGTTTGGCGTGGGCAACAAGCTACTGCAAATGAAGTCACATAAAGTCCACCAGAGTTCAAAGAAAGAGTTCATAAGCTATACTGAACTCAGTACGGCACTAGGGAAACGTTCAGGATGTTGCTCCTGACCACTATAAAGCGCGTAGACCAACGCAAAAGGAAGGCTTCTTCCCCTAGAGCTGCCAACTCATGCTCCAAATGACTCATGAGAATCGACCGGACACGCCACAGCAGAGGGTACATTGCCCGTTGCGGCCGGGCTCGAAGACATGCAGCACCACGATTTCTCCACAAAACAAAAGCACCAGCACACATCAGAAAATTCACCAACACATCATTTGAACGAGTGTTCATTCGAAGTGTGAGTCCGAACATCCGGCTTAATACAGTCCAAAACGTTGCCGCTACACGACATTTAAACAAGGCATGTTCTAACGTTTCAGTGTGGTCGCAGTGTGGACACCGTGCGGAACGCACAACGCCGAATCTCGCCAGACGGTCACACGTCGGGAGAACTTCCCAGCCACGTAGCCATCCAAAATCCCGAACATCAGCCGGAAGTGCCGCCGAAGTCAGCTGATGCCACCGGACACCGCGTGACCTTCCTATCTGTTGGTTGTCTAATTGGGTTATTGCCAATTTTTCGCACACTTCACTTGCCGTACTTTCCCTAAAACTTAGGCTTGGCAAGGAAGGCACGAGGTCGCGGGTTCGATTCCCGGCCGCGGCGGCCGCTTTTCTGATGGAGGCGAAAAGCAAAAACGCCCGTGTGTACGAGATTTCGGCGCACGATAAAGATCCCCAGGTGGTCAAAATTAATCCGGAGCCCTCCACTACGGCGCGCCTCATCGCCTGCGTTGCGTCGGCGCGTTAAACCCTACAATCAATCAATTGGCAAGGAAGACTGGAGATTTCGCAATGTTTTTATAACGTACGCGTAAAATGGCGGCGGCTGCTCAGCTGAAGGACCGGCGATGTGCGCGTCATAAAATAATGACCGGGAAGTTCCCAGAAAGTACTGGAGCAGCGCCTTTCCTGGGTACTCGTCTGAGTCCACAAGGTCGATCACTGCCCGTACCGCCAGCGCGCTGCTCATAGTTTGCAAACAAGGCAGACTAAAACCACCCATTGACTTGGGCAGCCTCAGCAGCGCTCGTGACACTGTTTCCGTCTTGCCCGCCCAGAAGAACGATCCAAACTTCGTTGCGAACTGTCGGGTGAAATGGCGCGGCGGTTTTGCTACGCGTGCTACATAAAAAAGCGCTGCCGAGACGGACGACTTAATTATGTAGCTTCGCTCTGCAAGGGAAAGCCTGAACTTTCCTGCAACTGCAAGACGTTGCTCCGCAGTCTCAAGGAGGCGCTTCCACGTACTACGCACCACTTCCCCCGAGGCATGAAAAACCACACCTAGTACTCGAACACCCGTCACCCATTCTACGTCGCCCGCCAAGCCAGACGCAAATGTGCCGAAGCGCACCGCCATACTTTTTCCCCTGTTCAGTCGAGCTCCAGACAGCTCACCGTACTCCTGAAATAGCCGCATAAACGCTCGGTAGCTGTCCTCGTCCCGAATGAACAGGGACACGTCGTCCGCATACGCGGACACTTTAACTTGGCCTATGCCTGGCAACGGAAAGCCGCGGATGGCAGTGCTTGCATCAACACGGCGCAGCAGTGGGTCGAGACAAATGACAAAAAGCAAAGGTGACAAAGGGCAGCCCTGCCTTATCCCACGGGTGACAGAGAACGGACTACTTAAAAGCCCGTTGACAAGGATTCGGACACTGACGTCCGAGTACAACAGCTCGAGCATAGCGACAAAGTCTGGCGGAAAGCCGTATTGGCGCAAAACTCCCAGCAAGTATCGGTGCTCCACTCTGTCAAAAGCTTTCGCTTGATCGAGAGAGATGAAGCACCCAGAAGCGCTAATCTTCGTCGCGTAACAGAACAAATCGCGCGTCAATGCCAGGGACGAGAAAATTGTGCGACCTGGTACGCTGCACGTTTGCGCTTGGCTTATGATATCGGGCAAAACGGTACTGGTGCGTCTGGCCAAAATGGATGCTACAATCTTGTAGTCAGTGTTCAGTAGTGTAATTGGTCGATACGCCTGGGGCTGCGTAGGATCCCCGCCTGGTTTTGCGATCAAGATGACACGGCCTTCACGGAAGGAGTCAGGTCGCACTCCCCGCTGAAGAAAGCCGTTCACCATGTCGAGTAGTGCACCCCGAATTGCCGGAAAAAACTTCTTGTAAAATCCAGCAGGGATACCGTCAGGCCCAGGCGCCGACGCACCGTTCAATCTTTTAACACACTGACTCAACTCGTCGGCATCCACAGGAGCACACAACAACTCAACCAGGTGATCTGGCACGCATGGCAGCACCCCACAAAATGCGCTAAGCTTGTCCTCGAATTCCTCTGCATCCCAGGACACGCTCTCGGACGAAAAAAGGGTGGCAAAATGTCCCACGAATACCTCGGCTATGTCTTCAACCCTCGTGCTAACCGAACCATCGGCGAGTGTAACTTGTGGAACAGCGGCCAACCCAACCTCGTCAAGCGAGCCAGCTCGAATATGCCGGAGTATGGAGGGGTCCGATACAGGCCTGCCCAAGGTCTGCGCACGGCTCGCCGCTTGTGATGACTGCCGTAAGAGGGACTCGTAGCGTATTTTCAGCAGGTTGACATAGTCCCGCATCGCGAAGGTTAAGGTGCCCCCTCTCTGTACGATGCGAAGTCTCCTCAACGTGTCGTTAAGCGCGGCCGTGATACGCACCTTACGCGCACGACCCTCCTTAACTAAAAGCACGCGCCAGTGGTCCTTTAACTCATCCCAAGGGAGAGAACTGTACTCGCACAGAGCAGTCAACGAAGCCGTTAGCGCTGCAGAACTGTCCCTGTCGGTTAGCAGACGCTCGTCCATCCGCCACATCTGGTGGCAGGGCGTGCAGTTGCCAAGGTTAAGCGTTGCTAACACAGGCCGGTGATCGGAAACGCGACGAACTCCAGCCGGGAAGGAGAGGACGTCACAGCATTCCACGTAGCAGCTCAGCTCGGGCGGAAAATAGAACTTATCTAGCCGACTACCAGATTGTCCTCTTTCCCAAGTAGCGATAAACCTGTCGCCGTTAAGCTGCACCCACGCGTCGGAAAGATGGAATTGACCGATCAGGTCCTTCAACGCCCGGGCACCACTATAAGGCCGACCTTGCCCACGTCCCCGCACATCACGCCGAGGGTCGGTCACACAATTCAAATCGCCCACCAAGAATGTTGGGTAAGGTTCGAGCATGAACGCGTCCAGGGATGCAAAAAAAGAGGACGAGTCAGAGTGCTGCGCAGGTGCATACACTACAATAGCTCGCACGCGACGTGCGAGCAAGAAAAAATCAACCGCAAGAACGCGCCCTCCTATCCCGAAGGTACAATGAGCCTTGCGGCGCAAGCTCTCGCGCAGAAAGACGACGCCTACGCCCGAAGACATCCTGTCTGACAGGGTGAAAAAGGCTTGCACGCAAAAGCGCTCGCGAAACAAAAGAACGTCGCGTGGAGTACGGAAGTTGCATTCCTGCAAAAAGAGAAGGTCAACGTGTTGCGCCCGAGCATAGTGCATCACTTCCCTCTGTTTGTCCAAGTCCCGAAAGCCCTGAACATTCAAAGTAAGAAAACGCACCAGCATAAAGGTGATAAGGGCACAACCCACATTAACCTTCCCATCTTCAAAACTCACTGTCGTCGGAAGGCACGTCGACTTCGACGCACAGTTTCTTGTTATCGTCGGCATCATCGGTGTCCGCTGAGGACGACGGCAACGTCCGCTTGGACGCATCTAGGCGGTCCGGTGGAGAGGGTCGGGGAGTAAGCAAGTCGTGCACCTGGTTGATCGGGTTGACGAGGCGAGGGTCGGTCACAACGAGGGATGGGCCAGCAGTATGAGGCTCCTCAGTGCCGCCCGCATCACCTGTGGCCGTCGAGGAAGACAGACTTTGCTTGGTGGACGCTGCGAGCCGCTCCAGGAGAGATGGGGAACCTTGCAGATCGGCGACCTGGCTGACAGGGTTGACCAGATGAGGGTCCGTGACCTTCGGTGTAGGCGCGCCACTGGAAGTGGACGTACTGTTGCCAGCTACAGGCGATTTAGAGGTGTGGTTAGAACGGCTCACCGCTGCTTTGCCGCTCGTGCCGGGCTTGCTGCGTTCCTTCCGGCGGCTGCGCGAGCCGCTCGAGGAACCAGGGAGAGCGATGTTGTTTTCCTTTACACGCCCTGGCACGCGCTGAGGCTGCTCCGCGAGGTCACTGCACTCGGCAGAGCTGGAGCTCGTGAAGTGGGAGGCATCGGTCGAAGACGATGAAGTGTCTTCTTCCGCAGGTGGAATCTCGTCCTCCGAAGGCGACAGGCAGCTCTCGCGTTCCATTTCTTGGCTGTCGCTTGCCGATTCACCAATCGTCGAGTTGACGCCCAGAGCAGTACCTAAGCTTGAAGCCTCGGCAGGCTGGCTCAAGGAGGCCCGGGGTAGCTCGGGAAAGTCGCTCGTACTCTCGAGAGCCTGCTGACTGGAAGGTGCGGGAGGCATCTCAGCGAAATTGCTCGCAGCGTCCGCATAGGAGCGGGGCCGCAGGCAGTCGGCGGTGGCATGGTTGCCCTTGCAGCGGCGACACTGCGCATTGCAGTGGACGTCATCGTGGCCGTACTCCGAGCAGCGGCCGCACCAGGGGGTCTTGCAGGCGCTAACTTGGTGGTCGGTCTGGCCGCAGCGGGCACATACCCTCCGCACACCTTTGTACTCAAACTGGGCCTTGAACCCTCGAATCTTCATGAAGTTAGGGACTGCCTTGGCCATCTCCATCTTCACGAGTCGCATGCCGGTCTTGATATGCTGAAGGCTCCTCCACGCCGGCTGGCTGACGTTGAGGACCTTCCCATACGGTCTCAGAGCTGCCGCAAGCTCCGCGTTACTCACAACGGGGTTCAGGCGGTACACTGTCATGTAGACGACCTGCGGGCCCATGCAGGCCACAGGACACGAAACGCCGTTCACAATTACGGCTCCTTTCTCGGTGAGCTTGCGAGCAGCAGCAGCCGTAGCCGCCACCGCGCAGAACTTGAACCCACCCTGGTGCATCAGGGTGTCCAGGCCATAACGACCTACGATTTCCTCGAGGGCATTCACCAGGTCATCCACGGTGACGTCCTTCGGGGCCGTAAAGTAGAAAACATGTGCCTTGGGTGGTGGCTGAACAACCTCCCAAGAAGCCATGATGACGTGTCCTTGTTGTCCAATATGGTGGTCCAGCGGTCAGTAGGGAGACGGCGTCCAGGAGGAAGGGGCTACCCCAACGTAAAACGTAGGGCCGCCCCGCTGCAGTCACGTAGAAACCAAGAGAACCGTTCACTGATGACGTGTCCTTACGGAGCACAGAGCCCCATGGCGGTCGATGCAAGCGGTACGGAAAAAGATACACGAGCACGCTGGCGAGCGGCGGGATGCCAGCGGTATAGGGAGTGCATACTTACTTAGCAATACATGTGCTGTTCTTGCTTTTATACCCAGCAGAGGAAAGCCCCCAGATGGAGTCGGTGGGCTTGTCGCAAAAAACTGATATTTTAGCGCTAATTTTGGAAGTATGGATTTTACTACGAGAATATACAAATCAACACGCGGATTTGCAAAAACTTTTTAATTACGCGATAGTTTTTCTGATCCGTAACTTATAGAATTTTATTAAATACCATACAAATCTTCCCTGCCACCTCAACACCCTTCAAAAAGGGTGTTCATTATTTCAACACCCTTTTTCCCAGAAGGGTGTAAAGCTACAGATTAGGGTGTTCGAAACTAAGAAAAAGGGCGTAAAGAAAAAAAGAGTGTAAGAAAAGACCGCCAACGAAGAAAAATTCCCCCGCATTTCTCCGAAGGGGAGTATGAGGAAGTGCGAAGCACGGGGTGATGCTATAAGGGGGAGTTTATTGAAGTTTGGTGGCATTTTGCCCGTTAGTTACATTAACACCCCCTCGTGATCACGTTCGGCTTAACACGCCTCGTTTGTCCCTCTGCGGAAATCTTGGTGAATTAACGTGTATGTTCGAGAGGAGGAGCGCACCGCACCGCAGCGCACCGCAGCTGCAAAGCGCCGACCGGAGTGAAGGGAGAGGAGGCGCAGTCACGTGAGAGAATGCAGAACTAGCGGGTTTGTAGTATCACGTGTACACCACGCAGTTATCAAGCCGCTATAACGCCGCTGAGTCGCCAACGCACGCCGCTGACGACGTAGTTTGAATGCGTTAAAGATATAAGGCGCGTTACTAACACTGATATCAACGTCGCGTCCGTGGCTTAGTCGGTAGAGCGTCGCGCTGCGGCCGCAAAGTCCGCAGATCGAAACCTGGCGCCGGATGCTGTTTTTTTTTATATAGTGTAGTGGCCTGGCTGGCGCGCCGAGAGAGGGTGTTGCGAGCTGGAGAGTAGTAAAGGGGCTTTAGGAGAGTAGGCGAGGGGGGAGAGAAGGCGCTATGCGAGCGCGACGATTCAGGCTCGCTTAAGAAGTGCATTCGCACTTATTCCTGGCCAATCTCCCACGTGGGTATGTGCCATGTCAGCGGCCAGGCAGCGCGCGCCCATCTCCCCCCGTTGCTAAGGAAGACGAAAAGCGCGCGCACCCGCAGCTGTTGCTATGCGGACGGCGGAAGGTTCGGGGTCGCTTATAAAGTGCATTCGCACTTAAAAAAGGTGCAGAGACCTCTAATTTTGGAGGCATTTTGTACCTGTTTACACGGGTGGACTGAACATTCTCTACAAGCGGGCGGGGGGGGGGGAGGTGGTTGTACCTGACGATGTTTACAGCAATATGAATTGGCATAATTTATTACCAGTGAAGCTCTTTAAGCTTCAGGTGGTAGTTTCGGTGGCATTAGCAAAAAATACAAAGAAAAAGAACTGGGGCACCTGTAAAGGGCGCACCCCCGCAGATAGGGTATTATAACAGTGAAGTCGGCTTTCGAGCTTGTTAGAGTGTGAGCACAAGGGGCGTATGCGTATCCGCACCTCTTACGGTACCATTTCAAAGGTACTAGTCTTTTTTGTATTCTAAAAGGTAAAAAAATTCGCGCAGCTTGCAATAGTGGTGCAGGGCTGGAGAAACAGCAACGGGGGGGGGGGGGGGGGGGCGACCTACCTTGTTTCCCTCTTGGATCTCCTGGAAATGGGGAGGGGGGGGGAGGGGGCACACTGGAACAGCCTTGTAAAATCCGGTTAAATTTGGCCTCATCCCTGAGCGGTCATCCTGCCTTAGCAAGAACATTGTAAAGCTTAGCAAACATAACAAAACTTAGCAACACCGGAAGAAACTAGGTCGACCCCCAGCTCCGCTGTTCTTTATTTGCAACTGAACACCTATTTCACACCGTTTCAACAACCTACAGAAAGCCCAGCGTGTTGCAGTTGGTAAACATCCTTTTCTCCACACGACTACAGTCTTCTTAATTTTGAAGGTTAAAATTGGTGTTTCACGTGCCAAAGCTAAACTTGGGGCATGTGGTGCACCGAATAAGGAAACGAGCGATCATTGCATAAGAGCAATTATTTTTTTTTTGCGTTTGGAAATTTCTTGCGAGTAGAGGAGTATATGAGGGGATGTCTTCTTCTTTGCAGTGCTATTATGCATCCGAACATGGCCTTATTCAATGAACAGCTGAACACCTTTTCCACACCCTTTCAACACCCCAAGAAAAACCAAGGGTGTTGAAGTTGATCAACACCCTTTTTTTCAAACAAAAAGGGCGTAGAGCTAGGAAAAGGGTGTTGATACTCAAGAAAAAGGGTGTAAAGACCTCCCAACACCCTTTTTCCACTTATGCTACACCCTTTTTGGCTAAAAGGGTGTAAAAAAGTTTAGTGTGTAGATATCCTCCCGATGAGCGTGTTACGGCGTGCTCCGTCTGCATACGTGGCCGGTGCACTCTTCGGACGCCATCTCCTGGCGCACAGCAACACACATAGCTCCGTGGCGGTGGCAGCCACGGAGACGAGCGCCATCTAGGATTTTGTAACAAACCCACTACTATGGTGCTTGGATGCTCCTCCACGCCACTGGATAGGGGCGAGAAGTGCGCGCCGAGCACTCAGCGGGGAATTCCACCAGGCAACCGCAGCATCAGCAGCGCCTCAAAAGCCAGGAGGAAAAACAAATGGAGGTGTGCTTTATAATGCAGGGCTGATTGTACTGGTCGTAGAAGAAGTGGAACAGGCTTTCAGCCGCCCTAGTGGAACCATACAGGTGCATCTACAACTGCGCCTGCCAATATTGGATTCTACAAGTGTACTCGCCTGGGCGTGCGACGCTCCTTGCTTGTCCGTTGCCGGTGTCAAGTGCGTGCGAGGCCGAGCACAGATCCGAAAAACAGATGCAGTGGTCAGTATGGAAATTCTGGTTATTGAGGCCAGGTTTCTGTGCTGTGAAGAGCTAATCATAACCACTCAGCCACTGGATATATTCATTGGATGTGACCTAACGCTAATTGCAGCAAATCAGACAAATGGCATGGCGGTCCACAAAAACTATTCCAAAGTTACGGCTCTGGCCCGCAAACACACCAGTCAAGTAAACCGATCCAGTTGACAGATACAGCAAACGCGGCTACGACGCTGCGGGCCAGTGTGGCGAGCTCGCGGAAAAACGGTTCTGTTGTACGAGGTCGCTGCGCATGCCTTTTAGTCCGGCGGCCCTTCCTTGGGCGGGGAGTCCCATCAGCATAAAGAACTTGAATAAAGCTTGGTATCGGGCTAATTAGTGGTACATCGCTTGAAGGATTGAGCTTGGGGCAAACGTAGAAAACGTAGACTTGTGACAACTGCGCAGTGGCAACCGTTGTATTATTATTAAAACGACAACACATACACGTAAAAAATGCAAGGAAAAAAATTTGGGAGAGGGAAACGATATGAAACAATTTATAGATCTGGTACACGCGAAAGGTCCCACAGGTGCAAGAGCTGTCTTCACAATAACTCTCCCGAAAACGTCAATACATTCAGACGAAGGATGCGTTCTGTTTCGTTAAAGGGACGCTGGAAAGCTGTTTTGACTTTTTTTCTAAATCCTTAATGCTTCCAGAACGTAGTCAACAAACCACCAGGTCACGAAAAACCCCAGCCAGAAATTTTAGCTTTATGCCCATCAGATAACATAGAAATATACCCAAGACATTTTTCTCTCGTTCCCGGTCTTGGTGCTCTTCTAGCGCTCGAATTACGTCATGACAGCGGTGTAGCGGCTATTGGCCGGCTTTCTTTCAGTTGCAACAATAAACGGATTCAATAGCCACTTTAAAAAATTGGCCGCGTATCTACTTTTCTCCGCTGGAAATGCTCTCGAAAGAAGATAGACTTGTGGAGTCGATGAAGGGTAAAAAGCCGCATGATCTCGTGTCGTCATCTGCACAGCTATGTGTACTCTGCGCACAATGTATGCAGTAATACACCACTGAGTAAAATTTCGTTACCGCGCAGAGGAATAGTGAAAAGAGTAGTCAGTTGAAACCTTTCAATAACCAAAAAAGCTAGGCGAAGATGTGATGCAAAAGCTCTCCCGAAAAGGCGTCAGAGTACGTTACCTCTCAACTTGCACAGTCGTTTTTCTATTGCTTTTTTATAGTTTGTAAATATTTGTTATATTAATTCATTCATCTCGCACAGAGCTGACACACAGTTTGTTTTCTCGGGACCAGTTTGCTTCAATTAAAATTAGATGTGTAAAATTATTCTTTTTACGCCGCCTCTTGCCGTCCTTAGCTCTTTATTTATGGGCCAAGGACCTACCATGTATGCTGCGTACGCCTCCGCATTTCTATACGCGCCTGTGCTCCGGTATTTTTTTGTGTGTGAAGTCCTTTACCAATCAGCTTATCGCTGGACACATCTCTGTATGACCGTAGCCTCTCTTTATTGGGGTAAGTTGTTGTTGCAACTTGGCAATGACTCAAATTTTATTATCTGGCAAGCAATCGAGCTTCAAGACAAGATTGAAACTTCAAATCATCAAGTTAATCACTGCGTGCAGCTCCACCAATCAGATGACGTAGGGCTAACCGGATAGCCTAATGTGTCCGTGCAGTTCCACAGATATGCGACATATGCCATATGTGGCATATGTGCCAACTATGTGCCAGATATGCCACATTTTGCACAAATGTTCGGTTGTAGTAGACTCGCCGACTCTAAATACTTTCTATCTACACAGTGTGTGTTTTTTTTAACTTGGGAGGGGCAGTTCTGAGTTGGATATACAGCGGACGTTCTACATCCTAATACAGGCAAACCCGTCTATAACAAACCCGGATAGAGCGAATTATGCTATATATCGAACAAAAATAAATCAGTTACGGAAATACAGTCGAACACGGATATATCGAACACGGGTATATCGAATTATTGTCTATATCGAACTCATAAATTATCCCCTTGAAAATTCTGTGTAAAAGTATAGGAATTCGTACGTTTATATCGAACCGTATTTTTCCCGACATCGGGTATATCGAACGCCGCGGGAGCTGGTAGGTGTTCTTCGGCGGTCGCTGCACCCCCGATTGAGGTTGAGGAGGATGTGGAGGAATGCGCGGGCATGGCGAAGGTCGGGTACAGGAGGCGACTCCTCGATAGGCTTTTGATGAACCTCCGCGTGGGCACCGAGCTTAAGGTTGACCTGCTGGGAGCCATACATATGATGACAAGCGCTTGGAACGGAGTGAAGAAGGAGACCGTGGCCAACTGCTTCCGGAAGGCAGGCTTTGTGACGGCCGAATTTTCCGAAGCTTGCGAAGACGGCGACGACGACGACGAGTGCATGGGCGACACGTTTCGTGAGTTGTTGTCCCTTTTCCCGGCTGCTGTTACAGCCGGAGTGTCTCCCGACGACTTCGTGAACGCTGACACCAATGTTCAGGCTGTTTCAAGCCTCGGTGACGAGGATATTGTATCTGCGGTCGCAGGAACCCAGGCCGATAGCGCGAGTGGTGAAAATCGTCCGGACGAGGAGGCGGCTACACGATCGTACTCCGCGGGGGAAGTGGCCGCTGCGTTCAGCTTGATTCGCCGTTGTTGCGGCGACATGTAAGGAACTGGGCTGTCGCACCTGGACGGCCTCGAGAAGATTGAGACCAGCGTCTTTAATTTCATTTCCAGGACGAAGAAGCAGGCCAAGATCAGCGATTTTTTTTTCACGGAAATAAAGCGTCCTGTTGCGTCGTGAGTGCGGAATTAGTTGGCATTCTTGAATGCGCCCATCGGTAAGTGATCGTTCGCCATAGGTGAGGTCTCAGAGCCCATATTTTTTATATCGAATTTTTCATATATCGAACTATTTCGCGATCCCCTTGGAGTTCGATATATCCGTGTTAGACTGTACACGCGAAACACATTTCTTATAACGAACTTCACATCTGATATATCGAACTCGACATGCCTAGAATGGTCGCCAAAATGCATGGTCACGGAGCTGCGATTGAGATGTTGATTGGCCGTGACCGCTGAGCAAAGGCCGCGACTGAGACATTGCGCCTTGCATGGAGTGACATGACGCGCGACACTTTCCGTAACTGTTTCCGACGCGCGGAACTCACGACGGAACCCGCCCAGTCAGTGAGTCCTGACCAAGACGGCAGCTCGCCAACCTTCCCGATGCTAGGCCGAAAGGAGTGTCTTTTGAAGATTTCCTGAGTGTCGACGGCGAAGTTGCCGTCACTGTAAGCTCCTCGGACGCGGGCACCGTCAGCAGCACCGTCGTAATGCTGATGAAAAGCACCGAGGAGGCAGGAGATGTCGTGACTGAAAGCCGTCCGACGCTTAATGAAGTGCTTTGGGCAGTCGATGTCCTCCGGCAATATTTCTGCAATATTGAAGTACACGGACTCGAACTGGTGCAAACAATGTCTCGTGTAAAGAATGCTGTGCTAGTTGACGCTGCCGAAACGAAACGGAAAACAAAAATCACCGCTTTTTTTGGAACTAGGCAGTTAAGGCGTTAAGGCGGAAAGTAGCTTTATTATTCGCAATAAATTGATTGTTCTGTGTATTGTAATGATACTTCATTTTGTTCGTTTCTGCATGCGGGGATGGCAAGGTCCCGCGTATTGCGAACTCTTAACAATAAACTCCTTATAGGCGGGTTCGGATATATCGAACTATTGGATATATCGGACTGATCGTGGCGCATATTGCAGTTCTCTATAACCGGGTTTTACTGTACTACTCAATCAAGCAGACCAACTGAAAACTCGTCGTTTGTAAAATTTTAGTACCATTTACAGTAGTGTTTAAGAGCTATATTAAGAATGCCGTTTGCTCCTTGCTTTCGAAATGCTCAGCTAGAGAAACACATTTTTGTTTAATTTTTTTTACCTGAACTATTCTGTCATCTTCTGGATCTGGCTACCATGAACTGCTTCCCGATGTGTCTTAGAGCTCCCATTGTGACGAACGTTCCAGGTGAGAATAAAATATCCTTGCTTGTGTGCATCATCAGAAAGAACGGAGAAGTTTCAACACCTGCAAGAAGGCGGACATTCTGTCTAGTACATACCGAAACCTGATCGCCATCAAGAAGAGGTTCCACAATGGTTGAAGTTACGTGCAAATTGTTCAGGGAAGCTTGAGCTTACGCACAAGACTTCAATGGCGAGTTAGATGTCAGTGTCATTGTTTATTCGCATACTTTCGGTGCTAGTAATCGTCTTCGTATGCATCAAAGAGGTCGTACTGTTCTTCGCAGTGAGTGGTGGACGCAGAGTCATCCTCGTCATTGCAGACTTACACTACACA
>NW_027526335.1:17418918-17589031 GCF_048455015.1 Haemaphysalis longicornis | reverse complement strand
AGTGTAGTTCAACTGGCGAAGCTTGCAATAAGTCGCGCAAAGCTTGAACCATGGCGAAGCTGCAGGATTTCTGTATACGGGAGCACTGAAGATCAAAGCATCACGCATTTGTATGCTTGAAATTATTTATTTATATGTCCTATCGTCGCTTTGCACTGTGCTAGGAGTAGTCATCGTCATAATCATCGATATCGTCAGGGTCCTCATGTCAAGCATTTCATGCGCTGTAGCGCTTGACGACAACGCTGGAGCTTTATTTTTTCTTGCTAGAGCCACTGCTCGTGCCTGGAACGCTCGGCGGTAGCCGCGAGGCATGCGCTCACTAGCGTTCCACATTTATTTGGCGTTTTTTCTGCAACTGTGAACTTACACCATGTACAACATAAAAAATAGCTCCACTGTTAAAATTTCAGTCATGTTTCTGCTGGCCTCTTCCAGAAATTCTCAAGAAAGTGGCAGTGTAACAATGCGGGATGTACTGGAATAAAAAATACAAATGTGCTGAAAACGCAACGTGCCGCTCCCTTACGAACATTTCTAAGTCGTGGTATTCAAGGAATGAAGGGAGCTTTAACTTGAATTCGTGTCGATGCGAAGTTGGCACTTCATCATCGGATAAGACTTTCGCTTGATTTGGCACACGGACAATAATGATCACCATCATCATTATAACCATTCTCAGCTTATTTATATCCCCTGCCAGAAGAGACGACTACCTCTTTTATACACTTGCAAGAGTGCTCCTATCTTGCAAAGCCGGAATATATTTGTTTCACGTTAAATTTTTTTTTTTCACCTTTACGACAAATTGTCTTCCTACTTCTAGTTCCGTCCCTCAGTAGACGCTCAATTACCATAATAGCTTGTCAGTTCTCAACATTACATATTGTTCCACAGTATAATCCAAATTTCCGCCATCGGCTGGAATATAGCCTTAGAATTGTGGCTACCTCAAAATTTGTATCGGCTGGAATATAGCCTTAGTACCTTTGCTGCCCCAAAATTTCCGCCATCCGGTCGACGGTACATCCCCAATATTTTCGCCGGAGGCTCGACCGTATCCTCAATACTTTTACTCCCCGTAATTTTCCCCATCGGCTAGACAAGAGAATTAGCAGATTAAATGCCCGAAAAAGTTCCCATGGCCTGGACACCATAATAATTTCGCTGCTCCAAAATTTCCTCTATCGGCAGGACTATAGCCGCAGTAAATAGACTCCAAATTTTTACCATCGGCTGTACATATACGCTGCCCCGCTAGGTACAGCCAAGCTAATGGACTGGCCGAAAGTTCGCAAACAAAGGGAGCAAGCCCGACTTGACGCTGCACACACCCAGCCCCTCACGCTAAAGGAGTGGACCGCCCGAATTCGTGAAGACATGAATCGCGTTACAAACAATATTCACCTTACCACAACAGCCCCCTGTGTGGATCCACACCTTCTCCACTTATGGGAAGCAAGAAGGAGCCTAATGAAACGATGGAAACGCCAGCACCTCAATCGTCGCCTGAAAAAAAGATAGCTCTGCTGACGGAGGAAGCAGCCCGCTATGCGGCTCACCTGTGTAAAGAAAGTTGGTTATCCTTTGCGACAGTCTACAGGGCACACTAACTACATCAAAGACCTGGGGACTGCTACGATATCTAATCGACCCTTCCAAAGGCAAGACCGAATCGAACCACACTATGCGAAAGGTAATTCACACCCACCCAGGGGATTCCGCTGACCTCATGAAGTCCCTCCAGAATAAATACCTCCCATTCTATACAAAAACCCCACTACCTCCATATACAGTGCAGCCAAATGTTAAATTGGATGAAGACATTTACATCCACGAAGTCAAGGCGGCCCTTCACATCATCAGGCGCAGCACGGCTCCAGGTGGGGACGGCATAACAAATAAGCTGCTTGCGAACTTAGATAACGAGTCTATTATTGACCTCACGGGCCATCTCAACACGGTGTGGAGGTCAGGTCGACTCCCGGAAGAATGGAAGATGGCAGAAGTGCGCCTTATTCCAAAGCCTGTAAAGCCACCGAGCACAGAAAATCTACGCCCCATCTCCCTAACCTCGTGTTTGGGGAAGCTATTGGAACACATTATCCACAAAAGGCTACAGAACTATCTCGAACAGCACAACATGCTACCTCATACCATGTGTGGATTTCGCAGTCATCTCTGTACGCAGGACATCCTTCTTCAACTTAAAGAAGAGGTCATGCTTAAATCCTCCCGGGACCACCCAAAAGCCATACTAGCCCTAGATTTAAAAGGGGCATTTGATAATGTGAGCCACACAGCCATACTCAAACAGCTAAACGGCCTAAACTGCGGGCAACGTACCTACACCTACGTTCGAGACTTCCTTGACGGCCGGAAAGCTATTCTGAAGGTGGGTGACCTGACATCAGATCCGGTTTCCCTCGGCAACAAGGGCATACCCCAGGGTGCCGTCCTGTCCCCATTGCTATTCAACATAGCCGTGATTGGTCTCCCTCCGCTCCTGGCTGCTATACCAGGCATACGCCATGGATTATATGCGGACGATATTACCGTATGGGCCATTCATGGATCAGTAGGGGACATGGAGAATAATCTCCAACAGGGGGTTGACGTAGTCATCCAATACGCACGGCAGTGTGGCCTAGAATTCTCGCCGCAGAAATCGGAGCTGTTGATCGTTTCAGCAAAGAAACCCTCCTCTGAGTCGCCAACCATCTCTCTACATATGGATGTTCATGTAATTGTTCCGGCTCCACAAGTCAGAATTTTGGGCATACTTTTCCAAGCGGATCGCTCGAACATCCAACTGCTCAACAGATTTAAGAACACCACAGAGGAAGTCTCCCACATGATCCGGAGGATTAGTACCAAGACGAGGGGTATGCGAGAGGAGGATGTACTCAGGCTGGTTCAAGCCTTCGGAGTATCTAGGGTCACTTACTCCCTCCCCTACGCCATACTCTAAAAGACCGAACAGGAAAAGGTGGAAGCGATGATACGCAAGGCGTACAAAGTAGCATTAGGACTACCTGTTACCATCTCAACGCAGAAACTCTTTGGGAGTTCACAATACCTTAGCTGAACTATTCGAAGCCCACCATTTGAGCCAACTCTTACGTCTTAGCTCTACCCCTACCGGTAGAGCCATTTTGTCTCAACTGCACCTGCGCTCTCCTCTGCAACACCCGCAGGCCGATGCGACTCAGCTTCCCCATGAGGTTCGCAAGTTCATCGATGTGGCCCCTCTGCCACGCAACATGCATCCGACACATCACGAGGCTCGTAGGGAAGCTCGAGCGAAAGCGATTTTTAATCAATAGGGCCAAAACTCTGCCACAGTCTATACAGACGCCGCTTCCTATCCAGGGCGAAAAGCTATGACTGCTGTCGTTTCTACAACTGAAAACCTCGTTACATGCGCATCAATTCCAACCATTCACTCTCTGCAGGCGGAGGAAGCGGCCATCTCCCTAGCCATTGCACAAACCTCTGCAGAAATAATTATCACAGATAGCCAACAAGCATGTAGAACCTTCTCCAGCGGTTGCATATCCCGACCTGCCAGAACAATTCTACTCCAGCATCCTCCTCGACATCCCGGGAGGATTATTTGGGCTCCAGCCCACTCCGCCGAGGCCGGCAACGAAGCTGCCCATCAGCGTGCCCGAGAGTTGACCCACCGGGCAAGCCAGAAGTTCGGCGAGCAGTGGCAGGTCTGCCCCCTCTTGTCGTTCCACGAAATCACCCAGCATCACCACCTGGAGCGAACGCTATATCCCCCTGCGCACAAAAGCCTCACTAAGGAATAAGAGCGCCACCTCCGAGGCATCCAAACAAACACTTTTCCCCACTCCACTAGAGCTCACATTCTGGCCCCCACCCTGTACTCCTCGCAATACCGCTTCTGCGAGGCTCCGGGCACCCTCTACCATATCATGTGGGGCTGTGATAAGAACCCCCACCTACCCCCCCTGCCCTTTCCCTCCCCTGAGCACTGGGAGAGAGTTCTGTCCAGCTCGGACCCTGACGACCAGCTTTGGCTGGTGCAGAGAACCCAAGAAGCCGGACGGACTCAAGGGGTCCTGGAATGAGGACTCTTCCCCAGGACGGACTGTTGTTGAGACACGTTTATTCCTCCTCCTCCTCCCCATGTACTGCACCACTGCTTTAGTGCTAAGCCTTTGGCTGGACTATAGCCTTAGTATCTTCCCTGCATCTATATTTTCGCCATCGGCTGGACTATATATAGCCTTAGTACTTTCGCTGCCCCATAATTTTAGCCATCGGCTGGACTATAGCCTTGGCAGTTTGGTTGTACCCAGATTTTCGCCATCGGCTCGCATATCCAGGAATGGTGCCGGAAATGGCTAATAAAAATTAACGTTAGCAATTCCTCATTAGCTCTCTTCAACCGGCATCATAATTATATAAAATCCACGTATGTCTGTCATAACGCTGTCATAGCCGGTACTGACTCATTCAAATACTTAGGTATTATCATCTCCCATAATCTAATTATGGAGTCTAATTACGCGTACAAGTGGAGACAGGATGTGTCGAAGCTTGACAACGAGCATGTCAGGCAGGTGCAACGATGTGAAAATAGAAGCGCCGCAGCCAATGCCCCACCTGTTCAGCTTGAAATTCCCCGCACATGCCCTGCCTTTCTGTGTCTTCAGATAGACCGCAGAGACTTTTGTGGCTGTGCCTCACCTTCTGCTCAACGATATTTTTTGGTACTTTGAAACTTACGCATTGGATGTGTTGTGTTGCAGGAAACGCTCGTGTCAGCACTGCAATTGCCAGCAGGTTTTCTTTGGAGGCATCCATAACCATTGCAGAGGAGGGCATTTGGGAGGCTCCACAGCTACTACCGGCCCCAGAAATATGTAACCTTCAACCATGTTCAACACGGCAACAGACTATTGCTGAAGCCTCCAAAGCAGCAGTTGCAGCAGGAGCGTAATCAGTAAAGGACATGTACACATACATACAGACAACTTTCACGACAAAAGGGAAGATATAGCAACCCTCACCCTGCAGCGAGCAGACTCGCTACTGTGGACGTTTTACAGGCAGGTACTGGTCAGTGCGTGAATTGCCTACAATGTTTTCACGAGAATAAGCACTGTAAGGACCACTGTAAGGACCAAAATGGGCCCTGACGACATTCGTACACTCCTGAAAACACTGATCATGGAGCAAAGTGTGCAGACAACTTCCATGGCGAGAGCTGCCCTGCTAGAAGAAACTGCAAAGGAGGCGAATGTAGCAGTTCAGACCCACCATAACAGTTTGCGAGTAGAGAGCAGTCGGCTTCTCATCCTGGGAGAACACCCCTGTATTGGGGCCAGCCCAGATTGGATAGTCTCCTGTGACTACTGCACTAGCAAGATACTGGAGGTGAAGTGCCCCTAGAGCTTAGAGAAGTTCAAAGCAAAGGAAATGGCAAAAAAACGAGACTTCATGCTTCAGGAAAACGAGCAAATACTTTTGCCAGGTTCAAGTACAGATGTCCCTTGCTCAGCTCACAAGTACTCATGCCTTTCTTTTCAAGAATAGCACCAATTCCTTGTTTACTGTAACGTTTGACGAGGCCTTTTAAATACGATAGTCTTTCTTGGGCTACTTAAAGGAGCCATGGACAGAAAATACAACTTCGTTTAATTTGAAAGAACTAGGATTCAGTATCTCACTCAGCTCCATTACAGCCACAAAAGATGTTTTTTAACAAAAAAAAGCAAGAATTATTTTAAAACTTCCAAATTTTGCGCCACAGCGACGTGCTATGAGCAAATATGACGTCATACGGGCCCACAATCAAACAACATTTTCAGTGCGTTAACTGCACGTTAGCATTGAAGTGATGCGGTCAAATGAAATTAGAGGCCCCATTAGAGACGTCCAGTCATGTGTCGTCGCGACAGGTCAGTTAGGCGGCCGCCAATCGCACAAACAAGGTTCCGTGACGTCATAGAAAAGTTGCGGGAAATTGGCTAGGGGGTCGCGACTGCTTCATTTGTTTTCTTTATTATCTCCGTTACTTGTTCGAAGATTGCGATGATATTGGTATCAGTTTTATCGGGACTAAGCAGTCTTCCTAATAAACCCAACTTGTATTTTGTCTTCATGGCTCCTTTAAACCCAGAAATTTTGGTCTGCCTGTCTGTCTGTCTGTGACTCGATTCAGCCACCCGGCCAAAGTAAAACAGATTTTATGCAATAGTCTTATATACTCACAGCCAAACGTAAACGTCTAAGCCCGGTTTATATGTTCATACTTGTAAACTTTGTTGAACAAGAACAAGACATTACGCAAATATAAGACAGAAAATTAGTACACAAGGGATATTTACAGCGTTCCTTTATTAAAAAAATCATGGATGCTTGGTTTTTCTATAGCATCTACTGCAGAAAACCGTGAGCTGCTGTTGCCCGCTCCACCTACTGGCGGCATATGAAAAATCATGCGGCAACAGCAACGAAAGAGAGACAGAGAAACAACATTTTTTACGGGTGGTGGGAGGCATCAGTATAAAGTTCAGGATGAGCACTGAGATGACAGTGCAGCAGCCAAAAACAAGGAAATGTGCTTGGGGAGCTAACGCAAGCATGAACATCTTTAGACACGAAGAAACGTTCCACGTAGACCGAGTAAGCAAGCAGCTGTTTCAGTTGATTTGTTCTTGAACGCGCCAAAATTTCAGAGGGAGTACGAGGTGGCGAGGTTCGGAGACACCAAAATCACTCTCTTTGGGGCATCTAGTGGCGGATGCCTTTTGAATGGAAGATGCGGTTCTTTAACCCCAAATTGTGGTAGTCCATGGCATCAGAAACGTTATAAGCATCACGAGTAAACCACCGTGCACTGTTTCATCAGTCGCAGACCAAGGTAGCCCCGCCAGCCGCAGATGATGAGCTGCCGCCTGGTCACGCAGAGCACTGGACAGAGTAGGAGAAGCCTGGTCACCTTCGTCGCATTCAGTAATTGCACTCGCTTGCTCTAGCTTGATGCGGCAAGCTTCCTTGACGAATACACACTCCTCTACGCATTCCTCATTGCACATCTTCGAGTGGCTGATGGCGTAGTTGCGGCCAACCCCGAGCGGCACATCCTGGCGCAGCCGGAGTGAGGGAGATGCCCCGCTCTTCGATTGCAGTCCATCCCTCTTGCGCCGCCGTAGCCGCCGAGGTCATAGGGGAATTGGCCCTGATGCGGCTGCCATCTCGGGTTGGAGAGCTCAGTCTTGCTTTGCCCCTGGTAGGCAAGCTGGTATCCAGCGCAGGTCATCCTAGCTGGTAGGTGGTCACAGGTGACCACACGTCATTATTGGTACTGACCGTGATTATGAGCACCGTCACCAAGCATCTGGAACGACGATTGCGGCAGAGAATGCGAAAGCTTCAAGAATTGTTTCAGGGGGCCGTCGAGCAGGGCCATTGAAGCTGCCCGATTGCCGTTCACGAGTCCGCTGGCACAAAGTTTGTTTGACGGTTCATGTTATCCGATTGCCCAGCTCTGTGCGTCGATCAAAGGCAGAGATTCGCCGAAGTATAAACGCCAAAAGGGAAGCGAGCGCTGGGAGCAGCAGGGCCTCCATCATGAAAAAGGGAATGGCGCCCGCTCGCGACGCCCAACCTCAGCCTCTCTCAGCTAGGAGCCCCTCTGAGCGACAGCGACGTCCGAACCGCTGAGGAACCTCAAGCGAGGCAGATCCGGGTCGGCCGCATCATTACACGTCGTGGTCACGGGATTAGTGGAGAACCCGGTGGCCTTGCTGTTCGCAAGGACGACACCGTCGTGGGTACGCGGGCTGCTGGGTGCATCCAGTCGTCCCTCGAAGGAATCGGTCGCGAGCTCCGCCAGTTGTTCCGGTCGATACTAATACTCGCCAGCTGTGCGGACGTGTAGGTCGCAGACGTGCAGATCCCACTCAGCGTGCACATTCGCCACCTTGTCGGCCTATGCGGTTGTCTTGCTGTCACTGGGGAGCGCCACGGTCTTGCCGTGCCGGATGACGGCGAAATCGAGGCTTGGCACTCCGGTATTTCGATCGCAGAAATGAGGGAAGAAACCGCGGAGGGTTTAGCGAAGTACACCTGCGTACGGATTAGGATGACCTTTTCCTTGTACTCATAGCTCCTGAAAAAGTGTACTTCTGATTCGTCCAGATCGAGGGCCTTCGTCCAAATCGAGGGCCGTCAAGGGCCTTAATTTCCTCATACCTGGTGTTGACGGCGCGGAGATGCGAGCTGATCTGGCCGGTCGGTGTGTCTGAATCCTGTAGCAGCGATTGAACTGCAGCTACGCCCATTGTGACGGCTTCTCTCAGAGAATAATGGTGGTGGTGCAGCTCCTCCATGGTAGACGGTGGCGAAGCCGGGCGATCGGGTGGCTTCGGCACGAGCACAAGCGGTGAGCTGCGATCGAGATTGAAGCTTCCCGATTCAGCTGGAACCAAGGGAATCCTGAACATAGCGTGCCTCGGCGTCTGCGCCGCGTAAAGTCAAGTCTGCTCGTGGTTCGATCGCCCGGGTATGACGGCACCAGAGTGTCGCAGAAAGCCACGGAGAAAAGGAGCCACAGAGTCGGTCGCCCGATTCCTGGGGCTGCACATTAACCTCCGCTGCGAGTGCAAGGAATGATCTACGCACGCGTCCTCCCATGCCCGTGCGAGTCGCCTCTTTATTACCATCAACAGGCACCTTCAGGACACAGCTGCTACATCTGAGGCTAAAGAACGTTTAATGCATCTCTTCTTCTCTTCGTAATTCGGAGGATCACTTCGGCTTGCATGAGTCCCCTGTAACACGTAGCCCTTTACCAAGGGGGTGCAATGATGGCACCACCGGCGAATGCGTCATCACACGCCCCGTGCACTGGCATTGTCGGTTATGCCTGATTGCGTAATCCCTGGTAATATTGTCACAAAGCCAAAGATGACGCAGTTGGCTTGAAGGAAAAACAAGTTTATTGGAGCGAACTTGTGCTCCCCTAACAAAGTAACAAATGCACAGGCGGCGAAACAGCAGTCAACAAAGTGACGTGCGCAGGCGAGTGTCGGCGAAAGTAATGCCACGGCGTCTGCTCTGCTGGAATTTATCTTTCAGCGCGGGTGTTTCTCCTATCGTTGAATTACATCGAGAGCACTGTAGATAAAATAAGACTATTCTAGGCTAGTGGCGTTAAGGCGAAACATTTTCCCTATGAAATGAGGTAATCCGTGCTGTATAAGAAAGAAATAATTGAACATGCGCTTCACTCGGGACACCGATAACACAGCCCGGCACAGCCGGGCGGTAAAAGCAAGAACATAAATAAACAAAGCCAATACTTGGTTCGCGGCAATATCGAATGCCCACAGCGCACTCGCACGAGTTCCTCGCAGAGCGGAAGTAATAGATGTGGTGCAACTGCCAGCGTGGTCCGGCGATGAGTCACTATTACCTCACCCGGTCGACTCCGAGTGGTCGAAGGGGTGCAGTGCCGACGCAATCAGGTGGCTGCGTGTCCCTTCGAACCTAACAATAGCCGTCGGCATGTCGCTCTATTCACGTTGTTTAGGGTTCGAACCTACATTTGTATGTCTTCTAAATAAAAATGAGTTGCGGGTCAACTTTGCCATCTTGCGAATCAGTTGCTGTAGTTGCGGGTCAGCGGGCCAGCAAAGACCATGAGACTCTGCAAAAAAACCTGGAGTGTGGTGTGTCCCCTGTTTACTAAAGCGTCGGTACCTTAGTGCAATGTATCTGATTGCTTACGCTGACCCTAAAACAGGTGTAAACGTGTCACCTAAACTACGGCTATATGCCGATGATTGCGTATTGTATAGGGACATCAACAATCCGAATGACGCTGCTCAATTACAGTTGGACCTAAACAGTATTGTTAACTGGTGTGATAAATGGAATATGAAACTGAACGTCTCAAAATGCAACTGCATGCGTTTCAGCCGAAAACGGTCAGATAGAGTAACTACTTACTTTTTAAAGACGGAAAGCCTTGCGTTTCAGATCATGTTAAGTACCTGGGCCTCACATTCTCATCAAACCTGACCTGGACCAAACACACCGAAACCGTTGCAATGAAGGCTGGCCGTGTACTTAATTTTATTAGAACAAATTTCAAAAATGCGCCACAGGACATAAAAGAGACTTTGTACGTAACTAATGTGCGCCCAATACTAGAATACGCTTCTGCTGCGTGGGATCCCGACACCAAGGCACTCATTAACAAACTAGAAGCAATTAAAAACCATGCTGCTCGCTCTGTCACTGGTTCGTTCGGCAAGAATACCAGTGTTTCCGCAATATGTCGCCTACTATTCCTCAACCAGATCGCCAACGAAAAATCAGGTATGAACCACCAGACTTATTTAAAACCGCCTTCCTACGTATCAAAAAGGAGAGACAATAGCAAAAAGATTAGAGAAATTCATTGCCGCACCTCGCTTTTTAAATCGTCTTTTTTTTCACGCACAATTGGCGATTGGAAGCTTCCAGAAAACGTCGTTTGCGCATGTGGTGTTAGATTTGACACTGCTCTAAAGTGTTTCCTGCGTGGCGACATTGAAAACGGTGTTTCTTGAATTGCCGTAACCTTGTTCCTGTCAATTATTTGTTTTTTTATTCATAATTGCTGCTGCGTGCTGCTGCCCACTGCAATGTTTGATGACCGCTGTGACTCTTTTTATAGAATGTCCATTTTTTTATTTCGCCTTTCGTCTTGTTCTTCTTTTTTCTCTTATTTTTTTGCCCTAGGTTCTGTTGTCGTCTGATGTACAATGCTCTTTGCTGCAAGTTTTGAAAAGGTGCGTCTTTTCATTTTTATTTTTGCATATTAAGAGATTCATGATTCCGTTTCTGCACTGAAAACTTATGTCTCTCCAACAACAATGCCCTCGGGGCGAATGTAGTAAGCTGAATAAATAAATAAATAAACCTTCTCATTCGCTGCGATGCTGGTGCAAAGCCGCCAGAAGGCCTTGCTTAGTAATTTGCCAAACGTATTCTGTTTGCTACAATGCCTAACGAAGGCATTCTTGTTTTGCCGCCGTAAAAAGGCGCGGTTTTTATTTTTAGAACCCCCTCACCTTCTGAAGCAAGGCTCAGCTCTGTCGCTACGCCGAAATGAGGACTCTAGAAATGTACAGCTGGGATCTGTTAGGGTGTAACACGGTCTGCCAGGAGACACAATCTTTCACTCCAGTTATGTGCCACCCATTGACATTTCTGCGTGAGAAAAGTTTGTTATTCTTCATTTAGGCTAGTCACATATTTCTGTGAATATATTACGTCGGGAGCACTGTCGTGTTGAGCTCCAGCAACGCCAACATTTATTTGCCCACTGCCCATAAGCAAAAAAAAAATGCGATTTCTGTCTCACGCATCGTGTCTTCGTAACTCTGTATCCCTTGCATCATTGTCCTCTCGCCCCCTTCCCTTCATTTAATCTCACGACCTTCCCCATTTCGAGGATTATCGATCCCAAAAAATGTTTTCGGTCGCAAAGCAAACACATCGGCGCATGCATTGCTTGTTTTCCAGACGATGGCAAAATACCATTTGTACTAAGCAGCGTTGACATCCTTGTTGTTTGTGTTTATTTTCCTCGCTGTAGGAAATACAACCTCCACGCGCTTAGAGACTTAAAAGGGGGGAATCTCTTATCCCGCTGAGAACGGCAGGATGTTCAAGAAGAAAGAACGGGGGGTGATATTAGAGGGTCCTTTTACTGTCGTCGCCGCTTATTTTTAGGCGAGCGAGCTAGAAGGGGGGAGGAGGAGGAGAGACGGAACACTCACCTCAATCGTTTCGCGAGAAACAGCTCCAATGAAGCGGCTCTTTGCCATGGAGCGACGTGGCCTTTCTAGGAATCGTTAAATGGCCTGGAAGCGATGGCGGCTCGAAACAAACGCTGTGCAGCGACAGAGCGCGCTGTTGTTGTTGCTGTGTCCGAGGCGGAACAAATTTCTTGCGTCAGTGAACGATGGCTCTGTCACGCTGGCGGCATGAACGCACGATTTCTGGCCTATAAATAAACACGCGGCCTCCGATTCCTCGCGAGCGGATGATTTCCTTTTCAGACAATGCAGTTCTGTGCCGCCTCCTGCCGGCCGTTCAAATTCGAGCGGCCGAGTTTTGTTCCTCAATGCAAGCGAAGAAATCAATACAAAGTAAATTCAGAGTAGGAGTATAAAGGCTTGAAAAGAGTTTTAAAAATGATGGATAGTCTTTCGTGGGCTACTTAACTCCGAAAATTTTTGTCTGTCTGTCTGTCTGTCTGTCTGTCTGTCTGTCTGTCTGTCTGTCTGTCTGTCTGTCTGTCTGTCTGTCTGTCTGTCTGTCTGTCTGTCTGTCTGTCTGTCTGTCTGTCTGTCTGTCTGTCTGTTCATCCGCCCATCCCTCCATCCATCCGTTCCTCGATTCAGCCACCCGACCAAAAGATAAACGAATTCTAAAACGACAAGTTTACATGCGCAAAACCTCTCCGAACCACTAAGTCAGGTACCACACTTCATACTTCTTAACGTTGTTGAGCAAAAAAGGGCAGAACATCATACATAACTGCTCCTAGGCAGTTTTTCTCAATTGAAAATAGATGTGTGCTTGAAATTTGCAACACAAAATAAAAGTATACCCGTTGAAGACAATATTTTGACCCCAAAACACAAGAAGAGCTCGCACCCAAGCCTGGAGCTCGTGCCTCGGGCGCCAAGTGAAACTCCAACAAAAAGTCCCCGCTGATTTATAAGTCTTGCAGATGTCGAGGGCTGAGGTCGTAAATAGGGAACCCATAAGTAATGCGGCCATGAGCCACTGATCTTGGTAGCACTCGGCATGAGGCTTGTTGAGCACCGCCGTATTTGTTGGATATTCAAGTGACGAGGTGCATCGTGGCAGGCCAAGTTGTTCGGAAATGGCTAATCCAACTGCGGGGGCTGTTACAGCTTCCAAGTTTCAAGCCAAGGAGACATATAGTGCCATTTTTAGACGTAATATCAGTATCTTTGGTGCAGAGAGTGATGGTCTGAGACAGATTCGTGTCTCGTCTGCTATCGATGCTGATAAGTTCTGTTTTCTGACGGGGGGAAATGTCCAAATTAAAAGTAGATAACGTCTGAATCAAGCTAAAAACTGCAGCTTGTAATTCAATTTGCCTCTTTTTTTTATTTGTTAGTCCTGCGCTGCCATCCAGACAACAATGTCATCAGTGTACATGGCAAACCGAGCAGATGAGTCGATTTCTAGTTGCCGGGCAACTCTGCTCATGGGAAGGTTGAAGAGAATAGGCCCAAGAATGGACCGCTGAGGGACCCCCGATCAAGGTAGTATGTAGTTAAATCACGCCCCGGGCAACTTAGTCGTATGGGTTTATGTTGTAGAGAATTTCAAATCCAAGCTTGAGCCTTGCGACATGGAAATGCTAGGGCAAGCTCCTTAAGGATTCTTTCTTGGTTCACGCTATCAAAAGCTTTATGCATGTCTAGAGCAAGTACAAAATATGCTAAGTGCGTTCGGGGAGTGCGATTAATGACTCTCCTCAGTAACCATAGGTAATCATGAGTCCCACGATTAGGTCGAAAACCCGTTTGTGACGGCTGTAACCAGCCAGTTCTTTCAAGACGGTGTTGCATTCGATTATGTAGCAATCATTCAATTAATTTGAGTATGGTCGGTGTTAAAGAAATGAGACGGAGATTTTCGGGCCTACGAGCATCTTTCCAGGCTTTGGAATGGGCTGAATGATAGTTGTCTTGAGGTGTTCCGAAACTTGGCCTGTATCCCATGAATTGTTGAAGATGTCAAGGAGAATTTGTTGTCCAGTACGCGGCAGATTTCGAAGGTCTTGCCGCGTGACCAAGTCGTGACCGGGGGCTAATTTTGGTTTTACCTTGAGTCAGTGCAATCTGAAGTTCTCCAATGGTAAAAGTAAGGTCCAGATCTTCAAGGATTTCTTTAATGTCGATTATAGGGAGGTGTTGAAGTGAGGTCAGATCCGTAGTCGTTTGAGCTGTCCAGGAAAACGTAGCGGCCATTGCCTGGAGATGCTCTGATGTGCCTCTGCTTAGCGGAGCACGACAAATTACCAATTTCTTCGGTCTTGTTGAAGAAGCTGAACTTTTGGGCATCCTCGGAAGTTCACAACATCTACACAATTGTGTTTCTAATCTTCCGTGTCGGAAATACCGATCACCGACTCACATGTTGCACTTCGGGGAACTAAACCATCCCTTTTCACCAAATTCAACGGCCACTACAATACTTCGAACTGTTCAAGAGTTACGCTGCGGAAATGTTCAAATCCGCATGGTCTGGACCCCGGCTCACACCTTAGGGACCACAGGTAACCATATGGCACACACTGCTGCCCGGGAGTGTATCTTCAACCCTCCCATGGCTACCTCTTCGGTCCGACCACATACCGAGCCTGCTCCTTCACAACCGAATGCATCCCTTCCTATGTGGCACCAGCAAAACCGACAGTACCAGGGGATGAGTAGGAAACGGCTGTTTGACGCATCGCCACCAGGATTCATTTCTAGTCTCAATTGCCCGAATAGGCAAGGAGAAATCTTTGCTAATAAGGTCTACGCGAACGCTGCCTATTCTCCGGATATCATTCGTAAATGGACTCATCCACATATTGACTATCCCTTAAAATGTCCATTTTGTCAATCACACATTGCCCCTAACCTTTTTCATTTAATAGGGATATGACCTCACTTTTTTCGGGGTCGAGAACAACTCCTCGCCTCTCATGCCCTCCCAAATGATGCGTAAGAGCACTTACTAAGAGTTCGGAGTGACACTAACCTACTTGAAGGAATTGTGTGGTTTTCACTACACAGTGGTCTCTGTAAGGTTGTCTGATACGTGAACGACGATCCCTTCTTCAGTGTGCCCCTTGGAAGAACTCTAACGGTTGTCCAGTTTGTGCACATTCGCAATAATGCCCTTCAGTGTGTTTTTTCCCTTTCAAACTCAATCATCTCCGTGAACGCCGGTCCCTACTTCAGTGCATCCTCTGGAAGATCTGCAACTGATGCCCAATTTGTGCACATTCACTGTACTGCCCTTTAATGTGTTTTTTTTAACTCAATAGCGCTACACAAGAACTGAATACTATGTATCACCTTTCAATAATCTGTAAGCCCTCTCCCCACCCCCACCCCTTATTCCCTTTTCCCCGCCAGGGCTTCTTGCCTCTTTCTCATTAAAGCCTATCAATCAATCAATCCCAACTGATGGCGTGCAGCAGTGGACCGAGGAAAAATTGAATTGAGTTGAGCAGGTTGTCGCATTTATTCGCGGGAGGAGCAATTCGGGAGGGGCGGAGTAGAGGTGCGCAGGGAGAGGAGAAATGCCTTTACGTGGCACGGGAGTCAGAAGACTATCGTCTTTCGACGGCGTTTGCAGCAGAGCGAGCAAATACGCAAGCAATGTTCTTCACATAGGAACTTGACAACATAAACGTTCCCCAAATTTGGTGTCAGCAGTAAGAGGTATCTGATATAAACCTAAATTTACTGTAGCATTGTAAAGCCGTAAAAATGTAAAGTAAGAAGCAGGGTCAAGGACAAGCAGCGATTTAATTTCTTTTTCACTATGCTTCGCCTCATATTGCATTGCCCAATGTCACGCCTCATTTCCATTACGGCACGTCTCATATGCAAACGCAGCTTCGGGTGGAACCCGGACAAAAATATCCGGCGAAAAACGTCCCTGTAGACCTCCTGTAGACGACGGTGCCGGGAGACCACGGCTACCGCATCTTACAGGCAGCCTTGTGAACCCTGGCTCCTTCCCTTCCATTTTGCTTTGTTACCACAGAAATCCCGTGCCCCTCCCTTTCCCCTCTCAGGAGTCCCTTTAATCCTTCGGGTTATTCTGGCGGTTCAGTTGTGGTGACATCCTTGCATGGTTCATACTCCAACAGGGGAGGAGGAGGAAGAAAAAATTGGCTCCAATCCACGCTGGTAGGAAAGCAAAGCTTTAAATGACACCCACAACAATTACCCATGCGACGTCACCTGAATTCGCACACGTGGCTATACAAAGAGTGAAACCAGAGATTCTGCCATCCGTTACCTGGAATTCGCGGGGGCGGCGTCCGGAACGCAGCAGCCGCGTCGGCCTCGACAAGGGCTAGAGCGGAGGATGCCGTCGCTGTAGCCCGGCCGTGAGTCGGGAGAAAGAAACGGAGAGGAGCGTCTTTATAAGGGTGAGACAGCGGAACCTAGCCATCCTGATGGGCTAACTTGGGGCTACACCACCACGCGACACAACCGCACACACCGAAACAATTCGGCATGTGAGCTTAGTGATTCCCATTTATACCGATTTAAACTAGTTAGTATAGTAAGTTCGATAATTGCGAGAAAGCTGGGGCAACTTTTATAATCGCTATTTATCAGAACCAGTTGCTCCTTTCGCCTTTTGTAATACCTGTTTAAACGCAACCGAATTGGTATTCGCCAGTTTAGAAAACGCAGTCACATTTGGGGCAAGCAGTCCGCAAAAGGTAGCGTTTCTCTAGCGGCCAGATGTCTGTATGTGGACTCTACATTTTGCTTTCCTGCCCTGCAATCTAATCCTTAACGTATCTTTACCGTTCGACCACTTAATTCCGTCGGGTGCGGGTTACCCTGGAGGTGCTGTCGAACAAGTTAATCAAGCCGTGTGAAGGCAGCGCGCAATGGACGCGAAGCTGCACCAAAACAGGCCCACAACAACCGTCGCTAAAGCAGACGGCAAAGCCATACCGGCGACACCAACCCCGGCGAGAAGGCACTTCCGCGCGGGGAGCGCTGGGTATTCGCCGTGCCATCTCCAGTGTGCTCCGTGAGTGAAACCTCCCCCCTCCCCTCCCCCCCGCCGCCGCCTCCGCCGCGTTTGGAGTTTATTGTCCCGCACGCCACGAAAAAACCGTTGGCTGGTAGAGCTAGAAAGCTTTGCTTTAAAACTTAATTTTGAGCCTGGTGATGTAGGAGTGGTCCCTCAGTACCGGAGACCATGGGACAACCGTGCTGTCTCACCCCTCGACACCAGAATTTGTTTTTAGGCATCCAAGATTGTCCACCTCCAGCCATCTCCCAATTCCACGAAAAAACTTCGCCGTCGTCGTCGTCGCCACCGTTGTTGTATTAGGTGTTGTGGTCCGTTCAGGAATATGGCCACCGAGGAAAAGAGGTAAAAATAGATTCAATTCACGTGAGATTTAAACCCTGGTCTCCACAGTAGAAGCCCAGTGCGTTACCTCGGCGTTATCTCTTTTTAAAAGCAGCTGCAAGTTCGTGAAGACTGAAATTTTAACAGATGTTGTCAAATGCGTTGCACATATCGTCGACCATGAGGTGGATATGCAATTTTCTAGAGCACCAGCCATCCGAATCCACAGGAAGAGCCGCCAGTAGACACCTCAAACCTTCCGCCTTGATAGGGGAGTTCATTTCATTTCAGTTCAATTATTGATACTGCAGGCCAAGATGCTGGCCAATGAAGGAGTGGGCAATAGATAGGAAGAAAAACACAAACAATGCATGAACAGGATGCCACGTATGGCATGTTACGAACACTTCCAAATGCTTGCCTTAGCACAAGAACCGCAACACGAGAACAGCACAAATGGAATAACAGTGGTTCAAAACGTATTGCCTCAACAACAACACAGCACTAATATAACAAAACTGCAGGTAATTTTCTTATAAAGTAAAAGTGGTCACAAGCACTGGCTTAGACTATTCTAATCCGTGGGGGAAGTAGTTTTCCAAATCTTCTGAGACGTTTCTTGATTGTAAAATGTCGAGGGGGGGGGGGGAATTCCACTCGTTAATGGTGAGCACAAAAAAACTATTCATGTGGGAATTTGTATTTGCATTAGAAAATATTGGCGTAATGGAGAGGCTATGTCTATGTCTTGTTTTTCGGGCATCAAGAAAAGTTACATGAGGTAGTTTTTAAGCCCTATTTTCCACTTACGATGCTATGTAAAAACTTGAGACGACTAACTTCGCGCCTGCGTTCTATAGGGCTGATACTATTTCTAAGCATTAGTATGGTTGAGCAATCCTGTCTTTTATATTTTCCAAGTATGAATCTAACGGACTTTTTTGGTACACGTTCCAAATTCATAATGTCCTTTTTAGTATAAGGGACCCAAACAACCGCAGCGTATTCGAGTTTTGATTACCCGAAAGTGTTATAGGCTAAGAGTTCGGTTTGTACCGGTGCGTTTCTAAGTTTTCCTTTCAAGAACCACAATTTGCGCAAAACTTCTCAACATATAACGGAAATATGGTCTGATCAAGAGAATTCATTAGTTAGTGTAAGGACTGAATATTTGTATTTTTAACTTCCGTTATTATTCTGTCATTTAGTACATAAGAAAATACAGTTGGTTTTTTTTCACCTTGCCCGCAGGAAGACAGTTTTTTATCGTTTATTTCCACGCCCCAAAGTTAGCATCAATCAGAAATTGCGATAACTGAATTTTTCAAACATGCGTGACCGTTTCGGGAAGCTATTTGTTTAAAAATGACACAGTAATCTGCAAATAGATTAGTATGCACATCATCAGGAATTTCGTTAGTTATATATTTATATAAATAAGAAATAAAAGCGGCCCTAGTACGCTCCCTTTCACTACACCAGAAGTTACTTGACGAACATTAGAGGAACATGTCTTAATTTCTACGAACTGCTGCCTATGTCGGAGGTTAGCATGAATCCATGATATCATATTTGTAGGGAGACCAATGCACTCGAGCTAATGGTAGAATTTTCCGGAGGGAACCGTATCGAACGCTTTAGTAAACCCCCCCCCCCCCCAAAAAAAAAGGTGTCAGGGTCGAGCCCTGGGTCGAGCCCTGGGTCGAGGTGTCAGGGTCGAGCCCCGTCAGGGTCGAGCCCTGACGGAATATCATGAACTGACACAAGCGAGTTGATGTGACAAGCCCTTTCTGAACCCGTGCTGCATTGGAGACAAGACGGTGTGATCTGTCAAATACTGATAAATGATGCCTGCTACAATATGTTGACGGTTGTTAGTTTTCCGGTTTTATATTAGATGCGACTGAATCTCATTCACTCGCCTTGTCCCTCTATACGGCGTTGTCCGTCCACACCCCTCCCCCTACGCTATAAAAAATACTAGTAGTTAGCGGCGCCCGGTTTCGATCCCACGACCCTGTGGGCGGAACGCGAGGTACATGGCGCTCTTCCCACTGCGCCACGAAACCGAGACAGAATCCAATGCTACGAACGCGCCTCATATCCTTGACTCATTCAAACTACGTCAAGATGCTACTGATACAACGCATGATTGGGCAATGATTAACACTTGCAATAAAAGAAAAGAAGCTCCCACTTACAGCAACAATGATGGAGTAAAGGTCGTTGCGACAGCGAAGCCCCGAGCATACCACTTAGAGAGATTGACCAAGATTGGCCAATAAAACATAATAATAATCATAAAACATAATAATCATACGCGTTCCCGACATGTTTCACGCGATTTCAGAATCAATCCAACGGAAACATAATGTGAACCCCACGATGCGTCGCATCTACACAGGGTTTTCCTCGCGGGGAGGTGGGCGCAATTGTTTTAATAAAAATCGGGGGGGGGGGGGGGGGGGTTAAAATCGAGTCCTGTTTTTCAAACTGATATTCTGGGATAAATCGGTATTTTTTGCAAAAGCATGCCTAAACTCGGGTTTTTCATGTTAAATATTGAGATGCACGAAGTGATGTATTCAATTTATTTTAGAAAGCATTACGAGTTATTTAGCTCTAACGCGCTAAAATTGGTGTTTTTTAGAAGCTGGTAATCTATGGGACACCAGAGTTTTAGTTTAGGCAACTACTCTCCGAAATTTAGTATGAATCAGTCATGATGACAAGAAAGAGCATTCATAACTGCTAAGAAAGAAACATTTTATAGAAAAAAAAAATGGTCATCGATTTTTTCCACATTCCTGTTTACGCACAATATCATCTGCATGCGCAACATGTCAGTCTCCATTCGAGAACTGTCCGATCGTTGAGCGCACCTCAGCTGGGAGAAAGTTATCTCGACATCAAAGCTTGCATTAGCTAGGCACAACAATGTCAGTGCAGCATTTTCCAGCCTGGGGTAGCAAGTGGTAGAGTATTGCCAATATCCAAAGAGTTCGAAAGCTGTGCTTGTGGGCCTTGCTTCCAGCAAGTACTGGTTGAGAATGGTGAACCGTCAGCCCACGATCGCGACGATTGCAGATCCCGACTTTGGGACGGTCCATTCATGGACAAATCGGGTTAAACCCGATTCTCCTGAAACATTTTCGTGGTGTAAGAATCAGGAAAAAATCAGGTTTTACCCGTTCTAACTTACTGCAAGCGCTTGTAACAGAAACTGGACGATAATCTGACACTTAAAGGTAATTGCCCTTTTTGTGAATGGGAGCAAATCTTGACTAACGCCAGTCAGACGGTATACTCCTGCCGATTGTAATGATAACTTGAAGAACTCAGCAGGATCGACATTTGGGCGAGTCGGTATTGGTTGAACATCTTCGAACAACAACGTAAAAACACAGGCGCTAGGGGAAGAGAATGACACGACGCTGTACTCACAACTAATTTTATTGAAACCGCATCACCACGTAAGTACTACAACCCTAACCCACGCGCTCACACACCATGACGCACAGCAGATAAAACATATCTCAAAATGACCGATCCAAAAACGAAAATTCTTTCTCATGCAGTGCTAACGACGGTTCACTAATGCACAAATCACCTGTTTTTCTCATGTGGAATGCCTCGATGATTTTTTTCTTCTAAGAGATAGTTTTTTTCTATGTCAGTGATTTTTTTCAAAGTGGGCCCCTGTCATTCTCGTCTTCCTTTTTTTCTGAAAGAGGGAGACGAGGATGTCAGGCACTCACTGCCCCGCTGGTCGACTCCATCACCGTTTCGGTAGGGGGACGCTGGTCTCCTCCTTCCTTTTGACACATCTACTCCAGAGACACGGCATTTGCCCCGCCAACGCTTGCAACAAGAAAGCCGCAAGCGACTCCAAGGGATTACGCTTCAGAGCTTCGCGCCTGTGGAAATCCCCCTGAGTTGGCAAGAAGAACTTTTCCTTACCAAGGCCTACGCCAACACGGCATAAACCACGACGTAATCCGAAAATGGTACAACGGTGCCACTTCTATAACATCGGCATCCACGTGCACTGCACCTTAGGTGGGCAGGCTTCAACGCCTAACTTACACCATCTGAAATGGCATTGTCCGGCATTTGGCAAAGGGAAAGCCGTCCTGCTTAATAAGCGGTCAATGCCACCTGACGCTCTCGCGCACCTAGAGCTACTCCGAACTAACTCATCCTTACTCGGAGGAATAGGCAATAAGACACTAGAGAGAGGTCTGTTTCAAGACATGTAAAAAGGGCGTGACCATGTATTTAAGGTGGCACATAAGAATGAAGATGCTTACGAACTGCCTACGATTCCACAAAAAACTGTAGTGGTAGCCCCTTTCTTCTCCTTCCTACCAAACTGTTTTCACTTAAAATAGCTTCGTGCTTCCTTGATAAGTATGATTAATTCACTCATTCATCTCTTTTTTTATTGCCGGATTCCGACACCACCAAAACGTGCTACATATAACAAGAACGCTAGCTTCGCCTAAACCAGCGTAGCATGTAAAAAAACGGGGTAAGAGGCATAAGCTCCACTTCCTACATTCCATCCGGCTCCTCGGGTTGACACTTCCACATCTCTGCAGTGCAATGGGCACTCCTCACACTGGCTCTGGTGGAACCTAGGTTGAAGCAGAGCGTGGCTTTGACAAATGAACGTGCCGACACGTGAGTAGAAGAGGTGCATTCCAGCCGCGAAGAACTCTGGTTGTGAGGAAGCTGTGGCGTCTGTCACCTGTTTGCCTGTTGACACTAAAACGAATAAAATGAAAGCTAAGAAAGAAGCACAAATATGTTATAGCAGAAAAAAAAAAGCCCTGAATAAGTATCGCCAGTCTATCACCTTTAGACTTAAGGGCCCTGTGGAAGTTTGGCTGCGCTTGTACCGCAAGGCGACACTTTTCAGTAAAATGAAATCTGAAACAAAGCCTAGCGTCTGCAGCGAGGTATCCAAGCTTACAACGTTTGTAAACTGTAGTTTGTGTTTTTTAAAAAAGCGTGTGTTCACTAATATTTTGGTGCAAATTTATTTTGAATTTACATATTCCTGCTTCAGTGTCTACGGCCCGAAAGCGCTCAGGCAAGCGACGACAATCCCAATCCCCAACTCAAAACTAGGGACGTCCTAATCCATGGTGCGTCGCCTTTTTTTTATTTTCGGTTTTATTATTCGGCTGATGCGACAGGTAAAATTTTATTAATGGCACCCCAATCCTCCAATAGCAGCCAATTTCCTTTTACATAGTTCAAACAAAGTTAAAAACGTGGCGCAAACTAGACGGGACAAGAGAGACAAGAGACACAGATACTCTCTTGTCCCGTCTAGTTTGCGCCACGTTTTTAACTTTGTTTGAACTATGTACCAACTAGCTCAGCAACAAGTTTTGTTAAGTTCCTTTTACACTTCAGTGTCTCTTTAGAGCTTAGCGAACAGCTGGCCACGATACGCAATCAGGAAATATTTGCCTTGTCCAGCTTGGCAGCTGTCGCGAGGCCGTATAATTTAAGGATTGGCAATTTCACACAAACCAGAGTCGATTAGTTAAAGACGTAGCATGTCAGCTGTGGCTATGATTATCTGGCGTTACACACCACACATTCTTTTCCTTACAGCAAAGCGCTGAGGGATTTTGTCCGTTTTAAAGTTAAAGGTCAAGAAAGACAGCAAGTTTCAGCGTTTGCCCTCAGATCGCGGTACAAAAAATAACTGCTGAAAGCAGGACGAACCCCCATAGGTCGAAGTTGCCTGAAGGAAAAGAAATACCACGTTGTTAGCCGCAGGCAGGCAGGCTCGCACAACGAGTTAGAAAAGTCTGTCACCGGAAACTCTTCCAAACTCAGTGCCAGTACGGTTTTTATATTTCTGCTAGCCTCGCTTCCCTCTCGTAGGAGTGAGTAAGACCTCGCGTGCCGACCAACGCCTCCGCCGAGCCAGCGCCCTTCTCCGGTCGCAAAGTCCCCACATCACCAGTCACGGGAAAACGAGTCTGCGGAACTTCCCCGTTCTGTTGGTGACAGGATCACGTGATCGCTGGAAATCAATAAACTCGGCTGCGTTCATCGTGCGTCCGAAGCGTCCATCCTGCATCCTCCTCATCCTCCTTCTTTCCCCTTCTTCCTTCTCCCCATCTTCTCCCCGTCTCCATCTTTCTTGTGCTCTCGGCTTTTCATTGCAGCAGAGACAACCTTTAGTCTCGTTCGCTCCTTTCATGCACTAAAGGGAGCGTCCACGCAACACCCCTTTAATAAAAAGGCCACATAATTGATTCTGTTTGCGACGTCCTCGGAAAGCGTTGGCTATCCACGCCGCACTCAGACTACCACGTTCCGCAGCTTTCTAAGCTTAGACATTTCCAACAGCCGTATCATAACCAAATTACACCTAATTAAGTAAGCCTTCTTTCTTATGTGGTCGGTGTTAGCCCAGGCCTCCCGTTCTTTCAGCAAGTATATGAAATTTCTCAAGCGATGCGACGACCGTAGACGGGCGGCATTTTGGCCCGGCGGTCTACAGTCGCGGGGCGGGCCCGCGTTCTGCTACTGGATGCGCTCGCGTGCGCCCATGAAGATTCATTTGGGGAAGCTCCTCGAAGAGAAAAGCGAGCCGCACTGGCGGGCTCTCAATGAATCGGGGAGTGCTCCGCTGGGGATACCGAAATGGGTTTCTCCGGGAAGAGGCATGTCTCGTAGAAAGCAAAGATAGCGAAGCAACCATTGTGGAGAAAGGTAAGGTCTGCTCGGTAACGGGAGAATTTGTGCGCACGGTTTTAAGTCCCGCCAAAAGAAAACTCTTTTGCCCTAAATGGCTAATTATAGAAGGAATTCTTTTTAGGATGCGATGGCGATATAGTGATGAATTACCATCTACGTTAAAAAAACAGTCCCTTACGCTGTTATCGCTTTGCAATAGCTGCTATTTCCTTCCCCTCGACAGAAGACTGGCTTTTCGATTTTACTCGCCTATTTTTTTTTAAGAATAAGCACGCTTCAGGTGTATTTCGAGCACTCGCTAACGATTTCTATTGTTTCACGTTCGTCACAACGCACCACACGCTGAGGATATTTACCAGTGATATGTTTTCAGCATTTGCATTGAGCGTGGATGGAAGCACATTAAATGAGCATTTAGAGCCCCAAAATGAATTCACAAAGCATTTCTCCAACGTCCCATCTTGGATCGGTCATGACCTTTATAGCAAAGTATAATGAGTCTAAAGACCAGAACTTTAGGCAAAATGCCTATTTTTTCGTGAGTTCGTATCAAGCCTATTTAATAAAAGGCTGAACTAAGCATTGAAACAATAGTTTATTGTACCCATAATGCCTATTTGGACTATATGGGCCTATATGGGCTTTTTAGCGCCTAAAATACCTTTTTTGGGTTATATATGATTTTTTCCGTTTGCCGAGTCGTTGGTCTGCAAGGACTGCTCTCGCTCCAGAAGACCACACAGGGGTGTTTGTCGCACCCTGTTGGCAAAAAAAAAAAAAAAAATCCGTGAGCCAAGCCGAGAAACGAAACCGTGCACGAGCAACTGCCACCTCGACCTCGTCACATCGGCCGAGCCGCCAGAGACCCGAACGCAGCGACACCACAGCTAACTTCACCGACGTCACCCCCGTCCACACGAGCTGTTTTATGTCCTCCTGACGCGCTGTGTCTACGGACCAACAGCAAAAACTTTTGCCCATGTGCCCTATCCATGGCTGACGCAATAAAAAACGAATAAAATGAACGCTACATAGCCGCGCACATGCCACTCAAGGTTAAAGACGCCTCCTAAAGAGCCGCCAGAGGCCCGTATGAGGCGGAACAGCAGCCAAGCTCACCGACGTCACCCCTGTCCACACGAGCTGTTTCGTTCTATGTCCTTCTGACGTGCTGTGTCCGCGGACCAACGGTGAAAACTTGCCCATGTGCCCTATCCTTCGCACTTCCAAAAAGAAAAAAAGCCAAAAATAAAGAAAATGAAGGCTACACAGCCGCGCACATGCCACTCAAGGTCAAAGACGCCTCGCAGGGGAGAGAGATAAAAACTTTTATTGACATCACCGGCCTTAGGGGCCGCCATGGCTGCCTGAAGGGCCGCCACCACGGCTTGTGCTTGGGTGACCAGTGGGCGCTAGGAGTCTTCGTCCGAGCGGCCCAGGGCCTGCGTCCAGTGGTCAGGGGAAGTTATGGTGGGGTGGGGGTCAGAGGGGCAGGCCTACATGCGGTGTTGCACTGTGAATTTAGCGCCACAATGCGGGCAGAGCGGAGAAGGGTAGGTGGATGGGTAAATTTGATGAAGGAGGGCTCGGCTGGAGGAGCGATTCCGTTTGGAGGAGGCGCCACAGCCGTTCCTCCGAGGGGGTTAGGGATGGGTGAGCCGGGGGCAGCGTGTTGGGTGAGCCGGGGGCAAATGGGTGAGCCGGGGGCAAAAGTAATCTGTAACATCCCTGTAAGTGGTGAGGGAGTCCCTGGCGGAGTAAACTCCTTGACGGGAAGTGGTCTTGTCAGGCGGACGGGTGACGAGTGCTCGTGCCGCCTTATGAGCCCACTCCGCGCCGTCTAGTTCCGTGTGTGCCGGTAACCAGAGGAGCTCCGTCGGATGCTGGGGGGTGGGGGGGTTATTTTGAAGCAGAATTTTGCAGGCTAGCGTGGAGATACTGCCGCTAGCAAAATTTTTGATGGCCGTTTTTGAATCAGATAATATTAGATCAGGGGGAGGCCGGTGCGCGAGAGCCACCTCTTCCGCAACATGTGGGGTTGTGGTGGGAATAGTGAGAGACGTGAGAGGAGTAGTAGTGGGAACTTACGTGCAAATCTGACACTCCAAAGTTTTCATGGGACGCCACGGACACGTGCACAGTCATCTGCCCATAACGGGAACAGCGCCGGACGGCAAGATGCAGCACGTGTAGGACGAAGGAGGAACGAGAAGCGTAGCTTATAGGAATGAGCATCTCGGCCCGTTTGACGTACTCTGGTCATGACAGCCGTCATTTGCCGTGCCGGGTAATCTTCAAGGGCATTTGGAAACCAAGCAATAAGGGAATTATTGGCAAATAATGTTGCGTGGGGTTTAATATTGATAATCGCTATATGGTGCATAGTTCCCGAATGGTGTTGTTCCCTCAGCTTTCCTAGTCATCTGCTTCTGCAGATCAGATTAGCTCAGTAATTTGTGCGGAATTATTGCACTTCCCTGTACTACCTATGACAGTCAAAGGTGCTGTGACGAGCTGAGGAGGTAGTTCTGCTCTGTGAACTAATAAATACCTGCTGTTTAGGTTTTCTTCAAGCAGCAGTTACCGATTGTGCCTTTTCTACCAGAGCCTGTTGTTACCCATTAAAGAGCTCACCTATTGGCGAAAACCTGCTACAAGTACACTAATTATAAGGTTTAACGCGCCGACGCTGCACATATGTTCAGGCGCGCCGTAGTGGAGGGCTCCGGATTAATTTGGACCACCTGAGGATCTTTAACGCCCGCCGAAATCTCGAACACACGGGCATTTTCGATTTTCGCCTCAATCAGAAAAGCGGCCGCCTCGGCCGGAAGCCGAATCCGCTTGTTTGGCCTCAGCAGCACAAGTACACTCGCCGTTGGTACTAACATTATTCTAGACTACAAAAGCGTCGCAGTCAAAATTACTGACACCAAACTACACTTGAACATGACTCTTCACATTCCTGTGATTATTTCACACTCTTAGCAGAAAGCATTTCCGCAGCTCAGAGCTTGGACGCCACTCTGACTAAAAATTGTGAGTTCATTTCGAAGGTACAGGACAAATCCGCCGCCATCCCCAAAGGACCGGTTGCTGATAGAGGCATTTTTGTTATTCTGTCTGACAAAGTTAATCGATTCCCTGCACTAGAAGACCGGCCGAAGGTTCTTATCACGAAACATTCTGATATTCCAGATGGAATTAGGTCATGGAGCATCTAGAAGTGCAAGCACGCTCCTTCAACTTCAGTGAACGTTCAGTGTTTTTCTCGCACACAATTTTTGACCGAAATGAGACCCAACTTTAAGCCGTAAATCATTGAGATGGGTCTGGCTTGTCATGGTTTTTAAGCTTTTTGTTGTCCAATCATCCTGAATTGACATGAATCTTTAAACAAAACAACTCTTGTTTTGCTAATTTTTACGAAGGTAAAATCATTTTCCCACAGCACAAGAGTTCTCCGCTGTTTTTACTGCAAGTCAAAAATTTGTCGTAAAATATGCTGCTGAAATTAATGAAATGAATTGAGCGTCTACGGGCCTGAACGAAAGTATTTGGTGCCTATAAATACCTAAATGGGACTTTTTAATGCATCTTATAGGCGCCTAAAACCTCGATTTTTCGTGCTTGAAGTTCCGGTCTCTAATAATTACCATTAAGCACACATTAAAGGGGCCATGCAGACAAAATACAAGTTTGCTTTATTCCGAAGATTTGATGTTTTATAGTGCCCCTAGCGCTTGCCCGGCACCAAACGATGCTTTTTTCACTACGAAATTAAACAATTTAGGAGATAATGTTTAGTCTTCCGCCGAATCATGCTTTTAGTGGCATCCGCAATGACGTATCCAGGGAAAGTACTGAAGTTAACGTAAGTACGCGGATTAGGGCTTCAGCGAACGGCAGACCGCCTTGTTTGCTGTCAGTCCTCCCAGATGGCGCCACCATACCACCCGGGATCGCTGCCCCACCTCGCTTTGTTTTTGACCGGATTTGGGCCTGGATATGTTTTTTACGGTTGATAGTACTCGTTTCGTAAACCACTGGGTGCGCTCGACAAGCAGAGTCACAGAAGACAATGTCGCCACTCATTTCGGTTGGCCAGAAGCTCAACGCGCTGGACGACTATGCAGCTATAAACGGTGCAGTGCTGGCAGTACGCACTGGTTGTTCTATGTTTACGTGTGCGTTCGTGACTTCCATTATTTACGCCATAATTGTTGCTGCTGTAAAAAGAATGTGCAGAAACTTTAAGCACAAATAGATCGTTCTGCAAGCTTATAACCCCTGTTTTATCTGCATTGGATTTTGCCGGCTGCAGCCAATCGCACAGCTGAACCATAATACATGCAGGTTCTAGTGCAGGAAATGAGCTAGAGGGTAGCATGCCATCGTCTTTTTTCCTTATTATATAGCTTATCTGGGTAAAGTTTGCGCTAAAATTGGTGTCAGCGTTACCCTAACAAGGCAATGTTACGAACGAACCAAACTCAAGGCCCCTTTAAATCTATATATTCGTTGTAAGGACTGTTTACATCGTTTCAGAGCAGGGCTAATCCTTTCTGGAGTGCCGCAGTACCCACGAACAGGATGTGCTCCCCAAAAAGGAACGACGGAAGCAAGATTACGCTACTGATGAGACGTCACGCCGTTTTAGATTAAGATGTTACACTTTCTAGCTCAAGTGCGTATGCTCCACGAGTATTGCGTTTTGCGACGCAGCCTTGTCTCATCATTTTACGAAAGAGAGAGGAAGGGAACTTCATTTGGAAGCGTGTGTGCAAGAAACTGATTGTCTTCGTGGCAAAGTTACTAGACCTAACCAGTCCCGCGTGTTTCTGATACGAAACACAAGGTTGGGAAATTTGGCGCATACTTGTTCTAAACAATTCCACCGCGATGAATACAACGACGCAGATGGATTACGACAGGACAAGCATTCGTATTTTTGATATGATTTAGTAATTTGCTTTACTACAGTTATACAAACTCCGGAGACCTATAGAAACCCGTGCCTCCCAGCTGTAAGTGCGCTTAGTTTCCGAAATTGGTAGGATAGATAATCTCAGGGTGATTCTTATGTCTGTGCTTGTCCAGAGGTCGTGTTCATGGTTGGAATATTGGCCCGAGTGTGAGCATTCTGGAGTGCATGGAAACCCGTCTATGAAGTGTCGAATGGGGTGTGTAGGCAGCGTGCGTGTTGATGTTGGTCGAATGAGGACAGCTACGGGCGGGCACATTTTATAGGATAGCGGACGGTGGTCCTTAGTTATCTGACGTGCCGTAAGTACTAGCTGTCATTGTGCGATTGTTACGTGCGGCAGGTCCCAAGCGGACACAGTACTCCCCCCCCCCACCCCACCCTTGAAACCCCCAAACACACACACACTCTACGAAACGTAACTGGTTGGTCTCAATGGAACATCACCTTTCGGCGCAAACTTTGTTTAAAGCTCAAACTTATAATCGAGACCATAAAACCAGTGTCCGCTAAAGCGGTTACGGGAACCACAACGTCGACATCGTTATTTAATATTACGACAGGCAGAGGCATTTCGGAAGAAGACTTTCCCGCAAGTTCACCCCCAGCAGCAGCGCCGGGTAGTTTCTCGTCGGGGGCGAGCGACGTTGTGGAGAGGGAGCCCACCACACGCGCTGAGCGGGGGTTCGAGACTCCTGTCAGAGTCTGGAGAGTTATTGCGACGAGCTTGCTGAAATGCATCCTGTCTAGGTGGAAGGGCTGACTGCGGATGTCCGCCGCCATCAAAATCATGAGCGTAGGTGGTGCGCGAGAACGCAGGCCGTTGCTCGAATCTGTTTGGCGACAACGGCGGCAATAACGGGTGATGTGTCCAACGTATCTACAAAGGTTGCAGATAGGAACTGCTCCCCGAAACTCGGTCTAAGCGTCGCTGCCTTCGAGTGTAGAACGTCAGACATAGCTTGGAAACCGGAACTGGTATGGAGGGTAGGTGCTCGTTACGGCTCCTATCCGGTTCGACGTGAGGTACCGGCTCTCGAAGATCTCCGAGCGCCATTGAATTGAAACGAGTGTTCCTGGTTGGGAAAGCGTTCAAGGGCTCTGCTTGGATTGCATAGCCATCGCGCACGTCGTCAGGACTCTGGGCGAACTCTTCGTGCCGCACGAGATCTTCTCGCACGATACGACGCGCAATCTCAGCAAAGTCGGCTTTCGGGGCTACGTCACCTGCTGCGACAATGGTTACATCGGCAAGGCATCCAAACCTGGTCGTAAATCGACACATCTTCAAAGCTTCAAGTGTACTGCAATGCTGGATAACATTGGCTGTAGTGTTGAGCTGATCTTTACCTCTCAAGAAGTTGTTAAACATCTTCGGCGATTCCCTTAATAAGGTGGCCAACTTTGTCTTCATCGGACAATGCCGAATTCACGATCCGACAAAGCTGCAGCATGCCTTTAATGCATGCTGTGAATATCTCCCACATGAATTGGGCTTTTTGAAATAAAGTCTGTTCAGCCCTTTCCTTTTTTACTGCTGAGTCACCAAAACACTGCCTGATTTTCGTTACAAAACGGTCCCAACTGGTGAGGGCTTCCTCGTGATTTTCGAACCTAAGCAGCGCCGTGTTGCTTAAGGAAAACAGCAACGTTGGCGAGCTGAGTGGTCACGTCCCATCGGTTTTATCGGCTTACTCGTTCGTAGTGCCGTAGCCAATCGTGGACATCCTCACCGGATCCGCTAGAGAAGGTGCGCGGCCCCCGTTGGTGTTGAAAGGTGGTCAGTGGAGCCACGTGCTGAGCCTCTGGTTCGTCGTGCATCTCCGGCAGCGATGGTGGTAGGCCAGCGACTCGTCGGCTCCGACGAAGAACCTGGGTGGGCTGATGATACGTCGTGGTGTACACCGCACCCTCCACCACAATTGTTACGTGCGGGGAACGACGGTTTACTGTCAGGTAAACAAGCGGTTGCTCAGTATGGCCGGCTGCAGCCGCTAACACTAGCAACATCTTCTCCCTCAACATCAAGCACCCTCAACTCAATTCGTTGTTCCATTCATCAAGCCACTTGGTCTTGCGGACCGTGGGTAGACAACGTAACAATCTTTAGCTGGACGGGCTCTTTTGGGTCATAAAAGCGAGGCCACTGTGCTCGGATTCCCGTATCATGAAGAGCAGCTCGTCCTAAGGCGTGGGCCTTCTCGTTCCCCTTTGCGCCTGCGCGTCCAGGGGCTCAAATCATGGTAGTTTGAAGGTCGGGCTGGTTGCGTGTGGTATCATTTTACAGAAGGAAATTTCTGCGCTTAGTTTTCGTCTATCTCTCACAAGCGATGCACTGGCGTTCAAAAATACGATCTCTAAAGATTGAAAGATGTTTTTCTCTATAAGAAGGAGGCCAATCGGTGTTCTATAGAAAGCAACGGAGAAAGAGTAAGACGAAGGAAAGAAGCTGCTTAGTTCTGCTGACAGCTGCGTGGAAAGAGCCTTTTAAATTGCGCGGAACAAAGCTTACCGATGCGTAGATGCCAGGAACGACGACAATGAAACCAGTAAGGAAACGAGGCAAAGATAAAAAATGCCCTCCCCCCTCCGTTCTACGATCGCCACTGTTCGCTCGCTGGTGGCTTGCGATGGGAGTTGCTGAAAGAGCGCTTTATAGAGAAAAGCTCCAAGAGATGAGCTGAAACAAAAAAAAAGCCATAAAAGTATGCGCTGAGTGCGCAGAATCTACACTTTGTCACCACAAGAATGCAATGCCGAAGAAAACTTTGTCACAACAAGAATGCAATGCCGCAGAAAGCAAGTAGTTTCAACCCAAAAAAACAATGTTCATGCTTTCTTTGACAAATGGCGTCCTCACTAAGTGAACGGTGGAAAAAGGCAGAATGCCTTCATTCGTCCTTACGTTAATGGTTTTCTCATAGCTCATGGGTAGGTATTAGTATAACTTTCTTTACGGCAGATGTGGTTACACGCTTTACGGCAGATAAGGTTACACAAGTCAGACTTGGAGAGCAACTAGTTACTTGCAACACGCTACCAGTAACTAGTTTTTTTTTTGTCAGTAACGTGTAACGGGGACTAGTTACTTTTAAGTTATATCAACGTGTAACTGTAACACAGTTACGTTTTTACACAGTAACTCCAACAGAAGATACCGTTATAGCTACATCGTTTTTTATATAAAAAAAATCCAACAGCAACACTCGTTAAATGCCGACGTATAGTTTACGCTTTCCAGTGTTTCGGACATCTTCTTCCCCATATCCTTACCTCATTTTACCTTTCCACAACACGGCTCCAATCGCAGTTTAGGAGATGAGCTTTCTAAAAAGATTATCTTTCGTGCAGAAGGCCGAGATGATTTTTTCAACATTTCCTTCCTCTTGAGTTGAGCGGAAACAACAAAACAATGGCAATTAGACCTTCGCCGAGGACGAAGCTGGCCTACGCTTGTAAGGAAGACCACCGCATAGGGGCCCACGGAGAACAAGGAACCCATATTAGCACCAAAAGTGCATCAACAAAAAAGTTGATGCAACTAAATTAGGCGTACAGGACGATTGTTTGCGTTAGGCTTGAGTGTGCCCCCTTTAGGGTTCCGTGCTTCTAGGGTTTTCCTACGTGCCACTTTAACTACCCGCATGCCTTGGAATGTTTCAAAGAAATAAACTCTATCGTTCTGTTTGTGATTCATTACTTTTTTTTTTTAATTGCGAAAGTTTGCTCTGCAGCATAAAACGGTGGAGGCGAGTGTGTTTAAATGTACGTAAACAGGAAGTTTTCACCAAGAAAGTCTAATTTTATGCAGTACTGGAAAAGTAACCTTTACTTTTACGGAGTAACTGTGACTCTAAAAAGTTACTTTTGGAAACTGCAACTACAACTGTACGAGTTACTTTTCTGGCTTAAATAACTGTGACTGTAAAACTTACTTTTTACTGGTAACGTGTCCATGACTGTATCAAATGCCACCTGAGTTGCACTGCCTGACAAGAAAACACAATATTTTGAGACCTTTAGCAAAACAGTGGCTGCGTAGGCACTAAGAACGTCGGAAAAATATGCCTGATAATTTTTATAGATATTGTCGTATAACGGTCGGAAGGCTCCCGCGCATGCCCTCTTGCGCTCTTCACGTGTCATGGCATTGCCATTATGTCGCGCATGGTATGCTTTGCATCGTGCTATATCCTGCTACTATGTTTCATAATGTTAAAAACGTTGAGCAGAACATGGTTGAAATAATAATTCCTCGAAACGTTGAGGTCTCTGATCTGCAATAAACCTAGCTTCTTCAAAGCTAGGCTTTATTGCAGATCGCAGGCCTCAACAAAAAAAAGATTGAAAAATTAGATAATTCGTTTCAATAAACATACCAATTTAAAAATTTCTCGAAATTGAGTGTTTGACACATTTGTGCAGCCTCTCAATATTTTGCTTTTAATTATTTCGCACTTCCATGAAAAACATGTGTATCATGGGACGTTGATACACAGTGGGGTTCTGGCTTCCCGGATAAATCAAAACAAAAACAAAAGAATGAAAAATTCAGCAAGTCAAAATATTCTGTTCTGCCAATTTTACCTCCCACCGTAAAAATATTTATCAGGGCACTTCAGTTTGCCTACTTGGCTTGAATCCGAAAGCATCATGGCTTCCCCTGAAGGTATTTATCGAAGTCTTCGTTTGTTTCTATAAACGTTTCTTTCTTCGACTTCCCGGCTCCCGCAGCACGTTGGGAACGCTTGGAGAGGAAGGAGGTTTAGAGGGAAGTTGGGAGGACCTGCGTGGTCTACGGAGGATGTGGTTAGGTCCTTCGGGATGGAGAACGAATACGGCGAATGCTTCACCGCTATATCGGTTTGCGTCTCTTCCCTTCCGTTTCTACGTTTTGTTTTCGTGAATTACTCCCACGAGCCGACTTGTGACACCTCACGCCACAGCTTCCCATAGTGAGAATTCTTCGAGACTGGTGTGCTTTTTGTTACTCACGGGACGTCACGTTCACCTGTCACGTGGTATGACGTCAGCGCCGCATGTGCCGCATGGCAACGCGGTGAAGTAGCGTACTATTAACGCTGTCGGCTCCTGCTGTAGAAACGCGGATGCGCATGCGCATCCTCTTCCCCTCCTCTCCTCTTCTTGTCTCATCCCCTCTCCTCTCCGGCATTCCTCCTCTCCTCTCCGAAGCTCCTCTCCTCTCCGGGATTGCGCAACGAATGGCAGCACCTGCGGCTCCGCGCGCGATATTGCGAAGCAGCTTAGGGTTACAGGCGAGACGGTAACCGCTGCATACTCCGCTGGGGGCGCCACTGTAGCTCCGCGGTATAAATGACGCGCGCGCGCGCTCCGCTCCCCTCATTAGACAGATTTAGTTGGGCGCGCGCTCCGGACGAGCGTACGCCCCGGTGGGGCGGCTCGCGACTGCGCATGCGCAGTGCGCTACGTAAACGCCCCGGCGATGCGGTGCTACGCACGCAACGGCTGGGAGCGTATGCTCCGGGGCGCTTGCGGGGCGCTGCGGACCGGCTGGGAGGCCCCTTGCTTTCAAAATGGCTGCTGCCCCGGCGATGTCGGCGGCCGGTCGTGGCAGGAGGTTCCCCGACTGAAAACGCGGACCGTCGCGTGTTTTTCTCGTTAGGCGACAACGTTTCAGTTCCAACAGGCATGCAGACCAGAAATGAGCGACCAAGGACAACCTGGATGGCTCCCGAAGCGGGCGGCGGTGTTTGTGTGCGTGTCGCGGCGGTGGAATGCGCGCAGTGTTGGTGCAGATCGGCGGCCTCCATTTAGGGAATTCAAGAATTTTCTCGCCTGCGCCGTCGTCGCGCCCTCGGGTGCGAGCCGAGGACGTTGCGCTACCGTGTGAAACGTGAAGGATTTGTAGTTGGACTCCACGAATAAGAGGAAGTGAGTAATAGGAACGCATTGTGTATCTTATTGAGTTGCTACACCCGCGGGTGAAGTGTATCACTAAACCGCCGTGCCAGCCTACCCGCTGTTTCATTTTGCGCGTCGCATTAGCGTCGCATGCCATGCTCAGTTGTATTTGTCGCATGGTCCTGCCATATTTCAGAGCTGAATAAAGCGAGTATCCCGAGCACTGCGTGTTGCTTCAAAACTTCGGCGTCGCGCGGTTGAGCAAAACAATCGCGACGGGTGTATCATATTTTTCCCTAATACTGAATCAAGGTAAGAGGGTATTTTTTATCGTACTTGCAAGATTTTTACAATCGAAACCAGCGATAACGCATTGAAAAAGAAAAGAAACGCCGTCCAGCTACAGTTTGCCTTGGTTAGCCACGTAAAAAAGTTAAATTTGGGTACTTCGCGTTGGGTTCAACAGGTGGCGCCGCAAGGTTAAATTTGGGTACTTCGCGTTGGGTTCAACAGGTGCCGCCACAAGCGTTAGCGCACGCTACGAAAAACACTGTACTAAAACTATCCATGGGCGCGTCGCGACGAGCGTACGCTTCGCTTTACGCCCAGCAATACGCTAACGCCCGGAACGCCCAACTAAATCTGCAACGCCGCGATCGAACTGACAACTAATCGGAACTTGAGTCGACACCATGGCTGATTCGCATGCTACTCAGGGTTCCCCTACGGGAAGATGGTGAAACTTTTTTATTTACAATTTTCAGTGGTGGCCATTTTCTGTAGCAGAGAACAACGACAAAGTCGGTGCTCCGTACAATCGGATACTTGAGATTTCCGCCTGAAAGACAGTGCTTCAAAGCGAAACCTAATCTGGAGAATAAATTTCTCAGCCTCAGCATGGACTAGTACAGCCATGTTCCCGCTAGGCTGCGGCGCAACTGGCAGACCTGGTTAACAGGTAGGGCAGTATTGTCGTGTTTTTCTGTTTTAGATGCGACTGCATCTCATTCACTCACCTTGTCCCTGCATCCGGCGTCGTTGGCGTTGTCGTCGGCGTCCGCCCCTCCCCCATTCTCCTCGCCGCGCGAGCTGCGCTCTCCGCCGCTCACCAACACCACCTAGACTAGGTGGTGTTGCGCTCACCCCTTCTCCTCTCCGATAGCGAACACTCTCTCGCGAAGGGCATTGCATTGGATTCGATTGGCTTGGCTTGGCTTGGCTTGGCTTGGATTGGATTGCATTGGATTGGATTTAGATCGGATTGAATTAAAGTGGATTGTGTTGGATTGTGTTGCGTCATAGCCGCGGCAGACGCACTGGCGCCGGCGCGTCCCCTCACCGTTTTGCGCGCAATAAAAATTCCCCGCATTTCCCCGAGGGTAAGAATGTGAAAGTGCGAATGCACGAGTTGAATTTGCGCGGTTCGGTAATGTTCGCGAAAGAGAGATCACACACACACACAACTACAAAGAAAGAAAGATGCATTTATTCACAGACACCTATTTGTGTTGTCGTTGTACTTGATTGCTAGAGCGGATCTCAGCTTTGAAATTTCGTGTCAGTACTCCTTTAAGCAGGTGCATTAGCCCTTCTCACGCCCGATTCTTGGCCAATCCCCCACGTGGGTATGTGCCATGTCAGCGGCCAGGCAGCGCGCGCCCATCTCCCCCCGTTGCCAAGGTAGACGAGGAGATTCCTGACCAATCCCCCCCGTGGGTATGTGTCATGTCAGCGGCCAGGCTGCGCACGCCCATCTCCACGTGCGCGGACATCGCCGGTGGACGCAGGTTCAGGGTCGCTTAAGAAGTGCATTGCACTTAAAACGCGGTGCCTGCGCCGCCCCGCTCCATCGTTCCAGCGCCGTTCCTCCGCTGCCAAACGCTGTAACGTGAACCCCCATGCGTCGCATCTACACAGGGGTTCCCGCGAGGGGAGGTGGGAGTTTTTTTGAAAACGTCCGTTTTGCGTCCGTTTTACTGTGACGTACTTCCCCTTGTCGGCGGTCTTTTGGTTGATTTTTGCGCAACTGTTCTTGTAAACGTATTCTAAACGATTAAACCTATTTTAAACTATATTTGTGTGTTCATTTTTCCACCAGCAAACCAACAAGGCGACGAAAAATCGCCTGCTCCGAGAAACCGCGGTTCGGTTTTAGCCAGCGAGGGCTTGCTCAAAACGGACACTTTCGAAACGGACACAAAACGGACAAAATACGAGAATACCGCCCCTGATCTCACACCCTCTTCCAGAAGTTGGTCCACGTGAACGCCGAAGTGCGCTCACATTTTGCAGCGCGGTGACGACGCTTGATTTGTTGCGGGCGCCGCGTGCACTCGCGGGAGGGGGAGGTCCCGCGCTGTTGACGGATAAAAGTTTGAGCAGGCCCGCTCGCGTCACCGGGGGCCGTTAGCAGTTCACGCATGGTGCCTCGCGTGTCTGTCGTGCCGCCGCCGCCGCCGTCTTATCGACTGTGCCGCCGTTTAATCGATTCGGGCCAGGGGCCCGATGAAGGGGGGCAGCCCGGTAATGGGCCCCCCGAGAGCCTCCGTTGTTGGCCTTGATTGGTGAAAACGGTCAATCGATCTCCGTATCGATCGTCACTCGACCGCTGATCGCGCGGCCACTGTATCCACTCTACAGGCTCCGTCCGCTTGCAAACTCACTGCGAAGGTCAAGAGGCACCCGCTGCGTTGTTCGTGGGCCAGTGTTCCCTGCGAGGTCTCTTCTTGGTCCTTTATACCTGATAAAACAAGAAGAATTTTATGCCTATTTCAATTGAACGGATTTACAAGACAAATCCAAAATATTTTTGCCTCGATTCAAAAAAAAAACACAATTTCATCTTGCTGCTGGGGGGGATTTTAACACGATCAAATATTCGCAATTTTTGCCTTATAGTTCCGGTGGGATGAAAGATTGTCTATTTCTTAACGTTATTTTTTGTTGCTGCAGCCAAATAGTGACCCTCAAATGGGTGGCATGGCGACTTGCTGCAATCTGTCTGTTGCTAGCCTGCCACTTATGGTTGGAAATCCTCTTTGGCGCATTTCTGAATAGAAGGATGACTGTGCCACTGTCTAGCAGGAGGAACACCAGTGTAGTTAGTTTAACAGCATTTGATTAGATTTATTGCAGGAGCATACTTAAGGAAGAGTGTTTTCGTGCTGGCCCTTGCCTCCCACCCGGCTGCTTTACGCCGTACTGTCCGTTCTGTGGCGACTTTAGGCACTTACAATTGGGACAACACTTTAATGATTACAAATTTCCGGCCAAGAATGCAAGCAGTTGAATAACGATTAGCCTTAAAACACGTCGCAGAATAAAAAAAAAGAAAATCTGGCAAAATATTGGGGACCCATTCCTTTTAATACCTTTATCTAGCAGTGACTTTAGTGCGGGGTTTGCGGTAAAATCCCGCAATGAAAAAAATCTACCATATTTGCTGCCTATTTTTGGATTAAGCGGGGTACGAATGCGTTAAAGGGACACGAAGTGATTTGTAAACATGGCGGGATTACTGGCGCAAATTATAGTCCGGAGTCCCTAGGCCATGTTTCGACCACTCTGGGTGTGTTTACACGAATTTATTTAGCAGAAAAATCAATTCAAAATTGCTGACCTCCTCCCTTAATCCTCGCCTATTTTCTTTGACGTTTTCGTGTGACGTCAGGAAAAAATGACTTGGCTTCACTGCGCTACTGCATGTCCCACCGACCTTCCGGCACAGTCAGTCGGCCCAGCTTTTAGTCTGCAGGCCGCATTTTTCCATTCACAAACGTCTCGTGGCTTAGTTTCAACTGAGCGAACGAATTGCGACGACGCGTCGGTGGCCGACGCGCCAGCCGCCGACGCGTCGTCGTAATTCGTTCGCTCAGTTGAAACTAAGCCACGAGACGTTTGTGATGGAAAAATATGCCTTTCTTTAGTTTGTAAGTTTGTACACTGTGTCAAGATCCAAGTCCAGGTCGCTCCACACAAGCGCTGCACAAGCGCACATGCGACGCTTCGCTGATTGGTGCGCTAGTAGGATAATCTAAGGCCAATTGAAGGCAACAGAAGAGTCAGTGAATAGGTACTAATAAAACAAAATCTACTGAAACTTTTACCGTACAGTGTAAAACTGGGGTGCAGGAGCCACGTTTTCTGCGCTGCGCGAACAAGCAAGCGGTCAGCAGCACGACCACACATCTGCGAATGTATTTCCGTTTAAGAAATGCAATTGCTAGAGATGAGATATTGTGGAAATTTGGGAGAATCTTGCTGCACGAGCGGTACACAACAATTAGTCATCTAAGCTCCTTGAAATGTTGTAACTATGTAAAAATGTAAACTGGTTATACATTATATACCTTATATTTTCAACGGTGGCTTGGCTGTTTTGTGTCCGAGTGGTCTGTAGTCCTAGTTATGTTAATGAGCGAGTTCGCAGTACGCGCGCAGACTAACACTGACGCTGACACTGACGCGATTACTGAGATATCGAAAATGCCCCTCCAACAATAACGTCGGATGCCGAGCATGTTGTTTCACAGAACCAAAACCGACACTTGTTTGAATGCTAATCTTGGACATAGTCCAATCACATAGCACCTTTACCAGACTTCACTGCGGTTAGTTGGCGCAGCCGCCGCATACCCTGCATGGTAGTTTTTCTTCTTTCAGGCTTTATAAAATAAATACTGCTTTATCGCCAGGATAAACGATGAAAAGTGTGTTCATTTGTGTCAGTCTACGCAGTACAAGCAAAAACGGGAGCTTGACAAATTCACCTCAGTGTCCCTTTAAGAGCTACTTGATGCTTGTCAACTTGAATGTTAAGTTATGCCTACATTTCTTCTTCGAGTTCAGGGCGTTGCTCCTTTCTTCAAAAGTCTGTCGTCCTGTCCTTGGCCCTTGGCCTTGTCATCAATGACGTACTTCATCAATGACGAAAGGGAAGCCCCTGTAGATAGCACACCCATAACAATGTGAATGAGGATAGCGCAGCGGTTCGAATAAAAAGTGTGAGAAGCATACCTTGATGCACCCAGAAATATAATGAAGGCGTCAACACAAAAGGTGTACTCATCTCACCTCATACATTTTTTGCCTGGTTCTCGGAACAGATGCCGCCATGTTTTTCCATCGAGCATTGTTGTTGTTGTATCCGTTTATTTTAGACAATTCAAAACTGCCTTGGATGGCATGGCAAAAGGCAAACAAAACTGCCTGACGGGGCCCTGACACCCGTAACAATCAGAGGAGCAGCGGGATCACAAGGAACAACAATTAGAGGAAGAAGATAACAAAAACAAACAAACAAAACAAAAAATACAAAAAGCGAGTTACATCCGTTCGCCAAAATAAAATAAAAGGTGCGCACTGGCGTAATCATACCAGAACAAAATATGAACACACAACTGATATCGGAACCAACAAAACAAGAACCAAAGCAATCACAATGCACACATCCTTCAGGCACTGGAAAGTGACAAAGTTAGAACGCTAACAACTGCTGTCACCGGTAATTTTTATTTGCCTCAACAATTTTTCTTTCATAACTTTAGTTACTTTGTTTGGGCTACGATATCGAATAACGTCAAGAATATCAGGGTACTGGTTGAGGAGGTGAGGAATCTGCCATTTTAACCTTTGATCCCCATAGCCTGTCCGGGAACGGCATTGTTCTATCAAGCACATTCTCAGTTCATACGGACTTCTATGTACATGATAGTTCAACTCAAACAATGTTTCATTAGTATTATACTGGCGGAGCACTTCTAGGGATAATTTTTGGGTGTAAAGTTGCCGTACTGGTAGTATTTCATGTTTGTTAAAGTACGCTGCGCAGCTTGCAGAATACTTTAGGTTTACAATTGCACGTATGGCTAGTTTTTGAAGTATTGTAAGGTTATTTAGGTTTGTTTGCGTTGTGGTGGACCACACTAAAGAGCAATAATTTAATCGCGAATGAAAAAGCGCGTAATAAACTTGACGTTTTACACTCGTAGGCAGGTAGTATCTCAGCCGGTTTAATACAGCCGGTTTGGTGGCAGTCCCCTATATTCCCCAACAATTACGCTTATTTCTGTAGCTTGGTTCACCACCGGGTCTTTGCGGCCGAGTGACTGCCATTCGTTTATTGACACAAAAAATCGACGGTACATTTGCATATTCAGTAGCTGATCGGGGGTTAGTGCAGTAGTATTCTTTATATCCTATCATTTTTTATTTACTCTTCTCGTTCAGTTACCTAATCTTATTCTGCTGAACATCCAGATTTATTTTCTTTACCGTGCACAATAACTTAATTCCACGTTTTCCGCTACATGGAGCCACTCATGAGCTCCAAGTTTACTACATGTTCCTGGATATAAATATTTCGCCGAGGAAACAGTTTGTATACGTTCATAAAACGTGGGATAATCGAGATCTTGGCAGAACGTTGTAGCAGGGTTAACAAAGTGCCCGACAAAGCTTAATACACTCTTGCGACCCTTACGGAGGCTTGCATCGTCTTATCACTTAGAGGCGACGGTATCATTTTGGCCCTTACGAGGAAGCATGCGAAGCAGAAAGTTTCGTGTGAACAAGCAGGCGAGAAAGGGAAAACTATTTTGACGCAATGGCGATCCCTGACGCAGCAATAATACGGACACCATGTTGATGGATCCTGTGCCTCGGAGCTTCCCTTCTCGCTGCCAGTCACGCTGGAAGCCATCCATCAATGCCTTCCGAGACAACCTTTCTCCTTTGATGGATTTTAGCGAAGGCCTGAATGCGCCGCCCTATCGTTCACCATGCCGGGCAGACCGTTTCGGGGTGCCGCCCCACGCCAAGAGAGTCTCTGCTCGGAACGATATAGAGCGTTAACCCTCCACAAAAGCTGTCAGCGCCGCCGTTTATGTCTGCCCAGAGCACCCGAACCTGGCTATTCTCTGAAAGAGCGCTCCAGTTATGGCCAGTTATGGCCATCCTCACGACCTGTCTGCGTTTCTACCCTTTAGGGGGCACCGCATGAATACTGTTGTGCCGGCAGGGAATGGCTTGTTGCTTTCCAGTGTTTAACTCGAGAAGATGGTTTAATGAATGTCTATTCTCGAGATTACAGAATGCACTAATGGACCTCTTCGTACCATGCAGTCGGTTCATAACTTTCTTTTTTAACAGCGGAGCTGTTGTTACCGGCCGTAATTAAGTTCGCCGTTGCAGAAAAAATATCAGGAAAAAGACGAACGCTCGTGAGCGCGTGCCTCCTCGTCACGCGCAGTTGGTTTTGCAAAAAAAAAAAAATCTGGCGACAACCCCGAGGAGCGATAAAATGTCGAGTGCTCGTGAGCGCTTGCCTCGCGGCGACCACCTACTCCCCGGCTCGCGCATTGGATTTAGCAAAAGTAACGAAAGAACTACAGCGCTGTCGTCAAGTGCTGCCGCGCATGTAATAAAAAAAACCAGCGGTGAGGCTGGCGATAAAAGAACACCCTGCTCGGGAAAGGTCACCGCGGCCACCGCATTCTCTAGAAGACATTATGAGTAATCGGAGACATGGCTACGAGTGTGCAAATCCTTCCTGAGACGACTTGCAGGTCCCGCCACCGTTTCCTCGAGCCGATGACGGAAAGCTGGTGGAAGCGTACAATTCTGAGGATGACTTTGCATCCACCGCTCCCCGCGAAGAAGACGAACAGCTCTTCGACGCATATGACGATGATTACTAGCACCACAACTATGCAAATAAACAATGAAAATGAAACTTGACTATGTCTCCGGAACTGCGCACCTACGGCAGCTTCGCCATTAAAGTCTTGCGCGTGGAAGCAAGCTTCCTTGAGTTTTCTTTTTTTCTTGAAAGATTCAGATGTGACCGTTCTTAGCATGAAAATGTTTGGATTTTTAAATCTATGGATGCTCCAATCGGTGACGGAATAAATCCCCAAAATCGGAGGCAAAGGGTGGACTAGGGCATCGCAGGACTGAGTCGGCTGGATGAACATGGGAGAGGCCTTCGTCCTGAAATGGACGGAAACAGGCTGATGGTGGTTTTGTTGTTGATGATGATAACGACGGCGATGACGATGGCACCGGCAAAGATGATGATGAATGGTGACCCTAGTCGGTTATGGTTTCTTTTTTTTTCGGCGCCTGTATGGTGAACGTGACAATGTGAATATAAATACAGTCGATCTCGGATATAGCGAACTTGGATATATCGAATTATCGCATATATTGAACAGTCAAAACATACCCACGGAAATCCTACGCAAAAGTATAGCACTCTCGTACGCGCGTACGGACTCTCGTTCACTGTAACATTCCATATGTCTAACGCCGCGCCGCAATTGCCCATGCAAGTGCGCTTCTCCGGATGGAGCTGTGGGCGATGATAATGATTTCTCGCGCGTCGCGTAGCGTCGCGTCGCGTGGGTGGCTGCCTTCAATACTGCTCGACCTGCTCGATGCGCTAGCATAGGGATACCCTCATGACCAGAGCTCTACTCATGACTACTAGAACGCAGGGTATGATTGGATGCGAAAGGGTAAGGGCAAGGGGAAACCGACGGGAGGCGTGACCCAGCGAGGCCCTGTTGGCATGGAGGCTGGTGCGGTGTGGTGCGTGTTTGTTTCGTTCACGGCAGCCTGTCCTCGGAGGGTCACGAAAAGAACGGAAGAATTTGCATTTAGCGACGAAGGCGGACATCATTAGACGGGTGGAGGCCAGTGAGGAGTAGTTCATCGGTCGCAGCGGCATTCGAAATTCCAAAGTCTTCGCAGAACGTTCGAACATGACACACCGCAGCAAGCTGACGTAAGGTGAAGTGAGCGAAACCCGGCCGTTCGGGAGCATATTGCGTGCGTATTCCGGCAGCTGGTTCAGCAAATAATCTTCGTTGCGGCTCCGAACGAGAAGTGTTCGGACACAGAAGACGACGGCGTTGGGAGTCTCGAGAGTGAATTAGAGCTTTCAGCATTCCCATGCGCAATTCGGGATGGCGCAACAGCACCCAAGTTCCCCAGTGTTCACGACAACGTGCACGCTGAGGCGGATCGCAACGATGCGGCAATGTCTGCGGGGATCGACGTTGCCGAAGAAGCGGATCTTATTAGCGACACTGACGACGTTCCCAACCGGCTATGGCAGCCGAGTTGCGCCAGCATTCAAAGTAATTAGTGGCGGAACAGTGGCCGGCGCATGGCTTTCTCATTTGAATGGCGTTAGTAAGCTTGAAAACAGTTTGGAGAACTTCATGACGCAGAAGATAAAGCAAGCGAAGCTCACGGACTTTTTTAGGGCCAAATAAAGCGTAGTGGTTGTCGCGTACGTTTTTTTTTTTCCATACTTGGAGGAACAAATCGGGGAACTACCGCTTGTCTCGATGTCGGAAAGCTCTCAGCGATGTGCGGAGTTTACGGAGACGCTTCAGATAAGCATATTTTATATTTTGAGTTATCAATATATCGAAATACTTCGCGATCCCCTTAGAATTCGATATATCCGGGATCGACTGTAGTATAAGAAACATTTACAGGCATTAGAAAAATGCCATAGTTGCTATGCAACCAATAAAGTACTGCTCCGGACCTCGGAAAACGGAGCACTTTGGAAACGGCATGAGCTTTGTGAGCTCAAACTTTCCAGTGCGCTGTTGTCCCCTCTTACGATGTGGCAACGAAGGGAGAAGGGTAAAAGGAATAGACCATCATTTAAGCCTTGTAATGCTTTCGTGGCACTGTGCATTTTGCTAGTAATATTAGGCACAAACTGCAAGGACTCTTCTGTATTTGCGACTTCATCTCTTCACCATTACGTTTCTGTACCATGTAAAACGCGGAGTACTCTTTTTCCTAGACTTAACTAATGCAGAAATATTCACTAAATATATTTGTGTGTGGGCACTTGCTTGAGACTTTTCAAGCACTTAGCCCGGCCCTTCGCTTTCCCTATTGATCAGTCTTGCCTGAACACCCATGGCCCATTCATTGATCTATCCCATCCAGTCCAATTTCCGTTCTACGGGTGTCGTGAATGCTTCCAGCATCATTTCGCTCCCCTTCCCCCACAAAGCGCTTACAGTTGTGGCAACCGGCCTGCTTCAGCGAAATTTGTTCGGGGAGATGACGGTCTGCTCTGATTTCTTGAATGCAAAAGTATTACAGTCGACTCACGGTAATACGATGTCCACGGGGACCTGAAAACACTTCCAACAAACTGAACTTCGAATTAACCAAAAAGGACAATAACAGCATTTTCATTATTGCGCAACACGTCTTCCTGCTTGATTTCGTTTGGAATATCGACTTTCATGGCCAAGTCAAGAATACGACACGGGCTGCCGTGATAGTTGACACTTGTCACTAAAGCCGAAGCCGCGTCCACTACACAAACCTCTCACTCGGTGCTGTGCGCAGCAAAGGAGGCTGAGGACCTCAAAAGAGAAAGATACGTACAGTGGCGCGAGTGTGAGCGGGCTGTATACGCTTATTAGGTGATGCGTCAGTTGCGATGGCGCCGACATCAGTGCGGAGCACAACGCTGTGTTTCCGCTGGATAAATTCTGAATTTTATCGAAAAAGAATGGTCACCTCGATGCTTTTCAGTTGGCATACTAACTTCCAATTAACTGACAAATTCGGTTTCAGCTTCGAATTACCGGGTGATTTCTTCCCTTGGATTGACTGAAAGGTGGCCGGGACCAGCACATCACTTCTAATTAACCGAACAGTTCAATTAGGCGATTTCGAGTTATCAAAAGTCGGCTGTTTGAGCATCAAAACTTCCCTTGCGATGCTTCTGAGAGATTTGTGCACTGCCAAGTCGTGTTGAGTACGTGAGTCGCCACGTGAGTTGCACTTGGAGAAGCACCAATTTTCTGGCGCTTGACTCACCTCGCTGCATTGAACGGCTCCTGCGCCAGGGCCTCGTTAATACTGTTATGTTCTAGTAGACGCAGATGCAGCAGCGTAGATGTGTTGGTAAGGTGGCGATGCACCTATTTATTAGGCTTGGCGCTTAACCAGTAAAGCCAGGCAGCAAGGGTGTTCGGACGGCAGGTCTCGGCGAAGATGGCCGACTCACTCTAGCACGAGGCACGGACGCAGGATTCTTGTACATGCCCACGAAGGGGCATGCACAAGAACATGCAAGAAAAAATTTACACCATCTTCCCGCGAGGGGAACCATGGGGTAGATGCAACGCATCGGGGGTTTACGTTGCGTTTCCGTTATGTTAGCGTGTCCATTATTGTTGTGTGTCCATATTTTACGCAGCATGTTCACCCCCGATGCGTCGCATCTACCCCATGGTTCCCCTCGCGGGAAGATGGTGTAAATTTTATCGGGGTGGCCTGTGCTTGCTACGGTTGCGCTGACCATCGCGATAGCAGGCCTGTTAGTCTCCATTCAAATCATCGGTGGTCATCCGAGGATGTCATCGGCGGAGCGGCGGCGGAACGACTGAGCGGAGCGGTGCAGTTACCGCGTTTATATGCAGCTGAATGAGAGAGAGCAGCGCATAGCAGCGCATGCGCATGTGTTAACCGAGCGCTATCTGAGCGCTAACCCGCACCCACGCACAGCTGGCACGGCGACGGAGCGAGCGCCGGCGAGCGCTAACACGCAAATGGCGCTGCGGTGAGAGCGGCGCTAGCGCGAAGATGGCGTGGCGAGGAGAATGGGGGAGGGATGCGGACTACGCCGGACGACGCCGGAGGGACAAGGCGAGTGAAAAAGATGTGTCGCATCTAAAAAAACACTTCCGTTGTGGACTGCAACTAGCCAGCGTAGAGGCTTATGTTACACACTGAAATTCAAGCACTTTATATCTTGAGACAAGTCGCCAATCGTTCAGTTAGCTTCACGAACTCAAGGCGGTCCGACGGCTTCCCTTGGTGCGCTATAAATCCAAGAGCAGCTAGTACTCGTTATGTGTTCAGATATTTTAGTGTGCGTGATAGCGCGTGCAAGTGGATTTATTCGACCATAGAACGCTGGGCGACACTTTGTTTTCCTCCTCATGACGTACCTAAGGCTGTGTCCTTAATAACAATCAATGCTAACTTTCTCTGCAAAAACATGCAACTTCATCTATTTGGGACAAATATATTCCTTTCTTTTGTTGATAATGCTGGGGGCGGCAGTGGAGGTAATGGTTTCAAAAAGAATGAGGCGAGACTTCCTCGCTATCGAGATGTATTGAATTTTCCTCTTTTTGACTGATCGCAAGGCAAAAGAAAAAAAAATATATATAAGGGGGCGGGCTTTGGGAATTCAAACATATTTTTATATTGCAAGGCTGTTGATAGGATAGTTAAGAACGAGCTAAAAATCGCGAATATTGTTCTGTAACAACCGCCATTAGGATTTTATTTCTGTGCCGGTTGTAAATAACAATTAACAAACCTACTATTGGAGATCGATGTTTAATGGGACCCTACAACACTTGCCATCGACTACTAGTAATGTATTTTGGGATAAAGTCTATTGTCCCAGAAATCTTCTTCCGCAAGAATTATGAAAATCCGTTCACAATTAACGAAACTACGCGCGATGAGAAATCGCGCATAATCGTTCCCTCTCAACTCGACCGCGGACAACGCGACGAAAGCTGCGCGCTCTCTCCCGGAGAGGGGGGCGGCTCGCGGCGTTATCTTCGGCGGCCTTCGATATATCACATGCCGGGTAGTTTTCTCCTTTTCTCCGCAACGCGGAGGGGCCTATTTCCGGTCTGGTGCCACAAAAAAGCAGGCATGGGTGCCTGCTTGCAAGTGCGCGCTCGGGCTGGTAGGGCGTTTTTGAAGCAATAAACGTTTGTAGTCGAGTGGTCCAGTTGAAAGGGAAGTATTGAGCTCGTCACTCAAACTATGCACGCACTGAAAACACAAAAGAAACGGCAAAACTGTGCCTACAGGTTCAGGCATAGAAGAGGTTCGTACACAGCGATGACGACGACGGAAATGGGAGAATCTAACCGCGAAGTTGACCAGTGACAGCCGATCGGGCAGCCATGGCTTATGTGACGTCCCTGAGGCCGTGCCAGGGGTTGCATAATGAGGACAACTGAAGAGAGAGCGGTTGGTTTTTCCGCGTCTTTCACATCGATTTGTGCGCTCACTGCTTCACGTGCACGTGTAATATTTGGCTCAGGTATTCCTGGCAGTGTAATCTAAACGTCGCGCAGGTTTACTTGCACTGCTCAAAGAGTGTTGCAGGGTCCCTTTAAGTACTGTAGTAGAACGGACACTTGGGCTAGTTGGTAGCTGTTCATCTTCAGGGTGGAAGCGCTCGAACAACAGGGACAAAAGGTAGGTCTCTGTTTTCTACCTTTTGTCTCTGTTGTTCGAGCGCTTCCACCTTCAAGATGAATCGATGTTTAATACACGGGATCAAGGGGCTACCATTTTTTATAAAGCGGTCCGAACGAAATCATACCTTCGCAAAAGCTTTTGCAACGATACCATAAATTCTGCTACGATGTGATAACTATTTTTTACGTGTGTATTCGCCTACAGTTGGTAATTTACGCCTTCGAGTCCTTCATTCGGTCCTCATAAACTGAAGGGAGGGAGCACCAAAGATAGCGCGAGCTAAGCGGCTAGTTGATCATTAAAACGTTTTTGCCTTCGATATTCTACGCCCGATTTAGCGGTTAAGCTTGGGAACAAGCAAAGCGTGAGCAACGAATTGCCCGCGGACACACCACCGGCGGTTGGTCTTGTTTCAGCGGATCCCGAGGCGGCCTCCGGCTGCTTCCGGGAGATACTGCGGCAAGGGTGGTGCGCGCCGTGATAAACAAACTCGTAAAACGCGGCCACCTTCCTCTGCGAGTCGCTCGGCCCGCGTTATCCCCGAAGCCCCCGAGGGCCCGGCCGCACTCCTTCGAAGGCCTGTGCGGCGGGCCGCGATGTAAAGGCGACGCATAAACGCCGCGGAGGGAGCGAGTACGCCGCCGGCGTAGCGCACGTCGCCCTGGACGTCAAGTCTCCGAGAACCGCGAGGTCACCGCGCGCCAAGCGCCTGTAATTGGCTCGCGGGCATGATTTACAATGGAGCCGGTAATAGGGAAACTTCCAGGGCGATGACGGGAAAAGGCAACGTAACACTGTTTTTCCCCTCCTTCTTTTTCCTCCTTTTTCTCGAGCGTACTTTTGTCCATGAAGGCAGTGACACGTGTGAAACTTCCCGGATTTTTATTCGATTTTTGTTCTTTTCTTTTTTGCTTATGTTTCTTTTCGAGCACTGTTTTCGAATGATTTGTATGCCGCTAACGGTGTCTTCAGCACCTAGTTCGAATACAGCTCTTTCTTTTGCGTATCCAAAACAAACAACGCAAGTTTGTTTTACTCTTCCATTGTTGCTTTTCTACGCGTATGCTATTAAAGACTTTACGACGAAAGGTGTGGCAAACAAATATTTAGGTTATACAGCATCCCAAGTTAGTGACAGAGCTACTGGAAAATATTTATCCTATCTTCAGAGCAGTAAAGCAGGCACGTTCAGACTGCAAGAAAATAAGCATAGAGATAAAGGTATGCTTGCACATGATCGTTTAGAAGAATTAGAAGGGGCCTTCAATAACCAAGTTGCTCGAGGTATTAAACTCCTTCTTAATTAGCACCGATCATGTTAATCAGAAAAATAAATCTCTGCTGCAGACAAACACTTTTCCAAGCCCTGTTTCCCTCAACCGCTGCTATCCAGACCTTTACTCAAACCTCTGCACTTTGTGCAACAGCGGAGCCAACCTACACCACATGATATCGTCCTGCCATGAGCTCCAAAAAAATGCGACCGCGTACAATAGCAAATCCGATGTAAAAATTCTGCGGAAATTCAGAGAATTATCTACTAATGCGTAGCATCCATATGCCGCCTGTCTTGAGTGAGAGTTTTTTCCAGTCAATTTTTTTTTCTAAATCCTGTCCTACCAATTATCTCCAATTACGCTGTTATAACGATTACAGGTGAAACTTTCGCGAAATCTTCAATATTGCGGAAATGCATGCGTTATACGTTTTGCCTTTTTCCGTAATTTTTTAATATTATTATTTTTTGTTTTTCAAAATACGTCCAACCAATTATCTCTATTTACGTTATCCTAACGTTACATTTGGAACTTTCGCGAAATCTGCAATATTGTGGAAATGCAGGGCGTTACAGGTCCGCCATTTTCCATAATTATTTTACTTTTTTCTTGTTTTTTTTTAGTCTCTTAAAATTTCGTTCAACCAATTATCTCCAGTAACGCAGTTATAACCATTCCAGGTGAAACTTTCGCGAAAGGTACGTTATTTTGGAAATACCGTACGGTAAAGGTTTGGCATTTCCCGTATTTTTTTTTTACTTTTTAGTTTTTTAAATGGTGTTCGACTAATTATCTTCATTTATGCTACTCTAGCAATTACATTTGGAACTTTCGCAAAATCTGCATTTTTGTGGAAATGCAGGGCGTTACACGCTCCTGGTTGTGGGCGTACTCGGCAAAGAATGCTACGCATTAGTGCACTTAAAAGATACAAAATTATGACTGTAGAACAATAAGAGACTGTTCTTCACAGCTGCACACCGGAGGCACAACTCACAGCAATCCGGATGGCCGAAGCCGCCGCGAGGATCCAAGGAATCCTGGCTGACGGCCGAGGGAGGAAGACCGTCCAAGTCGTCTACCTTTCAGAACCCACCTTGGGCATCGAATAAAGTCATCTCTCTCTCTCTTTCTGTGCAGACTGCACCCCGCAATGCGTAAACTCGAGCACAACGACAGTTCTCGCGGCGCTCTCGGCAACATGTGCAGAATTTCGAAATGCTTCGAGAGTACCTGTTGCGATTGCAGAAAACCCTTTTAAAGCTCCCGGCACCCTGTCGCACCATCAAGCGCCCAAACTAGCCAGCGGGAAGGCGTGTGAAAGCCACGCTGTTAGATGGGCGCGCTCTTGCGGGAGTGGTAGAAGGCGGGCGCGGTATGAAGCAGGCGCAGCCGGGAAACCCATAACCGCTCGTATTTATGGCTACTACGGTAATTACGCATTACTCGTTGGCATGCACCGTTGTCTGGGCTTTGTTGCGGTGCAAAGGGTGGCGGGATACAGCACGCACAGGCACACGCCGCTCAGAGCCGGAACGAGGAAAGTTGCGCATAATGCGTCTGTTCACTTCTAAGGTGTCCCACGTATCACGGACATGACACCACGTTGTCTGCCTCTCCCACGAGATAGAAGGAGGCTCTAACGACTTGTCTCCACGGCAAATACCACACCCTTGCTTGGAGCTGAGACGAACGAGACAAACGTCAAGCCTGAAAGAAGCCAAGAAGACGATTCAACACTCCCTCATTTATACTGATAGCTACCAATAGCGAGGGATGGCAGGAATACTGTAGGGGAGGGCACTTGGGGCTTAATCCCGGATTACTACCGAGGGCAGGCGCGTTGGGTAATTTTTCTTTAAAATTTTTTTTGTGTTACCAAATTGTTCTACCCCTTGTGAAATGCCTCAAAATCAGTATTCGAAGCAGGGCAATTTCCAGGCTGTCCTATGCATATAATGCTTTGAGCGGTATTCAATACATTATCACATTTTCGTGTGCGGGTGCGTGGGCATGTAAAGGCCAGAAGTTAGAAATATATTATTGCAATGTCAAGAGGGACTCTTGGACAAATCATAACAACATTTCGCCACTAAGACAAGTCTAAAACCATGCCGGGGTACAAGAATTTCCGATTAGTAGTTGTTTCCCGTAAAGAATAAAAAAAATGTTTATAGTCTCTGAGCTCTTAAACACATTGGAAAGGGAATGGTGCTGGAAAACGAATGCTAGCAAGGTCTTAATAGAAGTGTTTCAACACGTTATACCATGGATGTCTGCTAGGATGACCTTGCAGGGATACTTAGGTTCAGCTTATTTATTATTACAGATAATTATATTTCGCGCTTTTAAAACAAAGGTTTTATCTTCACCACTGCCACAGCTGCTTCAGCGGTGGCATGGATTTGTAAATATATGCTATAAAATGGGTTGTAATGGACACGTTACGACTAAGTCATGGAGTAGTGATGAACAGGGGTAGAACTGCGACAATATAAAAAACCGATGCCGATTCCTTCGGTATCATTTTATTTCTCAATCTGAAAACGATTGTAATTGGATCTTTGACTCCACTTTCCCCACTGTTTGGAGGGCGCTCCTTCGTTTCGCCAGCCGCTTTATGATAAAGAGGTATCAGAATATTTTCTACAAATAACTTTTGCAAGGATAAGGCCGTTTATATTGATCCCTAATGCTTGCCTAATACTCCGGTAATTGCGCGCAACAGTGCGGCGGGAACATTTCCTACATTTTACTTTTCTTTTTTGCATTACAAACGAGAAAAAGGAACAACGTGATGAAGCACTGCTCGGAGAGTAATAAGTGATGCCTGATGATTATCGTTTATTGATGTTAACCCAGTCACTTATCGGTTCATTCGTTCCAACAAGGGAAAGTTCTCATTGTGATTGCCCGCCAGGAGTGTCTTCTCCTGGGTAAGGCTATACCTACAGTGGTGCACCCTTTACAGGAAGAGTAACGCAGCAATCGTTCTTTTTTGTGGCGCTGGTGCTGGTTTGTGCTTTGGAACGGAGGAGCAAGGGGGATCTTTTAAGCTCTGCAGGGAGCCCACTTGCATACAACCCAGTGCCTGGTTCACCAGTGCAAGCACTGAGGGAGGAGGAGAAGCCTTAGGTGCTGATGTCTGGGCACCAGACTCAATTTTGGTAATCAGTAGCATTACTTGCCAAGTGCCCTCACAACCAGGACCGTGCAACGCCCTGAATTTCCACAATAATGCAGTTTTTTTTTGAAGTTGCTCTTTTAATCGTTATAATAGCGTAAACGGGAATAAATGGCGGAACAGAATTTCGAAAACCAGGAAATAAGAGAAATATAAAAAATAGCGGAAATGGCGCACAGTGTAACGCCCTGCATTTCCACAATAATGCAGATTTTGCGGAAGTCTCACCTGTAATTGTTATAGCAGTGTGAATGGGGATAATTCATCCAACAGAATTTCGGAAAAACTACAAGATAGCAAAAATTTAAAAATGCGAAAGTGGTGAACTGCGCAACGTCCTGCGTATAAAAGCATGCAGATTTCGCGGAAGTTTCATGTTTAATTGTTGTAATAGCGTAAATGGAGCTAATTCGTGGAACAGAATTTTGAAAATCCAAAAAATAAGTAACAAAAAATAGTACAAATGGTGAACTATGCAACGGCCTTCATTTACACGGAAATGCAGATTAAGCGGAAGTAACACTTTAATCGCTACAAAAGCGTAAATGGAAATAATTGGTCAAAAAGAATTTAAAATAACCCAAAACATTGGCTGTAAAGAACTCACACTATAGACAAACGGCCTAAGCATGCTACGCATTAGAAGGCGATTCTCAGGAGCTAAGGCCCATTAGTCAGAAATCGACTTTGATGAGATGCAAGACGTTCAGAGAGAAGACAAGCTTGCTGCAAGTAATAGCCCCCTCGCCATCAGTTACGAAATGGTACGAAATGTTTCTTGCCTCGGCGTGCTTGTCGCTGGCTCTCGGCTAGCGTCACTAGATAAGGGACCAGAGTATCCGCACTCTTTTCTCCTTTTGTTCCCTTCCACCGCAATTATCATTCGTTAGTTCCCATAAAGTGGCATTTGTTTTTGATCATTCGTTAGTTCCAATAAAGTGACATTTGTTTACACTGCGACGGTTTATGGGCGCCGCCATTTTGTTGTTTATGCGTTTTAGTCGGTCAACTCTGGTAAGCTTAGCTTGTCCTCGCTGCTCTGCAGCTACGTGCGACTAACGTCGTTCAGAATGCGAATCAAAGATAGCGCATGCAACAGCATTAAGCAGCAGAAGTGTATCCAAAAATGCCGTTTTGCTGCATCTTTGGCAGTGTTGTCAACAAACGACCCGGTAGAAGTAATGGCCAGGCCGTAGGTGCGGTAATCTCGAAACACTCATAAACGCCAAAATAGCCGCCATTGAGGACTTGCGTGCCTCACTGGTGGTACTCTAATACCTTACCTACTGACACTACTCTCGGCTTTTCTGACGGCAAATGCCAGGTCCTGCCTATTATGACACATGCGCTCGGCGTCTAGGGCAAAAACTGCTCTGTTTAGTGACTCTAGTCCTGCCTAGCCTTCAAAGATAATCTGCAAGCATAATCTTCACCAGGAACACATGGTGGGGGCGTCCCATTGTTCACAGGTGCCTTATCATCCTTAATGCGGTTTCGGTGCTTGTTTTGTGGTTTCCTTAAACGAATTCTGAGCTCTATCCTGTATGCGTGGTTAGCCTGACTCATGTGCTCGGCGTCTTAGACACTGGCGCCTTGGCGTTTTTTACCACGGAGATGAAACCGTTTGGGGGGTAGAGGTATAAAGCTTTGCAAAAAAGAAGGACGCTGCCCAGGTTGACCTATTCCTTCATCGCCCCCCCCCCCCCCCCCCCGAAAAAAAAACGCAATGACAAACGAAGAAGTGGCGTAGCAATGCTTGCTGATTAGCAGACATTTCTCAGAACTTCTGTAGCTTTTTGTGTAGCAAGTGATGCAACAAGCCTACTTGGTTTCGCCATTTCATCTCATCTCAACAAGCACCCATAAACCACATAAGTCAGTAAACACTCGAGCACTGTTTAAGGTGCTCCAATTATTGCACCCAGAGCTCTTTCGTTCTCATTTTTATTCATTTTTTTTGCTTCAGATTACGTTTACGTTTCCCTCTTTTTATCAAGCTCTCCATGCCGTTTTTATTTTGTTTTGAGGGTCACCCTTTCCCCCAATGATATGAAATATTACTGTGTACGCCACTGGTTCAGACTCAGTTTATATACTGTTACGTAAAAATTGGACTTGCTGACTTAGAGGCACGTTGATTTACAAACGGGGCAATGGAAAAACATGGCGGACGGTTAGGACTAGCCAGCTTCGTCCTCTTTCTTTCTAGTCCAACCCACAGCCTTACCAAGCTAGCCTGAGACACTTCCTGAGCTCAAGGGCTGAGTTGTGTTCTGAGGAGTAGATCGAGGCGTTTCTGGAATCTCGCGTTCCCTGCACTCATTTTCTTAGTTTTAAGCCAAACAAAGGTGTTCATCCTCATCAATTCGAGGTGATATCTCACCCCTAACCGCCGCGCCTTGTCTAATGCAGCTATATACGAAAGCCCTTGAGGTCGTTACAATATTACAAACGCCATCGCTATCTCCTGAATGTCGCCCTGTAGACTTGTTTGTGTATTTTTACTTCTAAAGTAGCTGAATTGGCACGGTAAGTAAAAATTTTAGGGCGCAGTTATTAGATGTTACCAGATGAAAATGCGTGTAAACTGGGCAAAAGAATACGGGACATGGGGCACACATGAAATTATAATTCTACACAATTGTCTGCCGAGTCCTTTAAAAAATATATGTAAGATTTAAGCGGTTAAATATTTACGCTACGTAAAACTGAAAAAGGAATGCGACGTTAGGGCATGTTAGCGGAAACAACGAGAGCCGCGCTGAAAAGCATGGCTTGGGCCAGAGAGAATGGCACGCGAAGCCGCCTGTGACGAACGGTGTGTAGCCCCACCGAGGGAGAAATCTTGCTCTCTACATACTTGGCGACGTCAACCAGACTTCCTGCAAGTTTCTTTAAAAAAGTACTGCTTCTGCTGATAAACATGCCTTGACAGCAATTTTTGTCCGGGAGTAGATAGATAAGCGTAAACCTGTAGTGAGTAAACACGTTGGTGTTATTGGAATCTTGCTTTTTCTATACCGTTTCTGCGCTTCATCTTGTATCGTAGGAAGAACACCAACAAAAGAAGGCACGCTTTATTCACATCAGTCAAGTCATTATAATAAAAAAAGGCAACTGTAACGCGCACAACTTGCACAACAATACCCCAACCGCCATTGTTGCCATGGGCACAAACTCCCGGCAGCGCGAAGTTGCTGATCAACTCGTCGCCGGCGCAGAAGTGCTCTGCCAAGAAACCCTATCGTTCTCGTTGGCGTGCAAACGGGGAAAGGCGCTCCGGGGGCGCCAACAACTCACGCCAACCGCGAGGACAGCGAGAGGCAATGGAAAAGGGCGGTTGACGCGAGACGGGAGATAAGACTTCCAGACAACTCGGTTGAGTCTCTCTCTCCGCGCCGGGGACTGAAAACGCGGCCAGGAAGGGGCAGGTCCGGCAAAATTGGTAATGCGGCAAGACAGGCCTAGCGACGACCCCGGCAGCCCCTGACGGCTGAAGAGGCTGACGCTCGGCTTGACACGCATCGATTGCAATTTTGCCGGCGGCACACGACGCTCACGTCGAGGGGAAGCCAAAAAGAGACAAGCGAGACAGCAGAGAAATACAAAAAAGTCTCTTCGCAAAAGGCTTGACAACAAAAAATTCTATTTTCAACCTCACCAGTGGCCCCGGTGTTTTCTATTGTTTTGTACTCCTTTCTTAACGCCCGTGAAGTTAGTTTCATAAAACGCAGCGTCGCTACATTTTAGGCCTAAAGGCCTCTGCGACATATTTTCAACGTTATTTAAAAAGCGTCTGAAGCTCCTCTAAACGTGGCGAATAATCCCGTGCAGTCTTTGAACCCAGTGGTACGAAGCATCCGAAACAAACGTTGCTGGTTTGCGTTCATACCATAACTTAGAAGCAGGAAGAATTTTTTTTTTACCTGTACGCATTCCTTGCAGAGAACCCCCATCTTAACAATGTAAGGAATTTCTTGCATCCGCCCAAGTGTGCAGAATTGGATAAGTTAGACATTTATTCGCTATTCCCCGCACGGGGCACCTTGAGTAATCTAGGTGACGGTACTGGCGATACCGCGGACCCCGAGCCCCCAAACATAAGCTGGATCCAACCGTGGTGATGTGTTTTTAAGGTGAAGGGTAGAAACCTCTAACGGTGGCCGTCGGAGCCCAGGTCAAGCTCCGGCGGATGGGCTCCCTGTCTGTTTACCAGGCAGGGAGCTCCGGGACCTCCTCAGCTATCAGGGTAAGGTTGTGGAAGAAAGTACCCCCGTCTCCCTGCTTTTATACTATGCTTTATGGTATTGTCTAAAACCCCCCCCAACCGTGATCGGTCCCTGAAAAGGGGCCGCACCGAAGTATCCTTTCCTCCGTTGCCGTCGTTAACCTTTCCTGAACCGGACCATTTTTCTCGATTTCTTGTGATGGAATCCCTCAATCCAACCCACCCTCTTGCATCTCAGTCAGTCTTCTTGATCGCCAAGTATCTTGAAGCCATAGTAGGAAAATCGTATAAATGCAAAAAACAAAGGTCTGGTGAACTCTTAATTGAAATAAATGACAAGCAGCAGTCTGCAAAGCTTCTAGCTCAGACTAGACTGGCTGATCTGGACATCCGGGTCACACCCCATCGGAGCCTCAACAGCTCGCAGGGTGTGATATCCGAGACAGACCTCCTGAACGAAACCGATGCGGATCTCCTTGCCGGCTTGAAGGATCAGGGCGTCACTGCCGTGAGACGCATCACCATCCGCAGAGACGACAAGGAGATTCCCACCAAACACATTATCTTGACTTTTGACCGCTCAATTCTTCCACAATACATAAATGCAGGTTTTATCCGTTGCTCCATCCGTCCGTACATCCCGAACCCGCGGCGCTGTTTTAAGTGCCAGCGGTTCGGGCATGGTACGAACTCTTGCCGTGGCCGAACGACGTGTGCAAAGTGCGCGGCGCACGATCATCCGAGCGAGAACTGCTCAGCCGAAACTCTCACTTGTGTAAACTGCGGGGGGCCGCATGCGGCATACTCCCGCAAGTGCGAAAAATTTCAACTAGAAAAGAAAATCATCAACATCAAAGTCACTGAAAACATCACCTTCCCAGAGGCGCGAAAGAGGTTCGCCTCTTTCCCCCTGGGGAGGTACGCCGACGCGGCTCGCCGGGGGGCGGAGCGGCGTCTCGTTTCCACAGGGACCCAGTTCAGCGAGTCTGACCTGGTCCCTCGCCCGCCCCCCCCCCCCCCCCCCCCCCCCCCTGGGTTGCCTCTGGCAGCCCAACCCGCCACCACGCCGCTTGCTGAGGCAGCAGCGGTTGTGGTGGCAACCTCTTCCGTCGGGACCGGTGCCGCTCCCGCCTCTGTCTCCCCGCCCTCCAGTGCGTTGGAGGGTACAGAGGTGATGGACACCACAGGCCCCGCACCGGTTCCCACCGCCACCGCACCGCCTGTGCCACCTCTGGCGCCCCGAACGCCCTCGGCGGTGGCGGCTCAAACGAAGGGCTCCCGAGGGGGGGCCAAGTCCAGGGGGCTCGGTCCGTCGGGCACCCCTCGGACATCCGACGACGAGATGGATGTCGGGCCGTTCCTGCCTGCAACGCAGCGCAAGGAACGCGTCCCGACGCCAAAGCCTCCCGACAAGCCAAAAAAGGCGAGAGTCACAGCCCCGAAAGACGACACATAAACAAACACACACACTCCAGTAGCTCTCACACTAAATAATGGGAAGAGAAAACATAATTCAATGGAACTGTAGAGGCCTTCTTAAAAATCTTGACGATGTATACGAAATACTGCATGCTAATCAGCCAAGTGTGATGTGTCTTCAGGAGACGCATTTGAATTCCAAGCACACAAATTTCCTAAATAGGTACATGGTCTTCAGAAAGGACAGGGATGGCTGCACACACTCTTCGGGCGGTGTAGCCATAATAGCCCGGAAATCCCTAGCATGCCACCCTGTCGCTCTCAACACCGTCCTTGAGGCTGTAGCAATACGCACAATAATTTTTAATAGGTTGATAACGGTATGCTCCATATACATTCCTCCTGATGTCACACTTTTGAGCTCTGACTTCGAGGCGCTGGTCGACCAGCTGCCCGAACCGTACATCCTAACAGGCGACCTTAATGCACACAACTCTCTTTGGGGCTCCTCCAGAACGGATGCCCGAGGTCGCCTGTTGGAGAAGTTTCTTACATCCTCCGGAGCATGCCTTTTCAACAAAAGACAGCCTACATATCATAACTTAGGACACAATACATACTCTCATCTTGACTTGGCTATTGGTTCCGCAGTTCTCTTTCCATGTCTTGAGTGGGGTGTGGGCACGGACCCGTATGGTAGTGACCATTTCCCCACTTCATTAACGTATATAGGTATAGGCCCGAGCAGTCCATCTTCCCATAACAGGTTTAATGAATCCAAAGCAAACTGGAGTACATTCACAGAAACATCTAAACTACACCACACAACCATAAAACACCTACACGTGGAGGAAGCCGCCCAACTCGTCACGGCGCACATCCTCGACGCCGCCGAAAAGTCCATTCCCCAGGCCTCCAGTGGGTCCCGCAGCCCAAGGAGGCCCTGGTGGAACGAGGACTGCAGGGGGCGCGAGAGGCCCAGAACAAGGCGTGGGGTGTCCTTCGCCGGTACCCCACGTCAGATAACATCATTTCTTTTAAACGGGCAAAGGCTTTAGGGAAGCGAGTGCGTCGTGAGGCGAAAAGGGAGAGTTGGCACACCTTCCTCACCTCCATCAACTCATACACTGATACACACATAGTCTGGACACGAATACGCAAGCTGAAAGGACAACAAAAAAAACAGCCTGCCCCTGGTTAGCACAACAGGGGACACACTCGAAGACCAGGCCAACACACTTGCACAACACTTCTAACACGTGTCCAGCTCATCACACTACACAAACACTTTCATGAAGCACAAAACGTCTGCGGAAAAGAAGTCCCTGCGTGATAGCAAGAAGTCGCACACTTCTTACAATTCTCCTTTTTCAACTCATGAGCTGAAGGTTGCTCTGAGCACATGTAAGCCTTCAGCTCCAGGTGCAGACAAAATCACATACACCATGATACAACACCTACACCCAAACACTCTTGAAACACTCCTACATCTATACAACAACATATGGCTTTCGGGGCACATTCCTCGCTCTTGGAGGGAGGCCATAGTAGTGGCTTTCCTGAAGGAAGGAAAGGACCCTTCCTCTCCTGCTAGCTATCGGCCCATCGCCCTTACAAGCTGCCTTTGCAAGCTCTTCGAGAAGATGATAAACAGGAGACTTGTGTACTTCCTTGAGTACAACGGTCTTCTCGAGGGCTGCCAGGCAGGCTTCAGGGCGGGGCGATCTACAAATGACCAACTTGTCGCCCTTGAATCATACATAAAGGACGCTTTCATCCACAAACAGTTTTGCATAACGGTATTTTTTGACCTTGAGAAGGCCTATGACACCGCTTGGCGTTACGGGATCCTAAGTGACCTAAAGTCTTTCGGTGTTTCGGGCCATATGCTCAACACCCTTGCTAGTTATTTGTCCGAAAGAACGTTTCGCGTGAGAGTAGGTAGCGCACTCTCAAGAGTTCATGTGCAAGAAAACGGCGTTCCGCAAGGTGGAGTGCTAAGCTGCACTCTGTTCATAGTTAAAATGAACTCCCTTGGGAAGGCATTGCCACCTACAATTTCTTATTCAATGTATGTAGACGACATCCAGCTATCTTTTAAATCATGTAATATGTCCATCTGTGAGCGTCAAGTCCAGCTCGGTGTCAAAAAACTTGCCAGCTGGGCAGACAAGAACGGTTTTAAAGTTAACCCAGAAAAAAGCACCTGTGTTGTCTTTTCCAGGAGGCGTGGGATCCATCTGGACCCAGACATTATCCTTAATGGCGTATCGATTCCTGTGAGGAAGGAACACAAGTTTTTAGGTGTGGTGCTGGATGAAAGGCTTACGTTCATCCCTCACATTAAACAATTGAAACATAAATGTCTAAAGGCTCTCAACATTCTTAAAATATTGTCCCACCAGTCGTATGGAACGGATAAGCAACCCCTGTTACGTATTTTCACAAGTCTAGTGGGGTCTAGATTGGACTATGGGAGTGTTGTGTATGGGTCAGCCACTAAAACAGCACTTAAAATGCTCGACCCAGTGCTTCACTTGGGGCTTCGCCTCTCTTGTGGCGCATTTCGTACGAGCCCTGTACAGAGTCTTTACGCAGAGTGTGACAAATGGTGCTTATCACACCAGCGAACCTATGTTGACTTGTTATATGCCTCTAAAATTTCATCAATGGACAACCATCCTTTTAAACCGGTTTTTAATGATACATCCACATCAAAACTCTTTTTAAATCGCCCGTCCATTCCTGTTCCCTTCTCGCTCAGAGTAAGGGACGAGGTCACTATTCATGAGGTCTTCTTTGTAGACACATTCAAGTCATCTATCACTGATCTTGTAGCACCATGGCATCTTCGTCCTGTTGCATGTCACTTGTCTTTCTTAAAATACAATAAGAACAGGACACCGAAAAGTGGGATTCTGCAGCATTTCATGTATGTGCAGGATAAATACAAGGCTGCAGAGTTTTTCAGCGATGCATCGAAAACGTTCACTGCAGTGTCTTGTGCGGCGCATGGGCCGAATTTTGAAGCATATAGAACCATGAATGTAAAGACAAGTATTTTTACGGCAGAAACATATGGCATTTTTCTTGTTGTAAGTCACATAGTTGAACATCATATTCCTAAATCCATCATCTATACAGATTCACTGAGTGTCGTCCGTACATTGTCATCCGGAGAGTCCTCGAAAAACCATGTAGTTAACCTTGTCTTGAAATCAATTGTGCTGGCATATTCTTCAAACCTTGAGGTGACTGTGTGTTGGGTGCCAGGCCACTCTGGCATCGGCGGAAATGAACTGGCGGATGAAATGGCCGCCAATGCTGCACTCCGAAACACAGTAGACGTAATAACACTACCTTACACAGACCTCAAGCCACACATAAGACAACACTTGCGCAGAACATGGCAAACACACTGGAATGAACAGACAGACAACAAACTACATGTAATAAAGCCACACTTGGGACGGTACACATCTGACTCGCACAACAGACACACGGAAGTCGCCTTGGGTAGGCTGCGGATAGGGCACACCCATGCAACGCACTCGTATCTGCTGACGGGATCTCCTAGACCCCAGTGCGGCAGGTGCGGAGAGGCCCTATCCGTAGTGCACATACTAATCACATGCAAGGAACTTCACACAACACGACACAAACACTTCAGAGAACTCTACAGACAACATATTCCCCTACATCCATCTTTTTTCCTAGGTGACGATGCCATTGTTTCCGTCAAACGTGTGTTTGAGTATTTGTCAGAAGTCAAGTTTTTAAACCTCATTTCCTATCACGCATCATGAAATCTGGCCCTTTACACCAGCCATCCTCACTGTCTTTTATTGATTTTACTTTTGTTCTTGCTTATTGATTTCAGTGTCTAAGTTCTCACCTCTCATATTTAACCACTGTTTTGGCGCTCTTTGCCCTAGTTGGCCTTGCGCCATTAACATCCAACCATCATCATTATCATTTATTCGCTATTGGTATGAACGCAAATCATTGAAAAACAAACGCAGAGAAAAACAACAAAAAATACCAAACTCTAAACACACACAAAAAAAGTGCGCAGTTTGCTATTCATTGTCTAATCTGCCAGTCTGGATATTCAGCAAGAATAAAAAACATAAATAAAAATAATAAAATAAACTTCTCAAATTACAATGATCTAACCCAGCGCTATCGCGCAGTTAGCTTTAAAAAAAAACAAGGAAACGGGTGCTGGCGCGATTGGCGTGTCCTTTTATTATGATGTTGGTGAAACGAGAAGCAGCTTAATGGTGCTGACACATTAGTATAGAATTCTAGTAACTTCTTGGTATTCTTCAGAGTCTAGGTGTCGTTTACGTGCTTGAGTGGCGTGCCTAAAGTAACATCAGCGCTTTTGAGTGGATTTCTTTCCGTTGCAGCAACAAACGCATTCGGTAGCCATTTTAAAGAAATTTGCCACGAAAGCAAAGCGGAGTCTAGAAAAAATATATATACGCTGCACCAATAAAATCTTGCAGCACCACTCTGTGCTGGTGATAAATACACCTTTCTAATTGTTTCTAAAATTGAAGGAAAAAGTGAAAGCGTTTGTCACTTCCGCACCGGGGCTCCTCTTAAGGCGTTTGTGTAGTGGCCCCACATGAAAGCCAGCCTGTAGAGTACTCCTGAATTAGGTATTAATTTCCTTATCAGCAATACAAAATTACACGTATGGAAAGATAAAGTGTGGGGCATATCGACGAAAGAGTGCACCCGCGAGGCCTCGATTATCATTTCTATCGACTCACTGTATTATTCCAGCTGCGCACCAATAACTTAACAACGAATGCACCTTAGGAGATACGAAAAGCGCAGGCTTCCTTGGACCATGCCTCGCTCAGGGAGCTTCGCAAGAATGCTTGCACTGACGCGGTGCGATGAACTCTGCAATGATGAACGATGATGTAGACTTCGAAAAATTTTCTGCTATATATGACTAGGTCTGCTGCGGAAAATTACGTGAATCAATCTTCGAAAGCGCTATTTAGGAGTATTGTGTCAGTTTTAAAGGTTGTTCCAGACCATAAAAAAAGCAGACGAATGCAAGGAAAGTTTTGAAGTTGACGTCTACACCGCCCCATCAAATCAGTGCTTTACGATACGAAAAACAAAATTTTTTCTCGTAGAAAGATGCATGTTTTATACTCTCCGTTTCAGTAGCGGGTGCGCTATGCGAGCGGTTCGTGCTTACGAAAGCATCAAGGCTTCGTGTTGGCAGTACTTCAGGACCGGAATGTTCATAAAAATGCTCGGTGCCGTCGTTTCACCGTGCACAGGAGGATATAGCGCGTGCACACTGCTGGTCGAATGGGAAAAAGGCAGCAAAGAAGCAAGCGCGTTCCATCTAAAGTGTTCCAAAATGAGACGTTGCGAAGTTTCGCTCTCTCGGAGACCTTTGCCGTTCGAACGACTTATGCTCCCAGCGAGCAGCGGTGGAGGAGGTTGGCGCTTACTGTACTTAAAGAAATGACGACTGCCAAACGGGCGTTTTCGCGTCCCGCCTTCGCTCTCCACACAGCCTTTTGTTGCCTCGTCACAGAGTGTTTCATTTTCTTCTCTTCAACCTTGGCGCCCATTCTTCCCCCAGTCGCGACAAGAAGCTTTCAGCGCAGTAGCCCCGGCGGTGGTCTCTTTTGCAGGCGCTCTCTCGACCAGAGCTGGCGTAGACGGATACTTTGGCCCGGCGTTCGAGAACTCGGGAAAGCTCTTTGAGCAGCAGGAGACTTTTCTCCCCAAGCTCCGGGCGGTGACGCAAGGAAAGAAGTAAAGATTGAGAACAACGCCAGGCACGCGCCGTTGGGTTTCGTCGGCGCTCGGAGTGCTCTGCTCTGCCGCACAGTACGCTTCTCGCCTGAGTCGCAGGGCACAAGGAGCATCGATTACAGTACTGAAGGCTCCCCCATAATGTGCGAACATAGATTTCTGTTATGAGTGCGCTCGAGTTGAAACGGACAAAAACTCCGATTGTAGGAGCAGGTACTTGATATGGTCCCTATCAAGGAGCACTACAAGGGCAGTACTGTTGCACACTGTCCAAACATTTTGATGTATAAAGCATCTAAAGTATGATGCGTGCATGCTGCCACCCATAATTCCGCCTGTACGTTCATCCAACCGTCAATGAATGAATGAATAAATGAGAGAGTGAGTGATGGATGGAGGGAGGAGGGAAGGAATAGAGTGAGTGAGTGAGTGAGCGAATGGCTGAGTGAGGAAGCGAGGGAGGGAGCAAATGGTTTACTGGTCCTGAGAGGTCGCCCGGCGGTAACCATTTCTTGCGGTGATAGATGACAGTGAAGAACGACTCGACATTTCCGCGGTTGCCGAAAGATAGTCATTTATGTAGCGCAAGAAAAACTATCGTATTAAAATATGGTGTGGTCTAAAACCTCGGCGAAGGCACTTGCCAAGGCTAGCGCCGCGAAACGCGAGGGCTGGCGCAGTTTGGTTGAAGTAAATCTAAGAAAACGCAAAAAGCTTAGGGCATAGTTCTGCACGCAGCGCGGTCAACATAGGCGTGGGTCTTACACAACTGCCTACCTTTACGTCTTCTTTTTACGCCCGAGCGCAAGTGGCCCGTATGTGAGACCGGCGAGACAGCAACTGCAGCCGCCATAATGTAGGCGCGTGTGCACAACGGTGGCCGACCACAGCACGGGCACGTAAAGCTACGTGCACACTAGCGTCGAACTTGCCGCGCCGCCCTGCCGTCGGCCGCCCGCGGCGCGCCCGCGCTGCGGGTGAAGGCTGCGGAGAGAGGCCGCTGGCGGCCGTCGGCACCGCGGCGCGGCAAGTTTGACGCTAGTGTGCACGTAGCTTAACACAGGCACAGGAGCGACAGATAGCGCTGCCACTTTGGACGTCTCGTATTTTCTAGTCTTTAAAGTTTACAAGTCGCTTGCGCACCTGTTAATGCGCAGTAGAAGGAGAGGCGGACTCGAGTACGCAATGGTTGAGCTCTGCGCCTACCCCCCAAATGTGGCGTTTACCGTCATCAGCCGTTGCCAGCAGCTCAACGTGCAATGTTTATTACGTGTCTTGGCACGCCTTAAGGCTCAACATGAAGGTTATCTAGCATGGGTACGTGATCTGGTATACCCATTGGAAAAAATTGGCCGCGTTTGTTTGCATTGTTGCAAATGTCGCTAAAAGGCGATACCCTCTTGCCGCCTCTGAAACGTAACACCCTCTCTTCTTCCCTCCCATCTCTCATCTCGACTCTTTATTCAGCCCCTTTCAAGCGTGAACGTTTAGAATGCACTCTCTCACCTCGCCGGGATCAACAGACACCGACAAAAAAAGCGCTTTTGAGCAAAAATAAATCTCAGTAAATGTGTGTAAAGTATAATCCTTATCACCATTTTTGACCTGATTGGAACCGAAATATGTGGTTGGTTTATGGACACAATGTATCACTCGCCTCGCCTGCATTTTTGCGTATAAAAATTCCTTTTTATCTCATTCCTGTGCCAGTTCGCTGACTAAACATGTCATTTTTATGTCTCTTTTAACGTCATATTATGCTACTTATGTATTACAGAATACATGTTCGCAAAAGAAAACAGATAACGTGTTCAGCTGTATTTATATTAACCTAAACAAACCAGAAATGTCGTTTAAGAAACAGGAAAAATGCGTCGTAATAAAAAAATAACAACCGGGCATTGTAAACATTAACTATCGCCAAGAGTGCTTTGCAGGGGAACAAGATTAAAGGCCGCACGTTTGGAATGCGTTGTTTACTTAAAGTGTCATATTGAAGCCAGGCACAAACTCAAGGAGACGATAGTAGCGGTGAAAAGATGAATTTAAAATTTATTGAAAGGGGAACTTGCGCCTCACAAAAAATGACCGACGAAAGACGATAGTCAACTGGCGCCCCTTCCAAGTAAATGCATCCCTGCTCCTTCCCGTTCACCTCTCATGCTGTTCCTCTCTCGTCTCGTTCCTCCCAAGATAACACGCTTTGCTCAAGTCAATTTAAAGTTACCGCGTTCCACTGCTCCAAGTCCGGTGTCTCGATGCCGTAGGGCGGAGACGCCCGTGAATGGGGTACCCTACTACAACTTTTATATAACAACGTTCCCCTACACAACGAGCGTTCCAAGCTGAACGTGGAACCTATCTAGTGGAACCTTTCGTTGCTGTGGCCGTTTGAGTTCTTAAATGCCGCCAGGAGCTATGGTAGCGCCGGCAACGGTAGACAACGGTTTTCTGCAGTTGATTGATTGATTGTAGGGTTTAACGTGCCGACGCAACGCAGGCGATGAGGCGCGCCGTAGTGGAGGGCTCCGGAATAATTTTGACCACCTGGGGATCGTTAACGTGCGACGAAATCTCGTACATACGGGCGTTTTTGCTTTTCTCCTCCACCAGAAAAGCGGCCGCCGCGGCTTGATGTAGTTTTACATTCGCTATCGCAAAAACCAAGCATCCATAAATTTTATATAGGAACACTCCAAATATCACTTATGTATTGATTTTATGCCTTATATTTGCATAATGTCTTATCCTTGTTCAACAATGTTGACAAGTATGAACATCGAAACCGGACTTGGACGTTTAGATTTGGCTGGGGGTACATAACACTATTGCTCAGCTTGTATTTCACTTTGGCCGAGTTTTTTAATTAAGTCACAGACAGACAGACAGACAGACAGACAGACAGACAGACAGACAGACAGACAGACAGACAGACAGACAGACGGACGGACCGACGGACGGACGGACGGACGGACGGACGGACGGACAGACAGACAGACAGACAGACAGACAGACAGACGGACGGACGGATGGACGGACGGACGGACGGACGGACGGACGGACAGACAGACAGACAAATGGACAGACGGACGGACGGACGGACGGACGGACGGACGGACAGACGGACCAAAATTTCTGCGCTAAGTAGCCCAAGAAAGGCTATCGTCTTTCAAACGAACGTTCTAGCACCGTTACCACCGTGTATCTGTCTGCACGTACCGTGGCTGGTTGCCACTGTTCTACACGAGGCATCCTTTTGTTGTTTTGTTATGTGTGGCCGGGCGCGCGCACTAGGCCATTCCGTGACAATCTCAACATATTGTAGAGTGAATGATCGAATTAATTAATTTATTTAGAGAGGAAAGGTCGAACGCTCCATGTGGGGAAAGGGGAGGAGGGGAAGGAAAAGTACGCCAGCGGGCGATGGGGTTAAATCACAACGCGTGTCCGCCCCACATACGGACCACTTGATTTATGTCATTTTCACTAGACCGGTGCGCCCAGCAAATTTCCACAGCGTCATTAAAGTCATTAAAGTCGAAGGCGTTATCCGTTCTTGAATGGACGTGACGTTAGCAGATAGACACCTACGGCGTTCCTCGGAAAGTCCGGCACAGTCGCAGAGAAGGTGGTGCATAGTGGGTCGGTGGGCACTGCACAGGGGGTAGGGAAGTGTAGGAGGGGTAACAGGGGTGGCGCTGGGAGGTCTCTTTCTGCCGAAACGCCGGCACCAGGTCCATCGGCCGCGGACGTCAGGAGTGGCCGCTGTGCCGTAGCGGGCCTTGGGTAGAAGGACCTGGAGGGCTTGTGGGATGTTCTGAGGCACTGGGAGGTCCAGCTTTGGGGTTGTTTCCTTACGGCGTCACCTCATTTTTCCAATTTGGCGCTCAACGGCCGTGTTGTTGAGGGCAGGTCCGGTAAGAGGAAGGAAGTCGCATAAGAGTTCTGTAAGTTACGAAGTGACACAGGTGCCATGCGATGAGCTGTCTCATTCAATAGGTTGGACAGGTGGCCGGGAGTCCATTCTAAGAGAATTGTCATGCCATGTATTTCGGCAAGTTGTCGATGGCTCGTTTAATTGCAATAGAAATGTAGTCATGAGGATCTTGAGACTGCATTGTGCTGATCGCCTCTGCATTGTCGGTGTATAGACGTCTTTACAGGGATTGTGTTTTCTCTTGATGGAAGGGATATTCGCTCCCGTGCAGTGCCGCCATGAGCACCGCCATGACAGTTCAAAATGTTTTACTCTTACATCGCCTGGCTTGCAACAGCTATTCTTGCCTCTCTTCCCTACAAACGCGATAGGAGACCGCTTTTTGTTAATCTTGCAAGCAGCTTTCAAGATATTGCTTACGTAAAAATCTTTCACGAGCTGCAGTTTATATTGACAAAATAACTTAAATGTTGTTTAACAACTGTGTTATGGCTTTGCAGCCACGTTTCGAGCGTCTTCATGAGCTATACCAACTACAAAAATGAAACATTTCCCTGTGGTCTAGGATGCCACGGTCGCTGTAGTCTGGTTCGTCGACACACTAGTGCCATATTGCTCTCTAGTGTAAATTAGTCTGTAACTGTATGGTTACTTGAGCTGACAAGGAATGTGCCGCTATTTCTTTCAACGCCTTTACCTACCACAATTAATGTTTTAACTCGGCACTTTTTGATACAAAACGTATTTATGAACATTGGACTAGCAGGAACTTAACGGCGTTTATCGTTAAATGCCAAATAATATGATCTCTATTAGCATATTGATCCTCACAAAAAACAGTTGCAGCAACTGAACTCCTGAATATCCTTCTCAGCTAATTGGCACACAGCTACTGCTCTTTAGCAGGGAGTTTGTAAAGCTGATCTAACATGTGGTGTGACAGTGCGACCCACGTACGTACGCACGTACGATTGCTCCACTGAAGCCGCGTGCACAACCCTTATTGTGATAAAGACAAACTGGGAAACCAGAAGGAAATATAACGACAGAGTGGAAGCTTGCGCTTGTCGGTGAATCATATTCGACTAGAATGCACAGCACAAAAAACAGACTAACCACAAGAGAGGGCACAGCCGAGGCGCTTGGACAGAGGGCATTGCAGAGTGCCCGACTGGTGTCCTTTCTTGCATCTTGTCCTTGTATTGTGTGCTGTGCATTTTATTCGAACCAGAGCAAACACGCCGTTTAATGCGACGTCTCGAAAAAGCGCGAAACAAAAGTTCTTTACAATATTTCTTCGCTTCTCCTGACAACACAGCAGTCTCATGACATCCACCGAAATAATTTATCCTTAGTTTGCGGTTATACAGTGCCTATCAAATGTCCATCATTTGTTTTTATTCGGTATTTCAAACTTGAGCTGTGTCAAAACTACTAAAAAGCTTGCCGAGACGCAAAGTAAACAATAAGGCGCCCTTCGTCGCCTCTCTGATTTTGCACCGGAACCAATAACCATCCATCAATCTCGGATGTCGTAGCGGGAGCTTCCAGATAAGACTGTCCAATTGACCGATGCCTTTAAAGAATGCGCCGGTCAAACCAACCTACTTCCGGGCTAACGAACGTGAACGAACGTGATGGATTGCGTTCTGCGGAGAGCCAGCTGGTCTTCTCGGCTGCACTGGCAGGACAACCGAGGAAAGGAGAAAGGCTCGAAAGAGCGAAAGAGCAAGCAAAGCGGCGTGCTGCCGTAGAACAGGGTCGTCGAAATGACATGTCCACTAAGGGGAAATTGAAATTTCACTTTGCTTTTCTTAAACCCTGGGAAAGAGCTGTTGCTATTGCGCTGTTTCAGTAATCCTTATCTGCCTAGCACCTATAGAACCGAAAATATTGGTTCAATCGTCTTTTACAGCTCTCGCGCTCTTATCAGCTGCGACTTTTCTGGGAGAGTTTGAGAGACACCGCGGCTCACCATAAGGTCATTTTTACTAAAAAGGTTTAAAGCGGCACCTGTTAGAAAAATATAACTTCAGTTTTTATTTCAATGTACATACAAACTAGTAGATAACCTTCAAAAACACACTATTGACGGTTTTTGTTTATTTATAAGGGCTTTTTGAAGCCTGGCTGTCTGGGGTAGTGCCTCCGTCTACAATGTTGCAAGTTACAAAATAAATCAAGTCTTAGGGACGGAAGCATACAAGAGCACTGTCGATATTTATACGCATATTTATATCTTAACAAAATTTCGGTTTTGGTAGTTCAAATGCGTGCTTTCCATAAATCATCGCTTGTTTGCGGAGAAAATATTTTTGATGTGCGAGATAGATATACAGAAGCCTGCGATGGCGCTACACCTAAGCGATCTATTATAAGCGATCTGTGTTAGAAACAGCCTGCATATGCGAAATGCTCACATTGACCCCCGCGGTGCCCATACTTGGGCGGCTTGGTCGGATCCGCCACCTCATTCAACGGCAGACCGTGTGCAAATGGCAAATGTGTGATCTATGTGCCAGTCGTTATCATCAACACGAACAAACTAGCCGTGCCATTAAAGTTATCACCCCCGTTTCGGGCGACCACGGCCCTGGTCTGCCTTGCATCGTTCTTTCGTTACATTCTGGTGCCGTGAGACAAGGTAAGATGAGCGCACGTGACGCAGGAGACAACAGACGTCCCCTCCAGATTGAGGTTCGTAGAACCTCAGGCCGTAGATTCACTCTGACCGTTAAGGGAGGACCGTCAGTAAGTGTACGATGGATAAGCTGCGCCGGCAGCGAAGCGGCGCTATTGCGAGACTGCTCAAGGCAGCGAGTCAGGTTTTGAAAGTCAAATCACCGTCTCTGCATGACTTGCAAGAGACAATTGACCTGCTCGATAGCAAAGACACCGCAATGTATGAGACGAACCAAAAAGCATTGATCTTCTCGACCACGAGGAAATCGAGCGTGAATGCTTCGAGGCCTTGGCGTACCGAAGAGATACATGCCATGCCCTCAGCCGGCTGCTTAGTGTCTTACAAATCCCGGGGGTGTTAGGCATGACAGTCACCACCAACGCCATTTTAAGAAGGCCTAATTTCCATTTGCACTGACCATCTTGTCCAAAGCGTTCGCGCGGGAACTCATACAGGAGACCCCTCTCCCGTCCGCTCACGTGCAGTGACCTCGACAATTGTCGTACCAAGGCTGAAGGAAGCAACATTTAATGGGGAGCTACGTGAATGGTGAATGGCAGGGGTCTTGGAACAATTTTGAGGTGACATCCCGGGACCATAGGAAGTTTTCTCACATCGTCATCGTGAAGATGAATGCCCACCCTTCGGAGCTATATCCGCTGTCAGCGAATCATCCGCCGGTGGAGCAGTCAGTCGCGCCGACGTTCCCCTATACGACGACGAAAAAAACGACGGGAGTCCTTTGCGCACCACAGGGAGTACTCAACCGTTACTGCGGATAGCATGTGGCCAGGAGGTTCGTCGAAGTATAACCTCCAGGATGGTGGGGCAAGAATATGCCCCGTGCAACGTGACGTGATACTCGGGGAAGCGATTCTTACTCCTTCAAGAACAAGAAAAGACGATGGACAGCAATTTGTTCGCTAACGTCTCCGCCCTTTCCGTTAAGGAACAACCCGTCGTTGCAGCCGAAGGTTCAGCATACCAGAATGCAGAAGATTAGGGTGAACGACAGGACTTGCACGTAGCATACTGCTGCGAGGTTCTTCGAGCGTACGAAAGAATGACAAGCGTGATGAACATGAGAAAGCGCCTGCCCCAGTCAAGCAAGCTTCAGCATAAGCAAACCAAGCAGACTACTGAAAACGTGAAGTCGAGGATGTGAAAGAAAAGGTAGATTCTTCACCATATGGGCTCCAGTACATTTTTGTTCCCGACTCCATGAAAGGTGAATCCTTACCGCACCTTTCTGAAAGCCAGCCAGCTCCGATCGTATACAAGTAGTCCAGGAGGTTGCATCCAAACGCGAATGTGGGTCCTTCCGTCCCCTTAAAGCTCGAAAGTCTGGACCACCCTTGATGACCTCTTATCGTCACGGCGAACAGACACCGAGGCCTGGTCGGAAAGCAGCAGAGCCATATTTTGACTTGATTCCCATAAAAAAAAAAATGCGCTCGTCAGCATCGGGAACGACCGAAAAGAAAACCCGAGGCAAGGGAAAGACTGGTTTAGAAACTCGGCTCAACTCTCTTCACCAATGCAATGGCAACTCAGAAAGCTTGAAAATTGCTCGACGCCGCATACACTACAGGTACTACAAAACCATGGGACTATAAACTTTTAAGCGAGTTAGTCGCACAGTTTGTCATCCGCTTCACCTTGGCGACTCCAGGCTGTGCAGAAAGCTTCATGACCACGCATGCACTGATGGAAATGGGAGAGGTGGCGATGACTTCGACGACTGGTTTGCAAGGGTTCACCTAATGAACAGAAAAACAATGTTAGGATCGCGGGTCTGTTGTTCCCCCATCGATTATCTCTGGCGCGGGGGATGTTAAATTTCCCGCTGGGTATGCGCAGGGCATTATCATCAACACGAACAAACTCACCGTGCCATGAAGTGTACCATCCGCGTTTCGGGCAGGGATTTTCCCGGTCTGCTTCGCGGCGTTCTTCCTTTACAGCAAGCGCAAGTGCTCAAGAACGCCAGCCAGCTGGTTAACAGTGGGTTGCGGTCTTTTGATGTACGCTTACGCAATGAGGAAGCACATAATCTGCTTACCCGTGGAAATATAATATCTAACTTCCAGATTTGTGAGACGTGCTTCTAAAAACTTGCGTTAGTATGTATTAGAGACGTTTTGGAAGACGCCAGCAATATCCAGCATGCCACCCGCTCCTAGGCAGAGCCGAAGGCACCAACTTTCCACCAAAAAAAGCTCCTACCCGATCAAAGCCGCACTCTATGTACCCCAGCCTGTACTCCACCTATTGTAAATCATGCCCCCCCCCCCCCCCCCCCCCCCCCCCCGCGCGCCCCATGTACGATCAATATGCTATGAAAATGTCAACCCCGTCCTTTACCCCTGATACCCACCACCACCTACTCCGCCACCTGCCAATTAATTCCCAACCATGCATGTTGCAATACATGGGTGGAAGTGCTTTTTCATTCCTTCTGTCCAGCGACCTGATCGCTATAAGTCGGGGGGAGTGACATACCCCTGTAACCAAATGCCATGGGGGCTAGATGTTGTACAGTCCGTATGAGGCCGGGGGGGGGGGGGGGGGTCGCGCCCCCCTGTAACCTTGCTGCGAGGGGCCTATAGACTGATCTTCTCTGGCTGCCACGGGACGTGCTACCACGAGCTACTTGGTCTTCCGCACAGGGGAAAACGAGGAAAGGTGAGGTTAGTACACCGACCGGGGAAACTCTCCTGGCTTAGTAACGGCTAGTAGACCCGAACCGATCTCCTCCGCCGAGCCGCCCAGCCCAGCGGCAATGCCACAAGACTCTTGTTCCATTGAGCGAAAGAGTAGGCACAGAGGAGGACATAAGAAAAGGGCTCGCAGAACAGCCCTGTGGGACCCTTGCGAACGTGGTTGGCTTGCCAACATGGATTTCAGTTCACGTTCGCATACAAACTTCCGGTGTCCGGAGACCGTGAAAAGCAGGTGTTGCAAGTACCCGTGTGTAGTCGAAAGCTTCGCTGGTGATTCATGAGTACCTTGTGCGGGACAGTTGATCGAGGACGTTAGTACGCATCGGCCGCAGAGCTGGAAGTCGGGGGGGGGGGGGGGGAGGGGGGGGGGGGGCCGACCGTCGCCACTAAATAGGGTACTTCCTGTCTCCGACAGTTGGGGCCCAGTTATCGGACCCTATGGGTGAGCGGTAACCCGTGGCAGGGGCCGCATATTTGGCAATTGGCACTGTCTGATGCCCTCGCTGAGCAATCAGTCTTGGAAGAGAGTCAGACAAAAGGATTGGAGCAAAATTGCTTCCCTCATTCCCACCCTTTTTCCCATAACCCATCCCGATGTCCAAGTTCCCGTTCCCAGCAACCCACCCTATCCGGCTTTTTCCTAGGGGGGACAAGAGGGGTCCCCCCGGGCTCGTCCCCCTGGCGGTGGGTCGCAAGAAAGTCTTTCCCGTTAATTTCTCTCCACCTTCGTGTGGACAAAATTCTCTTTACCGGTTGGCCTGTTTTTGTACTGTTGCAATTGGGTATAACCGGTTGTACTTCGTGTGGTACCGGGGAGCTATTGAAAGCTCCATTTACTCGATGTGATGTGTGACCCCGATCCCCTCCTTCAGCCATGAGCAGTGGGAAGGCATGCTAGCCGGCCCGGACCCCGGTAATCAGCTTTGTCGAAAGCGCCCCAGTCAGCGACCACCCCGGAACTTCTACACTAAGAATACCTCCCATAACCATGTGTCCAGGTAGACTAAGTTTCGGTGCAAACAAAGAATATTCGTTCTCATAACCCACCTCCCCCACTTACCCTTTTCCTCATCTTCTTACCCCCTTCTACCCATCCTCCTACCCACCCCTCCTTCCCCCCCCCCCCCTCCCCCCCGTTCGGAGGCAATTCTCTCAGACGTCCATGCAGCAGCCGTTTGCGTCCCCTTCTCTTCAGAAAAAGTGGAAAATGTAAAGCTTTCCGTCCCTTCCTTGTCTCTAAATGTACGCAACAAAAACGATTAAGTAACTGGTATATTAACGAGTGTTACTGAGATAGTTAATGTTTTTTTACTTAGCTAGAGAACCAGCGCAACCAAGACAAATAAAAAAATTAGGGACACCCGTGTATTCCTCATGATGTAGCGAATGCGAAAGCATTAGTGTTTAATATCGGAACAGACTTGCCGGTATTATTGTGTGTGCCGTTATGTTTCACGGCTACTGCTGACGGAGACGACCAAGAGTTTTCTACAGCATACAGGGTACTGGTGAAATTTATAGAACACGTACGTGTCACGAGGAAGAAGGTGAGTTAATTCTGCGCACGTAATGACGTGGTGCCTACATATACACGTGTCTAGTGGCACGTACTTTTCCTCTCATTAGCATCATAATTATATTATCTTTGCGGCGTTGTCCTCCTCTTACTGTTCCTAGGACTGAGATTTTTGGCCAATACCCCTATTTAGCCCTACATACGCGCTATTAGCTTGAAAGTTATCTGCTACTCCCCTAATTGCTAGTTGTGTATTAACAATGCTCAAATTTCTGTTGTAGTAGTGAATACACGTGCCCCACACAAATTTCTAAGTACACGACCGCAGCCAATTTGCTAGGTTCACGATTAATCAACTAGGTTCATAAAGCTATGGTGGTACAGGGGTTTCATTCTCATCGCGCATTCCGCAGAACCCTGGTTCGAATGCCACCCAGCTCAAAATTTACTCAATATTTCTAACTCAATTGGTTACTTTGTTTAGCGGAGCTTCTGTTAGAAATCCCGCGTCATTCTGGGATTTAATGACCTGTTTTTTTATTTCTGAAGTAGTCGGCCGTTTTTGTTCATCGACACGGAATTTTCTGCCAGCATAGTTAACTAGTGTCTTCCCATTAAAACATACCAGGTAATCAACACTAACAGTGCGATAGGAGGGGCTAGTGTAGGTGGGTTGCTTATAGTATTTAATTTTCAATAAAAAATTAAAGCCGTCCCCTCAATGTGAAAGCTGGCGGAAGTGCAGAGCAGTGATTCGCCATAATGGGCTGTGGCGCCGTTATCCTCTCACTCTTACCACCCATCGCGCTCTTCGCCGCCCTGTCTCATTCCTCTCCTGATGAATTCAACGGAGAATTGTCGAACGTACTTCAAATTTCCCGCCTTCGCATTGCTCGCGCGCCCCCTGCGTGAAACTGCGCCAGCAGGAGTTCTGTTCTTTTTGTGGTTGCTTTTCCTCCCGCACGTGCCGGCATTGCACTGGCATTTTTTTTTTCGCTTACTATCGTAAAAACCACCCCAACGAGCGTTCCTCACTAAATGAACGCGGGCGCTGGCGGTTAATTACGTATACTTTGCCTCAAAGGTACCTGCAGTTTTCTTTGCGCCAAACAATGGGGAGAGGTATGACAAGCGCCAGCGCGAGTTTTGAACGCTTATCTATACCTATAAAAAGAAGTGCCCGACTGCCTGACTGAATCACTGACTGATTGACTCATCAACGCCCAGCCAAAACTGTTAGATCTAGAGAGTTGAAATTTCGCGAGTTTATTTGCGTCATTCAGTAGGTGCTCACTAAGACGGGTTTTTCAGAAATTCCACTCCTAACCGAGGGAAAAGGGCGAAATTGTGATTTGGCGAATTCGTGATTTTCTTGGCCACCCATTCACATATCGAAGCGATTTTTTGCTGATATAAGTAGCCCTTAGGAATATCTAAAAAGTAGTTTTTGGATTTCGCCCTAACCTAAACCAGCGAGGTGATTCCGCATTCCGGAAATAAAATGTTGTTCCTAAAGATTCTCAAATAAATCTTTCACCGATTCAGTTATCGAACTTATTTTTGTACATTATGTTACTCATTCAAATGCACAGAAAATTTTTTAAGGATTTCACCCTGCGACGCCGCTAAAAGGGCCAAATTGTTTTTTTACAAATGACACGGCTGATGATCCAAAAAGGCCTTTTAGGTTATGTACACGTCTAGCACAACTGCTCTTCCAAACAGCTACAGATTGCAAGGGCACATTCTGATTACGGTGTTGGAGGTCAACATTTCTGAAAATTCTAAAAGCTCTACCATGGAGAGAGTAAAAAGTGGTAAAATACTTTTCAGATATTAATTTTTTTACCGCCCGCCATTTGAGATATCGAACTGGTTTTTGTTGAAATAGGCAACTTACTCACGTATCTAAACAACATGTTATACAACATTTTTCAATGACACCCTCCCAATAGAGGCAAGCGGGATTTCGGGGAAAACACTGTAGTTTTACACATTCGTAAATAACCACCCAGTCAGTTGATATCTCCCATTCGTTTTTTCTTGAAAATGCTGCCCGTTTAATTGCCCAAAAACCACTTTCAGGATTTTGTCCTAACATGCGGATAAGAAGGCCAGCGAGATTTTTTAATCTGCATCTTTTTGGACGTAAAATTCAGTTGAGATTTCCCGCGTTCGCTTAGCGGTCGCCATCTGTTGACACCTTCGGCAACTACGCATCTTCCGTAGGAGCCGGTGTCATATGTCATAAATGTAAAAGAGAAGACTCACCAGTAAAAAGCGCAAAGGTTAGCCCTCGGCATCTGTTGCGACTTCCTGCAACCCCGCGCCCCCCGGAAACCATGTTACTTATGATAAAACTGTACCGATGAGCATAGTTCATATCTTCTGAGATAGCACTTCCTACGAGGAAGAATACCCCAAACCCAGCCCGCCTCCATCATGTGTTCCCAGCGCAATCTTCTGCCGAATTCAAGTAGTGTTTGCAACCTGGCACTCTTCCTCATATCATATCAAGAGTGCAAGCAAACCAAGCTCCTGCTTCTTCAATCCACTTTTCCCGACATGGAGCTGTGGGAGAACCTGGTGACTAACAGCGATCTGGATGTCCAGACAATACCTCCTCCAGAGCGATGGATGCCCGCTCATCACATGGCTTTCTGAAAATGGGAACCACTCCACTTCGCCGGCTCAATAAAAATTTTTTCACTCACTGACCCACTCGCTCGAGTGCACCAGCTTGGTGCAATTTGTTTAGCGAAAGCTGGAGTAAAACACGAGTGCCAGTCGTTTCACATTACCACGACGCGCCTGCAGTTGGAGCCCATGTACTGACAGCAGGCAGGCGCTCCCGAGTGTGTACCACTTCCCAATGAAGTAACCTAATATGGCGACTAACAAATACCCATTGCTGTCCTTAATATAAAGGCCCACCCGGGCACCGCCGGGTACTACCGCTAGTGACTGTATAAACCGCTTGGCTTTCGAAGACTCTGTGGAACGCGGCAACGGTAGCCGCTACGACGAAACGTCGTGTGGCTCTGCTTGGGTCCAGCGAGCGAGCTACGACGACAAGGCGAGCCCTTAAAGTTCTCTGCACTTAAAAAATTACATCCAGAACAAACAAGGAGGTGTGAGCCGGTGCACAGAATGTATTATCAGGTAAAATTGTGCATTTTAGATCCTCATGTTCGATATCATACAATCTTTAATTAGGAGCACAAAAACCCGCATAGTAGTATCACTAGAGACCGGCTTTTAGGCAAATGCTATTTTGTTCTTTGCGCCCCTATCAAACCACTTCGATATATGAGCATGAGTTAAATGTTAAAAAGGTCTGCTAGGGTGTTTTTATAGCGCCTATAAATGCCTATATTGGTGTTTGTACCTAGATACCCATAACGGCCTCTAAATGCCTCTTTTCAAAATCGGCCCTTATATGAACACTACTTAGCCTCAAGTTTTGCTTTCGAGTGCAGCTTGAGTTCGTTATTTATGATACTGGCTCATACTGACAGTTCCAAACTCTATGGCGTTCAACCTAGTCCAAACAGCTCCCGGAAAACAACAGCTAGCAGGAGTGAAATGGGACGCTTGTTTCAGTGACAAGAGGAACAATTTTGAATCGAACATCTGGAGACGGTGGTAGTTATTGCCATTGTTGCCACAGTTTTCACAGGGATTCCTTGACTACATTCGGCGTGCTCTCCAAAGAGATTTCTTCGAACATGTGCGGTCGCATCCTCGTTTTTAGAAGCTTACTTAAGTCCAACTGTTTTCAATGCAACGGTTGGGCATTGAACACGCCTTTGTTAGCATATCATTCCTACATTCCTGTGGGACCACCTGGACTTTTACGTAACCACAGAACACTTCATGTTACCTGTTTCTTTTTCCCCTCTTTCGCCGTGCTTCCTTTAGGGCCTTTATTCCTTTCACCCCATCCCAGCTCAGTAGCACGTAGGCGAATACATGCCAGAAAACCTCTCTGCTCTCTTGTAATAAAAAGCTATCCCTCCCTCCCTCCCTCCCCTCTCTCTCTCTCTCTCTCTCTCTCTCTCTCTCTCTCTCTCTCTCTCTCTCTCTCTCTCTCTCTCTCTCTCTCTCTCTCTCTCTCCCTCCCCTCTCTCTCTCTCTCTCTCTCTCTCTCTCTCTCTCTCTCCCTCCCTCCCTCCCTCCTACATTGAAGAGCCAACGGAGAAGCAGCACTGCACAGCTGCATTTCCTTACGCATAAAAATTCACACTGCCGACGGGCTCTAACACATGCTTTTCTATAAAACATCCCTTCTGCTGCTAACAACCTGTTGAAAAATGCTCTTCAAAAGTGGGGAAGTGTATTTGGCAGTGTTGTACGCCTTGCCTGTTCAATTGGGATAAGATCATTGTATATGAGAAAATTTCCAGAGCTGTACCTATCAGTCCTCATGTAACAACATGTTAACTTCTTATTAAATAGTCGTCTCTCTTAGGTTTATTATTTGTGTTTGTTTTTTTTTTTGTCTTAATTCAATTGTGTCAATGAGACATAAAGTAACGCTTCTTGACTCAGTATTCCGAGCCTTCAAATGTTCTTTTTCAGGCATGTTTCACTATATGCGACGCTCGAGCAAGCGACAATGTCCACTATGCATGAATGTGAGCAGTGCGCTTGTTGAATCAAGCCCATTTTACCGCCATTAGTCCAGCTGATTCATTAGCTGATTCCATCTGATTCCAGCTGATTCATTAGTCCAGCAAGAAGAAAAACGGTTATGTTCAACTGTTGGCGCCTTCGTGCCATCATAAACAATATTAGTTTTGGTTTTTATATTGTAGGCACAGGTAGGCCTGCGTCTTCGTTTTAAAATATTTGCATTTATGTAAAAAATTATAGTGCCTGTATTTACAAAGTTCGGGGACTAAAACGTTCGTCTGCCTGCCTATTTCTGGCGCCTAAAACGTGATTTTGTAATGCCTAAAAAATGAAGAAAGCTCACACTAACGCGTAAGGCCTGTAGCAAAGCCGTACGCATCCTCCACGACCTTCACGACGGTACGTTAACGATTGCAGCCGATTTGCTTCTTCTTTGCTGCCGCAACGAACTTCACTCTATAATTGTTGCTATAAGTGTTAGGTGCCTTCATTTTTTTTGGAAGTCATAATCACTGGGCATCACCTGGGAGGGGCGTACGCTATGACGTATCTTTCTCGTTCCGAGCAAGTGTTGCCACGATAACGGCAAACTCAGGAGATTTTTTTTTTTTTGTGGGGGGGGGGGGGGGACAATCTTGGCCAACCTGCCTAAATGGGTATGCTGGGAATTTGCTTGGTATTTCAAAATGCGGACACGAAAAATTACGATTTGCTACACAGCTTCGCTGTTAAACTTCGGCCTGCAGTTGTCGCACAGTAAGCGGAACAATCTTCTGCCTAGAAACACGACCTTGTGTGCGCTCACTATACGGACTATGCTTGAAGAGAAATTATGCTATCTACAAACCAAGCTTGGTGCGTAGGCGCCTTTTATGGTGAACTTGGTTACACTGCTTGACAACTTTCCTCATGACCGCACACTATAATGGGTCGCAACTTCGGACGGCGACCCATAAGGTAAGTGCTCGTTTATCCGTGACGTAACACATACTTGTGCACTTCGTTTACTTCGCAGTTTAACGCGCTTAGTTTTCGGCGACAGGAAGAGATCTTAAAGCAGACGATTTATCCTTTCTGAAGCACGCTGGAAAGCGGATGGAGTGGATTACGCGGGGAGTCTAAGACTGTGACAGCTAAAAAAACAACGAGCGATGGTAAGCTCAGGATTGGTGCAACCTTCACTGTGGCCTCTGCGTTGCCGCAAGCGCTGACAGAACAGAGCCTTACGATCCGCTGGCCCTTTATTCCAAGATAAACAGCGCAGACGCGACTCGAATGAAGAACTCGGGCCGTCTGAGAACACGGCTCGCTAGGCGGCGAGTTTTCTCTGCAAACAGTTTCCAAGCTCGTTGCTGTGCAAGCAGTGCCGCTATGTTGGAGACGTGCAGGTACTTGCGATGTCGCGCACTGTGCTCATGTTCATTGCGTTCTTCTTTTCTTCCGCACTTTCTCGGTGTAATCTTTGGTCCAAGGCAGTCTCCGTCGTAGTGTTGGAATTACAAAGCTTTGTTCGCGAGGGTTGTCTGAGAGGCGCCGAGTGTAGCGTTTGGTCCCCCGTTGGAAACAACTTGGGACGCTGCAGTTTGTGAAAACAGACGGGCCCTAGTCCCTCTGGAGAGGGAGCGGCATTTATTAGATGTGAATAAACTTTACGACCAGCCTCCTCTCTTTTTCGTAAGGGTGGTACAGAACAACAACAGAATGCGTCCGCCTTGCCACTGAAATGCGTGCACGTGCCGAAATTATAGGCATTACTTTGACTGTTTACAGGCGGTATGTGTGTTTAGTGACGCAAAGGCAAGAAGGGCGAATAGCTTCGGTTTATGTGTCACACGGAGGAAAGGGGGGGGGGGGGGGGTGGACAAAGCGATATGTATGCCAACCTTGAAACAATGCCATATCAACGTTCAGCCTTGAAAATCGCTCCACACCTCATTCCGTCACTAAGATAACTAGAAATCATTTCAGACGCGGTCTGAATTTTCTCTAATTTGAATGTTGTTCGCCATGCCTTCAGCACCCCCTAATTGTTTATTAGGGACATCCAGCTAAAAAACTTGTACATAAATTAAAACGACCCGAATGTTTACGTTTGAAAACATTTTGTGCAAAAGGCCTTGTGCAAATAATTTTCAACTTATCCATTCAAGCATAGCTGGCGAAATCTGTTTGAGGAAAACAAATAAAATTTTTGACGTTTGTACCCTTCTTTATGTCGAGATTTTTTTTTCGTTTTTCTTCGTTATACATTTTTATTCGTTTTTATTTTTCCCTATTTATGAATTTTTGAACAAATCTCAGAACAAAAGAATCCCGCCCACTTTTCAGCCGACCTTATACTTTGGAGCTTGATACAGATGTCGCAAAACAAAGCCCTTACTACTGTTATGATAATGAACACCCCAAACTAAACTCTCTCAACAAGGCCACGAAGAAACGTTACTTTTTTTTTAAATTGGGCCCTTAATACTTCACTACATCCTTGGTAGTAGATAATGACCTGGCCCCCACTGACTATTTAGCGAATGGATGAGCACATTTTGTGTTATTAGCCTTCTTCACAGCGATCCGTTGCAAAATAGCGGGAGGAGACAAAAGTGGCACTATGTACACTGACTCCATGCCGAAAGACGTGGTTAAATAGGAATCGCAAATACAGCTATCTTTTAACTCCACCTGATGGCGCCGCCGAAAGGCTAATTCTTGCTTCTAATGTGGAATGCCTTTCAGCTGGGAGGGAATGGGGCTAAGATCCCATTCCTTCAGCGCAACCGAGCCCCCCATGCTACAGACAGGACAAAGGTCGTATATAGGTAATTTCGACATACATGCAAAACAAAATATAGGTTGCGCCGCTTTTACGGGAGCCATTCAATGTTACGCGAAAACATCCCTTATAACTGGTGTTTCTAAGCTGCTGTTCAAGTTTATCGTGATGAACCATTGTTGATTTTGCGTACATCTTCGCACCGTCATCATCATCATCAGCAAAGTAGGTCCACTGCAGACGAAGGCCTCTCCCATCGACCTCCAACCGCTCCTGGCCCACGCCGCTCGAGTCCATTTTTTGCCTCCGAAATTCCCGATTTGTCCCTCCATCGAGTAATTGGCCTTCCTGTTTTTCTACCCCGTCTCTCGGTGTCTGTTAATAATAGGGTTAGCATTATTAGCTGTTTGTTAATATGTTTTTTAGCAACAAGTGCGTTCGTAGATTAAGCAACGACCAGTCTTTTTTTTTTGGTAGGTAAACTTAGTGTTTATTGAGAGATCAAATTTTGGCCCACAAGACCATCAAAAATTGGTATCAGTGCCATCGACAAGAGAAGTATGAGAACGTAGCCTGATTGATTACAGTATGTGCCAGAATTGACGCAAAAACGAAATAATAAAGGAACTACTGATGGGTTTTGCGAAACTTAGAAAATGTGCTCAGCCATCTACCTCTCTGAGCATGCTGTGGAGGTTTATGGGGCCTAAGCCAGAATTAGTATTATTATAATAGTATGATAACCGTTGGACATTAAGGGTAACAGAGTAGATCTCTAGGGAAGGGAAACGTGGCAGCGGGGTGGGAGCTGCAGAAAGTTAGATTGGCAGATGAGATCAAGCAGTTTGCGGGTATAAATTGGTCGAAGTTAGCACAGTACCGGGATAATTGGAGATTGATGGGATAGGCCTTTGCCCTGCAGTAGACGTATATAGGTTGGTGATGAATATGCGTTGCTGGTGACGATGTTAAAAGGGGTCATCCAACCCCTTCCCCTATCTCGTGTAAGAATAGCGCTAAAAGTGGGACGTAGAACCTGGTGATATCAATACAGATCACTGTTTGTGTCCCCTCAGCCTACGTCCTGCTTAAAAACTGTTCCTCACTACCTAATAATGCACAAACCAGCCCATTTGATCCGCAACACTCTCAATGCCACAGGTGTTAGCACACCAAATGGGTTAGAATACCATTGTAATAGACCAGCTGAGAAAGTACAAACGGTGGACTCATAGGAAGTTAGCTACCTCCCCTCCCCTCCACAGTAACTATGCATTGGCGCACGTGTTATGGCAAAGCTAGAAACGCGAGTCATGCAGACGGAAGCCCCTCCAGTCATCAGCCCTTCAAAGGGAAAATCTACTCAAGATTACTAAGTTCAAGAAAGATGATTGCGCTTGATGTCAACACTATCTCCACTTCCCAGTCTTAGCCGGCACAATCAAGCTTGCTTAAAATTAAAAAAAGAAAACAGCGGAAGGGTGGGCTTAAAATCTCGCGGTCTTGGAAATAAAGAAAGTGCGTTGCTTTGAACTTTCCCAGCCGTAGTAGCGCCAATGAGAGCCATGTCGTTAATCGCTCAGAACGTGGCCCATGTTTTTTTAAAACCGTAAAAAAGGGGTTAAAAATTAAAACTATAATTTCGTTTGTACTTCTCTTCGACCAGCTGTCGAGAAGTTTAGGGCAGGTATTATGGTTTCTTGAGCAGTCCAACAAGGCAAATGTTTTATCTTTTTTGATCGAGGAGAGTGAATCCGAAGCGGAGCGCTTGTTTGAAACTGCGACGCACGGGCTTCAGCAAATTACAGTCAAAAAATAACGACGTCAAACTCTAAAAGTGCTTTTTAAGTTCCTTAAGCCCTCCATCTATCACGCAGGACTTTCCGTAGCCATAGCCAGGCCTGTGTTAATGATTTCCACAAAACTCCTTGAACTGTCGCTGAAAGTTTTTGTTGAAAAGTCGAAATGCCATCTTATTTGTTCCTTCGGCGGCGCTATCACCGCTTTCATTTTGCGAACGCCCGCTATGGCTACCATACTTATTTCTTCTTCCGCTACTCCGGATGTACCGAAGGAGGACCATTTCAAGACCCCAATGCCTGTTGTCAAGAAGAAAAAATTTAGCTAGATAAAACATAAAATCACGTCGGGGTTTTTCTCTTTCTAACGACAGAGACTGCGCCAAAATGTATTTTTTTTTGTAAATGTTTTGTGTGGTTTGAATTTGTGTTCTGTCTTGGCATCCAACTTAAAATGTAAGTTTGAAAGAACTATGCAGGTGTATGTAGTAAATTCAAAGTCCTTTATGCTTTATGCGGAAACGTATATTCCGATAGTTAAAAGATTCGCGCCGCCGGTGTATATATAAAGCCTGCTGATGAGGACGCATGCTATCAGAAAATAAATATGCCGATGTTTAAAGCTCTCGTCAGGCGTCGGCGGCAGCCGAGGAAGAGCGCTTCTAAGCAACCTTCTTCTGTCAGACTGTGAAGCCTCCCAATCAAGGTCATTGAGTGAAAGAGGGCATTGCGAGTAAGAAAACGCGCTGTGACAGACCACTACAGTCGACGTTTGGGGCTGCAAGCGAAAATGAGTGAGTGAGTGAGTGAGTGAGTGAGTGAGTGAGTGCGTGCTTTATTGATACAGAAAGCGGAAAAGAAGTGGACTGAGGATATTTTGAACTCATTTGGAGTTCACCAGCATACAACCCAGCACGGGGGAAGGAGAGAGGGGGAATTAAATGGGATAGGTGAGAACAAATGGCGACAGAGAAAGAGGGAGGGAGAGAAAGAAAAAGATAAGGAGTGCGTAAGGCTGGCCGCAGGCATTGGGCTACAGCCGCTGTATGAGGTTCATCTCCTCGAAGAAGGCCAGGAGAATTCGGAATGCTTTCCGCCGGATGGAGTTGGGGCCCGTCGGGAAAAGCAGGTCCATCAGGGTGGGGTTGGGCAGCCCAAGACGCTGGAGTGCGGCCCGAAGCTCTGCTCGCGGGGCATCGTGCTGGCGGCAGGAGCAGAACAGATGCTCCAGGGTCTCGGGTTCCGGGCAGTCAGCCCATCTGGGCGACGACCGGCGGCCTTGTTGGTGCAAGCCGGCTTCGCGGGCTCCATACTCCTTCGCATGCGCTTGCAAGCGCATGCGTAGGAGTATGGAGCGGGCTTCCCTGCTGATGCGGCGAGGCAGTAACTGTGGAGCTTGGCGCTGATGACTCTGGTGTCCGGGTGCACCGTTTCCACCTCCCGCGCCAGGATGGGTTGTGCGGCGTTGAAGGGCCTCAGGTCGCTGGAAGCAGGGACCCCATCCTGGTGAGCAGCATATCTGGCCAGGGCGTCAGCCACCCCATTGCCGGTGATTCCGACATGAGATGGCCACCAGTGGAGCCGTAGGTCACAACCACGGGTCTCCACCACGTGAAGCTTCGCCACCAGCGACCGCTCCACGTACCCGCTAGAGCTCTATGGCTGGTCCGCCGCTCGCGTTCGCAAGAGAGCGGGCCGGGAGTCGGTGGAGATGACAGCCCCCTGAATCTGGTTGGCCTTCTCCAGGAGCAGGTCTGCAGCAAGGTGCATCCAGGCCATCTCTGCATGAGTGGAGGAGACGGGGAAGGCAAAGCAGCACACATGACTGGTGTCAAGCTCCATTGCCGTGCAGGCGGCTCCAGCTGGGCCCATGGACGATTGCACGAATCCGTCTTTGTAGAGCTGCAGGAGGCCGGCCGCTAGTCCCGCAGCAGGGCAGCAACCTTTTGATGGATAGCCTGGGTTGGTGTTCACCACTTCCTGCGAATCCCCGGGAGCGTGGTGCTGATTCGAGGCGCTCGCCCGGTGCCAGGTGGCAGTGTCTCGAGAGCGAGCGAGGGGCGCTGCGGCAGCTCAATGTGACTCTCGTAGATGGACGCCAGCATGACCATATGCGAGTAGGGGCGGCTGTGGTAGCGCCGCAGAAGGGCTGCCCCGACCGGTGTCCTTTGGAGCCGGTGGATGTGGTGTAGCCCCGTCTGCAGGGCCCGCATTTGGATGGTACAGGTGCCAGCCTCTGTGTATGTCGCCGCAGCCGGGGACATGCTCAAGGCGTATGGACCGGCGCTGGTCCATCTCCAGCTCTTTCCACCGCAGTGGCTGCAGGTGTACCAGTGGCAGAGCTTACAGGACGGCCGAGGACGCCATTCCGTGATACACTCGCAGGGCCACGGTGTGTGAGCAGCCCTGGCCTCGTGCCAGCAGCCTCTTCACGCCCCGCTGGACTCCCACCGTGCTCCCACCATGCGCTGCTGGAGTGCCGTCACCGCTGGTATCCAGGTCAGCCGACAGTCAATGAGGAGCCCCAGGTATGTGACCCTGAGGCACCACGGGAGCGGCTGGCCGCTCAGGGTGAGGGAGGAGTGGTCCTGCGTGCCTGGTAGCCACGTGGATGGTACATCATTACCTTTGTCTCGGCCTGAGACTGCTGTTGGCCACGGCTTTTCACGAAGTCTGGGACCACCCCCAGCACCTCATGAAGGCAGGCCTTCACCTTGGACAGCTGTATTGTTGGCCCGTGCGTCCAGATGGCGACGTCGTCCGCGTAGACTGCAACTCCCACTGGATACCGGAGCGCAGCGGGAATGCAGTCTGACAGGGGAGCCAGCACCAAGTTGAACAGGAACGGGCTCAGCACGCTCCCCTGGGGCACCCCAGAGCTGACGTCTCGTAAGCTACTGGTCACCTGGCCGAACTTTACCCGAAGGGTCCGGCCAGCCAGAAACGCCTGTACATAGCTTCTGAGGTGCCCCACAACGTCCATGCCGTCCAAGGATTCCAGAATGGTGGTATGGGGGATAGAGTCGAACACAGAGATGATGTAGGCCACCTCCTTGTCGTGGCACACGCCGGCAAATTTGTGGTGAGTAACACACGGAATAACAGCCCCTTCGATCTTTACCGGGTAGCATATCATGGGTTTTCGGGTATATTCCAATGTTTCACTCTTGGACGTTGAAATTTCAAGTCCATGGAGGTGTAGGTACACCAAAGTGGCAGGTATTGCGCTCTGAAGTCAGGCTTGCCCGTGAACGTACGTTACGCCTGATGTCCAAATGCATATACAGTGGAACCCCGATAATACGACTTTCAAGTACCGCGAGAAAGCGTCGTAAGACCGGGGTGCGGGTAAATGCCGGCTTAGTAGACGGTCTCACGCGATAGGTGGGCTGTGAACTTATTTAAACTACTATCTTTAGTGCGTTCTCCGTAATTTGCAAACCTTTATCTGAAATCCCAACTTCCAAAAAAAAAAAAAGAAACGCTTATGTTGTGTCCCCCTCCCTCCACGGCGTCCAAGCTACCCCGCCAGCACCGCGCCTTGCCCGCACGAGATAAGGCCGACGGGGTCAAGCAAATTGAGAGGGGAAAAAAGGAGTGTTAAACTGCCAAGGGTAAGCAAAACGAACGATATTACAAAGCGGAGATAAAAAAACGGATTTCCCGCACACAGTAGAGATACCCTTTGAACGGTACCGTGCCGTCGCTATCTGGTGAAAGTGCTCGACGCATAGGTATTTTCGTTTCCCACAAGACCCACCAATGCGAAACAGATAAGGTTGGTCAAACTTCACGATTAAACCGTGTTGCGGCGAAAATTATAGCGCGGCCTAGCTACAGTGATTTGCTGCGGCGGCCAGCGAGTGACCCAAAATGCCGGTGCCAACGTATATGTGTCTCCACCCTTGCGGCCGACGCGCGTGATTGTCGGCGCCCTAGCAACAACGCTGCTTTGAAAGACTGATAAGCAGAGCAGAAGGGAGGGGGGGGGGGGGGGGGGGGGGGAGGGGGGGGTAGAGCGTTGTGAAAGGAAGAAACTTGGATCGGGTTTGGAAGGAAACTTGGAAGGAAATCGGGTGCTCAGCCATCGCAGTGGGGCTGCATCGTAGTGTTTTCGCATGCGTTGGCGGCTCGATGGAAGCCTCAAATTCACCGTTCTCCAGCCACCTGAACCCTGAACTATCACTGCTTTCTCGCGGTTGGCGCGTTGGCGTACTGCTGCCGCGTGGCGCCGTCGAAGGTGAACTGCCAATCAGGAGTACCCGCCTGCTTGCTTGTGTCTCTTCAGCAAATGGTCTCTCCTGCATGCGCACCGCTGCACATCAGACAGCGTCAAACGGGGATTAAGAATAAGGGTCACGATGAGGCGGCAGAGCGGTGTAAAATATAAGAAAAACGCCGGTTTACCCACGCCACGCTCCTTCATATGAAGCGAACCGCGTGCACCCGAGCTTCAAAACGTCGGGGTTTTAATGCATTGTTTCCATGGGGAGTGTGCCGAGACCGCGGTGATCCGTCGCAAGAAGCGGATCGTCGTAAGTCCTGGGGACGTACCTGCGGGGTTCCTCTGTATCATCCGCATAGGCGGATATTGGCACTCTTTTGGGAACCGTTTTAGTGATACCTATGAGAGCGAGGGCAAATGGGGTAAGGCTGATGATTCCTCATCGTGGCATGCTGCGAGTGACGGGGTGATCGGGTGTCTCATCATCAAGTGTGGTCATGAAAACCATCCGTCCGCGGAGATAGCTTGCTGTGCACTGATGCAACCATCCTCCAATTCCAGTATACTCAAGGGTATCCAGAATGGCAACGTGAGTTACATTATCGAATGCTCCCTTAATGTCTAGGAAAATGGCCGCCGTCAGACGACGAGGGCGTTTCTCTAACTCGACGGTAGTGACTAGGTCAATACTGATGGACGTCCTTGGCGAAAGCCTGTCATGGCGTCTGGGTAAAAGCTATGCTTTTGCAGAAACTATTCCAGACAGGTGCACCGTTTGCGGCAGCGCTGTTAAAATTACTCCCGGGTTCATTGTGTGGTCTCCTTACCAATACACCACGGCAGTACAGAAAAGCACGCTTACAGGCATGTTGGCGAAAGAATTCCAAGTAATATGACGAAGGGCACGAAGTATGACGAGTTACATGCCGTGAAAAGACCTCTTAGAAACTGCTGAAGTGGCAATAAATGTTTAGAATTTTTGAAGAAAACACAGACGCCTTTCAAAGTTAATGTTCGACGCCTGGCCTTTACCATGTTCTTCTTGACGTCTTCGCGTTGGTGAAGACGTAGGAGGCGCAAGCGATGAAGGTGACAATGAAGGAAATAAAAGTTGAGCCTCCGGTTTCCAACCCCTCGGTCGAGCAGTGGTAGGGAGAACGAGCGAGGAATATCCGCTTCGCTTATCCACCGGGTTGATAAGGCTGGACTTCAATGAAGTCCTGAACTGAGGAAACCGACCACTTGAACTATTTCCTATAATAAACTTTACTGTCTCCTCTCTCTCTCTCTCTCTCTCTCTCTCTCTCTCTCTCTCTCTCTCTCTCTCTCTCTCTCTCTCTGATACGATTTATGCTTGCCAACATTGCTCTTTGAACTGGTAACCTCGAGAAAATTTAGGGGGATTAAAAGTGCTCAAAAATTACAGCGTTTTGTTTTTCAGAAGAAACGTGAAATCAAATTTTTTTGGGAAAAAAATAAATACAAAAGTGTTTAAATTCTAGCAATTCTCTGATAAAGACCGGGTAGCATACGAGTAATAAAGGATATCTCATTCCTTATAAATGCGGCTTCCGGAGGCCCTATATGTACAGTCATGGGGAAATGAAAGGCGAACACAAACATAGGAGTCTGAACACACGAATAGCGGGTTTTCTTACCACATAAGTGAAATTGTCGTGTGGCTTCGTTCAAAATCTGTCTTTCGAAATATACCACTAGCAAGCTATTATTTTGTCCCCACTATTCATATTCTTTGATTTTGCGTGTTGCGGTTCATATTTCCGTGTTCTCATTCCATTTGTTCATGACCGGACCACGGAGACATGGAATTATTTCGTCCCATGTGCTTTGAGCTAAAAATACCCTTTTTTTTCTAATTTCTTCATTCAATAAGTCTAAACGCCCTTCAACCTTGTTTTCAGAGCTACTGGTGTTGTATGCCCCCACGTGGCGGGAGGACTTGGAATCTCCCATCTGTCTCTTCATCTCAAGGCAGAATGTTTTATTTTAGCATCCACAGCAATCGGAAAAACTAAATATAGGGATGTCGAATATATAGTCTAGAATTTTTTTCAGTTCGCTTTTCTGAAACTACGTGGGTAACTCCTTTTTCGTCCTGATTGAAAACTTCGAGCAAACGAAACTTTTGCGTGGCTCCAAGCGGGAAACCCGCACGAAATATAGATATTGCCAGTGCACCGAGGAATGCATGTCCACGGGGTACCGGCGGCATCTCATGTGGAGTCGGTGAACCAGCGGTGGGGGCAGTGCTTCGAAGCGGCGCTGGGGGGAACCCATCCAACGCCGTGTTTCATTCGTGCTCTTCCAACTTCCCCGAGGTGTCGCCACTGCCTCACGCGAAAAGGATGTAAAGCTCTCTTGCATTTCTCGTCCTAGGCGCTGTGTGGCGCTGTTCTCGTGGATGTCCAAGTATCCCTCTAATCACTTTAACCTTTTACGTCGCTACATTTTCTGAAATAAAGATTTCTACTACTACTACTCCAGACTACTGCTACAAAAGGGAGAGGGATTCCGTGCTAACGATTAACGTGACGTTACTTACACTGCTATTTTTTTTGTCCTAGTTGTTTTTTTTTTTTTTTGGGGGTGGGGGGGGTGGCAGTGTTGTATGAGCCAGCTATGTGGAAATCAGTCGTCCTGGCCGGTGTTGTGATTATCTTTGCTTCTTTCTTCCTTTTCAGCGGGTGAGAAGAAATTATTTCACCTAGGCTACCTCGTATAGCGAGCTGCACAGCTGTTGTCATATTATTCTATCCTCAGTTTCTCCTACTTAAGACAGCAAAACGCTGAAGGCAGCTGGCTTACGGGGCATTTCAAAAAGAGCAGTTGTGTCGTATCTTCACACCATGCGGCAGCTTTCTTTGGCAATAGCGTAAGGATTCAAAGTCAAACTTTCTTAATGTAGCAGTGAACATTTATTGATCATTAGCGCCCACTGTCTTACCTGCCAGAGCACTAGGAAAATTACAGCTAAGCTTTCATAGTAAGTAAGCTTTTCCTTGGTATTACCGCTCATAAGAAAATACATCCTAATACAAAATGACTTTCATACTACAAGTCATGCACATGTAATGTAATTGGAACTATTTGCCTACACCATTATTTTTCATTACTCCGTACGTTTTATTAAAAACCTATGACAGAAACTTTTGGTCTACACAGCTAGCCAGCTGCTTGCCACATACCTGATTTTTTTCGTTCGAGCCTCACAGCAAAGCAGATCTTAGAAAAAGAGCTCCCAGGTATTAGGGACGCTAACAAAACATCCGGGCTTTAGGAAAGTTTTCAGCGTGACTACGCCAACTTGCCAGACAAGTAAGTTCGTGATTCTGATGTACTTTGCTCTACCTTCAGTGGAATAAATATTTAATTGGCTATTTGGCGTCCTTTTCGAGATTAGTTGTAGGTTTGTTTCTAAACCAGGGAAACAGAAGGCCTACCAATATTAGGAAACTGGCCTCCATTGTCAGCGGTATGCTCCCACCAGATGGATGGTGATCGGCGTGTGGTACGAGAAAAGACAACAAAGGCTTCTTCTCCAGCCATGTGAGCTGTTATAAAGCCTGTGGTGTCAGCGATCAGTTACCGCACGTTTCCGCAAGCCCCGTGCCAAGGCGCTGACTATGGCCTCTCTGCTGGCTTTTTGACGGAAGTCACAGCAGAGCAAGGTAGGTGTCGTACGTGATCTTTTCCATGATAGCAGTATAATTGTGAAGTGTGATCAAAAACGATTATTTTTGGGGGGTACAAGGAAATGTGCAGCAGCTCGCACATTCCCAACCTCTAATCCAAAATCATGGGCAATGTAGAATGTCAAATAAAATCAAATAAATTTTTATTTCCTCACAAAACTACGGGGTTTTCTGGATAAAAGCTGCATAAGGGGTTTGACGGATCCCCAGAAGCCAGTACAAGGCACAGCGACGCGCATAATGTCAAAAATACAAGTTTATACTTGAATATAGCAAAATATAATTGCAACAATAAACCAAAGAAATGGTTTTCTTTGGCACCCATTCGGGCTTGTGTTCGGACCAACGCTTCGATTCTTGCTCTGCTTCCTCCAAATGAAGGGCATGCACCCGTCCCATAACGATTTAAAACCTGGAAGCCCTTTAGCTTTATTCTCGCGTACAAACATGTGGCTGCACGATTTCCTTCCCCCTCGTATGCGTCTTACTGTGTGTGTAAGATGTCTGCGTAACACATCAACCCATACCCGAACCAGTCGAGTGAGGAGAACAGCTGACTAACCGCATTGAGCCATGTAATTTCGGCATCTAAATGCCAGCCCAACCGGCATTTCATCGGTAGCGACATGAAGCGTAGCTGTGCGTGCACGCCCTCCTTTTTCGACCCGCAAACCGTGAGCAAATTATGTAAAGCTGGAGTGCTCATAAGAATAGGTAACGGTGGGAAATTTTAGCTCATCAGGGTACAAATGATGGGTATCAAAGTTTAAACCCACATAATATGAAGCCGCTGCTCCAAAGCCACTCCAGCCGCATCCCAATGTCTCCAAGGAAGGGACAATGCATGTTTGTCAGGTAGTATTAAACAGTAGCCCTTCCAAGTTTTGTCACGCTAAATAATCCAGAAGAACACTAAATAGAAAATAACCAATAACTGTGTTCTTGCCTTCGCAGCGACTTCATCTTGGTCAGTGTGCTCGTAAATAAAGTATAATCAAAATTAATTGCACAACGCATTTGCACTCAATTTCATAATACAATAATTATGAGATAATAATCTGAGCATCAAATCGCTTTATAACCACCTATATTTATCACATTTGTACACTCCTCGAAATTATTCTCACTCAACTCATGACATCTCTCCCGACACAGCACTTCTACTAGAACAGGTACTAGCGGAAGCCAAAGCACTTCGAGCTGAAAACGCAGAGCTCAGGAATAGGAACCAGGAACTGACAAAAGTGCTCCAGGCAAAAGAACAAGAAAGCAGGATCATATCTGAGCAGCCAATCGAAACCCCGCACCCAACATCGATACGCAAGTGCAGATAAATTTACTACGCGAAAATCAAGCCCTCACACAGCAGAAACTGCTGGCCGTCCAGGAAACCCTTACTAAGCTAAACATGGCGGTGCAAAGGATGCAGAACACACAAATTGTGAAGCCGAACTCTACCCTTGTGCGGAAGGAAAAGCGTGAAAAGCCATACGCACGGCCAGCTCTAATCCCTGCTACCTCTGTTTCGCAGCAGGATGGCTAGAGCCCCAACCGACAGAAGAAACCCCTTATGCTTTGGCAGTGGAATGGCCAGAGCTACTCGATGAAACAAGGCGTGATCAGGCAGTACATAAGCAATGCTACCATGCACAAAACCCGATATGATAGCTCTACACGAGAAGAATGTACACCACACCAGTCAGGCTACGTCTCACACCTCTTCGGAAACATTCCGCCTAGGGTAGCCACCCTCACATCACGAACCATCACCGTCGTACAACACCAAATTGATGGCTGCAGCATTAAGAAAGTACTCGTAGAGGTCGTACCTCGTACCAGCGGCCAGCCGAGTGTATTTGTGTTAAACATCTACAGCCCGGCAAACCATCGCCCTGATACCCTGCAATATTTAATAATGAAAGTAGAGAGCGCTGCGGGCAGAAACAGCCTGTTAATAGTAGGAGACTTGAACGCAGCGCATCCGGTGCGGGGCTACAAGTACGCCACGCTAAAGGATAACAAGCTGCACACTACCATTCAGCAACACCGTCTAACCATCCTCACTGACCCAATGTATCCAACTCGTTTCGAGAACAGAATCAAAAGGGATACTCCTCAAACTGATCAAAAACGTCCTACAACAGGAGTGGCAAAATTTGGAAGGATCGCTGGGTAGCGATCCCTGTATTTTCGGGACGATCATCATCCCGGCCACTCTTTTACGTAGAAAGCTGAAATCCATGAAAATACTTGGCTGGACTACCTTTCACAAGCTCAGAGACCAAAGCGACACAACCGTGATAAATTAACTGGAGCAATGGACCCTGGACCTGCACCAGAATGTAAACGAATACTCAAAAGAGATCGCCCTCACCACAGAAACGCCTTCAGTGCACTACCGCCTCCTCCATATCTGGAAATCACGCAAAGGCCTCCAACGAAGATAGAAGAGGCAGAAACGTAACAGAAGGTTGAAAAGCAAGATAGCCGAGGTCACGCGGCACGCAGCGGGGTACGCAGCCGAGCTCACGCGACAAAACTGGCGTCAGCTCTGCGACAGCTTACAGGGCACGCTGGGAATGGCTAAGACATGGAAGATCCTCCGCCACTTGCTGAGCCCCACACACAGTGAGGTGGACCGCCAGTAAGCAATCCAGGGCTTGCTAAACTCCCGTCCCGGCAGCGACGACGAGTTACTATATGAGCTAAAGACAAGTACATTGGCACAACTTTACCTCCCGTGCCTTCTCGCAGGTACGATGGCCATCCAAACCCTGAGCTGGACAAACCAATAGCCACACAGGAGGTCTGGCAGGCACTTCAAGCCCTGACCCGCAACACCACTCCGGGCAAAGACAAGGTCACAAACAAGCTTCTCAGGAACCTAAACGACATAGCATCCAACCCTTCACGGGGTACTTCAATGCGCACTGGGAATAGGGCACATTACCGGTTCAATGGAAACACGTCGAAATAGTACTCATTCCGAAGCCAGGCAAACCTCCGAAGCTGGACACATAGCGCTAACATCGTGTTTAGGGAAGCTTTTTGAGCGTGTGATCCTCTCCCGCAGATTAACACATAGACTAACAGGTAGACATAACACACAGACTCCGCAGACTAACTGCAGACTAACACATTGCCCCACATTAGCTTCCTGAATATCGTGCACCCCCAATATATCCACCAACGTGCCCACACTGCAGCGAACATCCAACACTGTACCACACCACGTGGGCTTGCCAAAACATACCAGAATCCCCCACTATTCGCACTCCCCCCCTTCAGCAGTGAGATGCCGCGGTGTGCAGTTCGGACCCTGAGGACCAGGGACAGTTGGTGGATCGGGCACGCAGAACCGCAACCACCGCAGGGGCCCTTTTCAAGCGTGAACCTTGTTTACTTGTAATAAATGTTCAACCACTACCACAGTTGTTTAAACTTTGTGCTTTTTCGCATAATTTTAAAGTACCGACTACGTTCTTTTGGCGCTTTTGTGTCTGTTCCTTTTTATTGTCTATACCCTCTCTCTCTATCTCAAAGCACCAGGACAAAGCTTCCGTGTACAATAGAGCCATGACATCTTTCAGTGCTCACCATTTCTCACGGTATTGTCGAGGTCAAAGAGCTTCAAAAACAAAGCTTTTTCTTAAGACAAAGATTGTTAAAACGAGATCGCAACCGCATGCGGCGGACATGTCACCAGACTCTTTCACCCCCGGCAATGCGGCAACGCGGCATGGTGGTTGGGGGCCCGCCAGATGGACAAGGGTCAGGGGCCCCTCGCGAGGGTAAAGGCAGCTTTCCATGCGTGGAATCCCCTTTCAAGGGTCCGCACTCGACCAGGGACGCCTGTACCCATTAAAGAAACCGGTGGTTGCCCGGCGGTACAAGGATTCAAACCTGGTACCTCCCGCATACGAGGCGAGTGCTGTACCTCTGAGCCATCGCAGTGGTGCAAAAGTTCCTGCGTTTTTGCAGCCACCCCTTTCCGTAGGGGCGATTAACCGTGCAAGCCGGGTGAACTTCCCAAGCGTTGTAGTCCACATAAGAGCCGAGCGCCAGGCCGGGGAGTCGCTTGTACCTATTTTACCGCTAGGTGCCCGGCACCACCAAGGCACACGAATGCACATGTGTGATGTACTTGCGCGCGCTCCTGCTAAAAGGAACCCGCCGTTCATGCTCTGTGGCCTCAAGGCAGAATTTTGGGTAGTGCTAGCCCCAGCGGGTCTACTTTGCAATTTTTTATTGCAATTTTTTTCTAAACTCGATTCCACGGGTTATGTTTGCTAATAGTAGTGATTTGGTATGTTGTAGGTTGCTTAAGGTGGGGGGTGGGGGGCGCAGCCTGTGACCACGTTTAATTAACGTTCTGCTTCGAGCGAGAAGACATGTCTCGTGGGGCGCTGTACAGCGAAGATCCCAACCCCGGAAAATGCTATTCAGGGTCGAAGCACCTTAGGGGCTGGGGCTGTCGGCGTCTCATGTTGTCACGGTACTGAAACACCGGGACACTAGGGGTTCAACGCCTCGCTCTAGAACGTAACGCGTACGAAATGAACACACCGGGACACTCGTTTTCCCACGCCTCGGGCTACAACGTTACGCGCACTAAAAGTGTATAATGAATAAAACCAGCTCAGAGCAAACTGTCGTGATTTAAAGACTTGTGGAACACCTCCTGCCCCCTTAAAGCAGTCGCCAAGCGCATGCGGAAGCTATTTGTATACGGGCTATAATTTATGTTCCGCCGGCTTTAGACGCTAGGCTTGATCTGGTTGGGTGCTCGGCCAAAGCAAGAAAATGCATACTTACCTGGTGCCGGGGCCTCGTTAATCACTGAGTACACGAAATGGCAGCTCTAGGAGAAGAAGCCTTTCTTTTATAGTGGTCAGGAGCAACATCCTGAGCGTTTCCATAGTGCCGTACTGAATTCAGTATAGTTTATGAACTCTTTCTTTGAACGCTTGTGAACTTTGTGTGACTTGATTTGTAGTAGCTTGTTGCCCACGTCAAACATTTTTGCGCAGTGTGGAGAATGACAACGTTACATAAAAACTTATTGGATAAGTTTCAGGACTTAGGGCAGCGCTGTTATCACTAGTCGCTGCGCCCTGATATGTTGGTTATAATAAATTCTCTTTACCCCCCCCCCCCCCGACCCCTGGCGAGGATTCACCTGTCAACCTCTAACACCTGACAGCGGTAGGCGCGGGCACTGCACTGGGCCCCCGTTAACCCCTGTCACTACGCCAAACTGGGGCAGATGGGGCATGTAAATTGCTTAAACCCAGTTCAGTGCAACAGAGGGAGCCACCGCCTCAGTAAGCGCGTGGTTGCCTTCTCACCGGCACGCAATCACCGCACGGCGTGTGGCAAGGGAGAGACTTACAATCTTTGAATACACTGATACTCTGCGTGCTTCGCCCCTGCACAGGTTTCACGTTAGTGGAGATGGCCCGGGGATTTGTTTTCTTGAGGCACGTGACGTGACTTTGAGGAAACCCATTGCGTAAGCTGGCTTTCCTGAAGGGCATTTTGGACGTAATGATTTTGGTTTTGTAATTTGACTTCGGAATTTGAAGACATTGCCTTTCGAACAAAGAAAGCTTTGCCCTTCGACCATCTTTCACTTCACCCATTATCATCATCATCGTCAGAAAAAGTTGGCTTTTCTGCAGTGAGTTTTGGGGCAACGTCGCCATCAGTGAGGCAGAGAAAGCGTCGCTTTAAAGGAAGGGGAAATAAGAAGAAGAAGAGAAGACAATGCCCTGTTTATATCCCTCTCATTCTGCCACTGACTTTTGTCCCGTGAGTGGTTTACTACGCACGAGCAACGAACCCGCAGTTCTATGTTTGTTGCACCATTGCCCTAGCTAATCCCTCCCAACTCGGGCAAGCTATCTGCGGTTTATCCTTCCACGGTTTTAGCGCGTTCTTCATGCGGCCTTTACGACGCGCAAATGGCATGGGAATGTGGTATTTGTAATGTGTAAACACTCATATTTGTTGTATTACGATCTCGGCAATGGTCGTAGCAGTGGTTGGTTACACCATCACCCCGAACCCTTAACTCGTCAGGTGCATTTTGTCGAACTTTTCATTAGGCTCGGAATTAACACCCCAAGCGCAGTTGCAACACAACCCGCACTGCATGCGGGAAGACATTGCAGAGTGCTTGGTGAAGCCGTGATTTAACGGCTCTTCGACTAGCGGCCCTCTTCTTGTCGTTCCAGTGCGACCAGTAAAAAGTGTCACGGCGCCGCCGGCACCGAGTATAGCCGGTCACCGGATTTCCAGAGGTCCCGCTTTACGACCGGTCGTTGCTGGCGCGCGAAAGCGGCCCGCGATTGCCGTCCGTGTCCTTCCACGCGACGAGCATGTTTATGGTAAGAAGTTGCTCTGTAAACTTGGTGCTTTCTTCAACCCGTCGAAACACGCTCGCACGGTAATGACTCTGGCTATGAGCCACTGTGTTCGGCGCCTGCTTCGTGAAGGCGCCTGCATTTGTGTGCACACGTACAGGTGTCCCTGCCATCCATTTTAATTCCGAGCGTTGACGTACACTTAACCCGCGGAGTTGGCACGTTCCTCTTCTTTTTCTTCTTTACGCAGTTCGCTCTCTCGAAAAACTCAGCTCTTACTTTGTTCTTTCTACTTCCGATTAGTAATTGAGTACGCAAAAAATATATATAAAATAGAAGCTTCGAACAGAATGGGGCTGTTTTTTCTGCAAGTATTTGTTCCCCTCCCTCTCTCTTTTTTCGAAATTGTGCTGCGCCCTTTTTGGAGAACTTGTCCAACCCTAGAGAATAATTTGCATATCAATAAACTGACGTGTTATTAGATAAAGTATGCGAAAACGGTAATTCCTTCTTCTCGTGCATGCGTCCAGAAAGGAAGGCAGGCTGGGGCGTAGCAAATAAACTCCTTTTTTATAGCAGTTTTTTTGGCGACCAGGAGCTAAGCGCGTAGCGTGACGAGAGTAAATTGCCTTCATGCGTGCCACCCCGAGGCCTATCAAGGCGTCCAAGTGGCAGCCTTGACATTTCCCAGGAACACAGGAAGCCACGCATCGACCCGGCAGCAAACAATTCCCGCAGTGCGAATAGTTAAGAAGATGAGAAAGTGGGCAACGAAGCAATTTCGGGACCAAAATTTGCTCGTTTTCAGCGTTGTGCTTTCTCGGCTTTTTCCTAGATAGTTTACAGGAGAAAAATTCCTGGGTTCGCCGCATTTATCGAAAAACCTTGCAAAAAAGTTCGCTTCGAAATCGGACAAAGAAAATAAGAGGGCATGTTTATCATGAAGCGGAATTCTACTTCACCGTCGGCAAGCCCCCGTGCCCCCTCATCGGGAGAATAAACAGTGCGACCCATTTCTGAATGTACTTATTTAGGGGCGTCATTTTTGGCCGTATGTGCGAAAAGAAAAAGAGGCTTGAACTTTGCTTGATACGCACGAACTATTTAAGTAACCTTTCTTGATGTATTAGCGGAAAACAGCTCGTGTGAGATTTCTGGTTTTCTTTATTTTTGTTCAACTGAATACAGCGCGCGTATTTAGCCCCCCTTACCCTCAACAAAATAAAAAAAAGTAAAAATTCACTGCATCTTCCAATTTCCACCAGTCGTCTGTACTTGTGTCTTATCGCTGCGCGTCTATTTTATCTCTTTTGAGAACAACTGTACACCTCCAGTTTTTCGCTTTAACAATAAAAAATTTCATGAATTAGATTTCAACCCAGAAAGATCGCGTAACTATAAAAAAATGCAAATGACCACATGGACCCAGGATACACCTCTAATCAAAAAGGAAGAGCTTAACTGTCTTGACGCAGAGGGCAAATATCTATGCTTTCAAGGGTTTTGATAATACCTGTAGGACAAGTTACACGTCAATACAGTTGTATCGTTCCAATTCACGATCGAATTCCAGTAAAGATGCTGAGCACCACAGAGGGACCGCAAACTGGTCGAATGAAGGTATCGCGTCAAAATGTTTTTCTTTTCCCCTCTAACGTGGCAGTGCTGTAAAGGCCACTTCAGCTCTTAAAAATCGGTTGTGTTTCGCCGCTAAGGAATTCAGCGCGAAAAAAAAAAACAGCCTTCATGAATGCGTCCCTCCTCCATTAAATAATTCAGAATGACGTTCGGCATGTGCGTGCCCACCGAGCCTGGGTAGCTGTTGTGACAACACGAGCCCTTCCCCGTTAGTTCCGACTGAGAACCCTAATTTCTACATGTGCGTGTTGCAACGCGCACACTCGCTTTGGCCAGACAGTCGCCCAGACAGTCGCCCTCGGCCCAGACAAATCGAGTCGCGGTCGAAAATGCTCGCCGCACTGTCGGGCAAAGCACGCAACTTCCCCTTTCCCTGCAGCAGCCTTGGTAGTAGTTCCTGCGAAGAGAGACAGTTGACCACACAACAACTTCCAAGCTTACTGTTTCGTTAGCTCATTAAAAATATGTGTTTGTACAAAAGGAGACATGCCTCTTTCTCTCCGTCTCTCAGAGAGAGAGACATCACCAGTTCCCTGAAGCCTGCTAGTTCAGAGCTTGCATTAAACTATGCAGTTTTCCTGCGTTCGTCTGGCTCAGCTTGTCTGGCGGCAGGAGCTAGTCTCTGGTTGTAGTTCCAAGCTGCCCTAATCGGCATCAGCATCCGATGGAACAGAACACAAAGTGGTGCTGTGCTAGCGGCTCTAATCAGCAGATACGTAGTATAAAATCTGTTAAGTTGTTATAGCGCCATTCCTTGCAGTAGTTGAGTAATTGAGGAATGGTAGAAGAACTCCGAGAACTGTCTGGTAATCCGTAAGCATTCGTACGACACTTGTTTTAATTTAGTTTTTTATGGGCATACTTTTACATATTAAATATATTACATATATGTAATATGTATTACATATATTACATATTTATTACATATATTACGTTAATTGGCCAACTTTTTGTTTCGTTCGGTCATTTTTTGTTTCTCTTTTTTTGCGATGATCTACATTCACACTATTAAAACTAAAAAATCTCTTAACTTCGCCATTTTTTTCTTCAAATACAAGGCAGTACAGGGTTGGTGTTCTGTTGCAATTTTTTTACCGTCTTTATGTTTTTGTTTATTTTTGGATGGGGGTGTTCTTTTATTTTCTTTATCAGGAGATGATGGTGAGCAAGGCAGACACCTTTATTTATTTAGTTAATTTTTTTGTAGTCAAAGTGTGGCTACTGCTTTTATCAAAAGTCTGTGATCTGCATGGGCATCTATGTTTCGGCGGATTGAATTCAGCTGATATAATAATCGCCTGGCCTTTCAATCCTTTTGAGCAATGCGTTCTGGGTACCATCCCCAAAGCCAGCCCCTAACGCAAAAGACTGTCTAGAGGAGCCCGAGTTTTCGCCAATAAAGCCCGATCTGGCTGCGCCACGACAGATGACATAATATCGTTGTGGCAGTGGCAACGGAAACGAAGCGACCCCGACAGCCTGCCATTACCACCGCCTGTAAAGTGCTACGGATGTGCCAGTGAAGTGACTCCTGACGTGCTTCATCTCGTTTGGCAGTGCGAAGGTCTCAAGTCGACCCGCGACAAGCGTCGGCCTGTGTCGGTGGTGTCCTACGGCCACGAACTGACTCAAAAGAGACGCTCAGCCCTCCATGGAGTTTCCGCGGTGACGCTTCCATAGGGACACTAAATAATCGCGGGAAAACAAGGGGACACGGACGAAGTGAGGACGGGCAGACACGGCACCGTGTCTGTCCACCCTGCCTCTTCGTCCTCATTTCGCCCGTGTACCCCATTTTTCGCCCAATTATATAGTGTCAATATGGGGTACCAACTTTCCCAGAATGCTACCCACATCAACGTCTATGTGGAGCCACACTTAACCCGTCCCAACCTCCTCTTTCCCAACTAGGCTTCGCACCATCCCATTTAATCAACCATTCGATTCTACCCCACTCTGCGCACTGCTCGAACGATTGCAGGAGAGTTTATTGGAAAATGAATGACGCTTATTAGTAAGGCTTGTTTTAGCGTCTCATCCCCTTGAAGGCGTTGGTAAAGAAATGAATCGGGAACAGATTATTATCCTGATCATCACCCCATTCGGAGACGAAAACGCAAATGTGTGCGCGGAGCCAGACCACATATATTTGACAAGAACGCCGGTACCTATTCTCAGCATTCAAGCGGCTTCAGTTCCCACATGAGCTCTTCCTGCAGTGCGTTCGTCCTCGCGTATCGGTACGTCCATCAGGAGTAGGCAACACTTTCTTGTTTTTTGTTTTACTTCTTGCTGCGGTTTGTATTACACCGCTTTATACTGATTAATTAATTAATCAATTAATTACTTGATTGATTGATTGATTGATTGATTGATTGATTGATTGATTGATTGGTTGATTGATTGATTGATTGATTGATTGATTGATTGATTGATTGATTGTAGGGTTTAACGCGCCGACGCACCGCAGTCGATGAGGCGCGCCGTAGTGGAGGGCTCCGGATTAACTTTGACCCCCAGGGGATCTTTAACGTGCGCCGAAATCTCGTGCACATAGGCGCTTTTGCTTTTCGCCTCCATCAGAAAAGCGGCCGCCGCGGACGCGAATCGAACCCACGTCCTCCTGCTCAGTCGCACAACGCCTTAACCACAGCGCCACCACGCCGGGTGCCGCTTTATTCTGCTCGTGGACGATGTCATGTTGGAACCCATTGTTTCGTGCCACGTTTTCGCGGAAACAACGCCGCCCAACAATACCTCCCGAGCGCTGGGCCAGCACGAGGCACCTGTCGCACTGAATAACAATATCTGACGTACGTCAGCGCCTCCCCCTGGTTTTGCTCCCAAAGTGCAATCTTGCACCCCGGTTCGTTACTCAGCTGATTGTCAGAACGCCGGAGACTTCCTGGAGAAAAGGAAAAAATGGAAGAGGCCGGAGGTGCCGGCCAAAGTAAACGAAGGCAGGTCACGTTGCTACCTACCAATGGGGAACGAAAGAACTCGTGTGATCAATACAGAGACAGGGGGACGGGAAGGGGAATGGGCGAGACATTTTAACGCTCTCTGTTTTTCTTACCCTAGTCAATAAAGGAACATAAAAAAAGAAGGGTTCGATTCGACCTATGGTACGGCGATGTCCGTAAAAGCGAAAAGATTGCCGAGATATCGCCCAAAAGGATCTTCTCGAATGCGGCCAATTAGGTCTGAGGAAGCCCTGCAATGCTACAGCACTGAAGCGAATGTTTATGACAGAAAACTGCGCGCATAAACGGCAGAGATAAAAGAGGTCAGTCCAAGAAGGCTCAAACGGCCAATCAACAGGCATGCTAGGGAGACGAGATACAGCCGTGCCGTTGAAATAGTGCTTGTGTTTGGCTTCAGCCTTGTGGAGTGTCATAATAGAGCGTTTTCAGTTTCTTTCCTTTGCTTGTTGCGTGGTTTTGCTGAAGTGCGTCTGCCTAATGTACAATAGTATGCTACGAGGGGTATAAGTGCACGGGACAATAGTTGAATAAGTTCTCTTGCCCTTATAAACACCAGACAGGGAAGCACGGTATAATCAGCACTTGTATGGGAATCTGATAGCACGGCAACGAGCGACCCTCGCAAGCGACTTTCTACTGGCGTTGGCTTACTCTGTTCTAAGGCTCCACCGCCATCGATTTGATCGCTCCATTACTTGTTAAGCTGTGAACGGGCACAGCCGAGAGAGCAAAACTGAGGGAGCAGCGGGGCAAAAATCATAGCGATCACTAAAAAAACCGCCTGCAAGTCAGAAAAGTCCTAACCTCTAAACCGACTTCCGAACATTGACAAAAAAAGCTGGGCATATATAGCAACTTACGACATCTTTTTTTGGTAAGTTTTCGTTCGAAGATTTTTTATGGTAGCGGTGCTGCGTTCGAACGTTACCAAGTGAGCATTAGCAACTAAAAAAGCTGAGTAGCAAGTAAAACTTTGTTTCTTTTAAATTCGAAATGACTTGTCCAATGAATCGAAGTAAAGGGATAAGTGCGCGAAGGTCATGTTGGCACTATTTCAAAGGCAGGGTTGCGTTCTTTTATCTTTTTCTTCCTGGCACTAACGGTTGTGTGGAAAGTGGGCTCTGTAACTCACCTCCATCGAGAGTAAAGCGGTAGTCCCTGTCTGTAATTAAGCTTAGGCTTTCATCCCCAGCAGCATAGCGTTTTGTCCACTGAGCTACCGCTGCAACAAAACATAAGCACAATCCACTGAAGTTCTCTAAGTAGAATACAAAAATCTCCTAGATTTTTTTTGGCGAGATAGCATTCGTTTTATTCTATAAATCTGAAATAGAAAACATCTTAGCTCCTAGTATAAACAAAACTGAAAGAAGAAAACAGGTCTGCAGCTTGGAACCTGCTGCTTTTAGCATGTTTATAATGCAGTCAGTGATGACTTCCTACGCTTTTGAGGCAACGATCGTTAGTGTCCTAATTTTGGGACATGTACCACTTTATAGTGGCCATGTAAGGACACTGCGTCGCAGTGTCCTGGAGCGTGTGTAAATAAAGGAAATGGTGCAACAAGCTCTACTACAGTTCCCCTAGCCTCTGCTGTCTTCAGGAAATAGAAACAAATAGCGCTCTTTACTGTTTCATTATTTCCCATAGCGCTGTTTTCAGGGACCAGATCGTGATCCAGGAAACGAACGTGCCTCTCAGAGAAATCGCGACATGCTCTTTAATAAAAGAGTGGCTGATGGCATCCAGCAACACACTTGCACGGACAGAGGAGTTTCTCCTGTTTTTGTTTCATTAGGGAGTTCGGTTGTAAAGAAAGAAGCGCTCTAATGGTCTCGGTTGGCTCGAAGTCAATGTTTCGGCGCACCCTGGAGCTCTTGTTACCGCGCAAGAAAGTGCGAACACGGACAAGGGGCTGTTCAAGCAGACGCTGGTGCCGGCCTTGCACCACAAAGTTCTTACTCGTATATTTCGGCAAAGGAGGGTGGTGGAGGGAGTGTTGGTAGAAAAGTAAGTTCACACATTCCCACAGTTGAGTTAGATATTTTTCACGAGCTTCAGTCGAGTGTACGAGGGATGTTCGTATAGCCAGGAATGATGTAATGATATATAAATGAAGATGCAATTACAGACAAACTGAGGGATTGAAAACCCCTTTTAGGTATTGCTCAATTCTCTCCAGTCGTTCCTTACCTTCCACGGAAATTTCCACGAAACTTTTCTATATTAAAAAGTGAGTGAGTTGGTTTGACGCGAGATAAAGAAAATCACGAGTGAAATTTCTGGTAATTTAATCACTGTTATTTGCTGGATTGATTTCTCACTGACATTTTACCCGGCTTGATCGTTTGGATTAATCAAGCGGTCTCCTACCTCCCGAGGAGCGGGATAAAACCCATCGCTGCACCATCGAAGTGGACCGTCGCTCTTTTACCGAGCATGCGCGTAATGTCACGAGAGTTGCCTGTAGCCCAGAAAGACGCGAAGGCCAGATTCGTTAACTTGGCGAATTTCATAGGTACGGTAGCGTTTTTTTTTTTTTGGTGACCATATACTGGGCCCCCTTCCTGCCTCCCCCTTTTAGTCGGTGTTTATTCGAGACGTAATTTTTAGTTGACTTTTGTCCTTGTCACTGGAGGCCCGTTATTCGTTACTCAGTTTTTGTATTAAAAGTTTATGAACCGAGAAAGAGAGAGAGAGAGGGGGGGGTGAGATGAGAAGACACCAAAGCTCTCCATACAAAGTGTGAATGCAAAAGAATTTGGGACGCATTTTCCGACCGAGTGTGCCGGTATTGTGGGCGGCGCCATGTTCCTCCGGCCGAGAGGACCAGAAACGCATGCAGCGGCGCACAGAGTGCGGGGGAGTGCCGCGCAGAGCGCCCTGGCTCGCAAGTGACTGGTGCTCCGCTGTGCTGGGAAGCAGGGAGAACGGGAAGCGCGGCCCGGTGCGTGCTAGAATAACTTGCCGCCATCGTCGTCGGCATCATCATAATCATCATCATCACCATGACTATCACAATCACCACCACCACCACCACCAACATCATCATCATCGCCGCCGCCGCCACCATCGGCACCGTCGCCGTTTTCCCGTCTCTCTGTTACTGCTTCTAAGGGGGCTGGCCACGCGCTCGCCTGTGGCAGACAGGTATATCTGGGCTTCAGGTTTGGTAGCGTTAAAGGTACACTGAAGTGCTTTGTAAACATTGCGGGATTACGAGCGCAAATTGTAGTCCGGACTAGTCCCTAAGCCCTGTTTCGACCACTCTGAGCGCGTTTACGCGAATTTATTTAGTAGAAAAATTAATTCGAAAATGCTGTCCTCCTTTCTGCACCCTCGCCCATTTTCTGAGGCGTTTTCGTGTGACGTCGGGAGGAGATGAGCTGGCAATTGGCTGCGCTACTGCACGGCTCCCCGGCCTTCAGACAGAGTCAGTCGGCCCAGCGTTTCGTCCGCCGGTCGCCGACGGGTCGTCGCAATTCGTTCGCTCAGTTGAAACGAAGCCAGGACACGTTTGTGAATGGAAGAATGTGCCTTTCTTTACTTTGTTAGTTTGTACACTGTATCTAGCTCCAAGTCAAGGTCGCTTCACACAAGCGCTGCACAAGCGCAAATGCGACGCTTCGCTAACTGGTACGCCAGTAGGAAAATATAAGGCCTCTTGAAGGCGGGAGAAGAGTCAGCGAAGTCAATATAGGTACTAAGGAAATAAAATCAACTGATACTTTTACCGTACAGCGTAAAACTAGGGTGCGGGAAGCACTTTCTTGCGCTGGAAGGACAAGCACAGCAGTCAGCAGCACGACTACGCATCTGCGAACGCTTTTCCGTCTAAGAAATGCAATTGCTAGACGTGAGATATTGTGGAAACTTGGGGGACGCTTACTGCACGAGCGCAATACAAAAAATAGTCACCTAAGCTGCTTGAAATGCTAAAACTAAATAAAATGGTAAACTGGTTATACATTGTATACTTTATATTTCCAAGGTCGGCAGCGCTCGCCCGTGGCCGAGTGGTCTGGAGCGCTAGGTATGTCACTGGAAGTGTTTTGCAAGTAAGGTAACTTTTTCGTTTTCCGCCGATGTTTTCTGTGCTGAGTTCACCTTTTTTTTTTGGGGGGGGGGGGGGGGGGAGGCCGCAATGTTCATTGCTCCACGTACTAGTTCACAGAACGCGCGCAGGCTGACACTGGCGCGCTAGCGAGTTCTTGTTGGAGTGCTGTTGCCATAAGCACCGACTGCTTGTGGGCAGGGGGCACAGGCCAAAATCAACAGACCCTTGGTCTGGTGCGAACACGCTTTTTACGATACAGGCATGAGTGAGGCAACCTACAAATATGGGGGAAAAGCGCATGGCATTTGCGCGTCTGCGGGGACGCGGAGGGCGTTTATCCACTGCGTAGGCTTCGGCTAGTGATTGCTACGATTCCAAGCCGTCCTGGGAGGCTTATCTTATGCATTTTACAGCCGACAACATGGCACAAGCGCGGGACGACGATTACTGAGGTATTGAGAATGCCCATCCAACGATGCCGTCGGATGTCAAGCACATTGTTTTACAGAACCGAAACTGAAACTTGTTTGGTTGCTAACCTTGGGCATCGTCCAATCACGGTGCGTCTCCTCCCGTCATCACAGCCTTTAGTTGGTGCGGCCGCCGCAAACCGTGCATGGTAGTTTTTCTTCTTTCGAGCTTTGTAAAATAATTACCGACTTGTCAACCGGATAAATGATGAAAAGTGTGCTAATTTGAGCCAGTCTACGCAGTGCAAGCAAAAACGGGAGCTTGACAAATTGACTTCAGTGTCCCTATAATGCAGTTTTAGCAACGTTCCAAGCAACGTCAAACTCATGGAACGCCAAGCTGCGTTTACCGGGTGAATGACATCACAAGGTGCCTCTACTTCAGCACCCTAAATTAAATAACTAAAAAAAATAAAGGAAAACTAAGAATGAGCTCACTAAGTCACATTATAATTCAGCGCCCTGTTGTCTGGAATAAGAAAAAAAAAAGAAAAATACGCTGTTTGGGTTGACATGTTGCTTCAATGTCACCAAAGGAATCAAAGGTTGGTAAAACGGAGAAGCACCTTAGGAATGCTTCCGCATTAGCAGTCACTTATCTAAATATCTCCAGCTTTTTTTTTTACTTTTTCCGCAATTATTCCGTGAGTGGGACATGAGGGTGTTGCCAATTTTCAAGGAGCCAATGGACCAAAAGTACTTCAAACACTGCCAAGACCTGGGTTAAAATACAGGTGGGTTGAAGACGTTAACGTCTGCTGACACGTGCTAGGCGCAGTTCGATACGCCATGGCGTGGCTGTTCACCGTAAATTTGTCCTTCCCGGCCTGAACAACAGCTAATGTGAAGCAGGTACATCGACTGCACTTGTGTTCTAGCAGGTGCGGCCGCAAGCCAAGGGCGTGTGTGTGACGTGCTCTAAGCCTTTCAGTTTTATTTGGGGTGTACGTGTAATGAACCGTGGGGGAGCGTTACAGCTTTTGTCACGTATGCACGCCATCACGGCACGGGCGTTTATCTTACCGAAGCGAGAACTGCCAGCGCATAAAGAGGGTTTGTTTACAATGACTGGAGGGAATCGATAGGAGAGGCTAATGCAGCGAGGCTGCGTAATATCTCGCCTGCCACCCTGTGACATCTTTCGGTACGCAATTCATGAGGAAAAACCAAGTTTTGCGTACGCATAGCAGCAGTTACAGCGAAGGGTGATTGCTTTGTGGCTATTGGAGCTCTTTTATTGCAAATATAAAACACAGTTACCTTTCTGGGTCCTGAGGTCAGTCCTCGACCTCACGACCTAATTCCTTGTCGGGCTTGAGGCCTGCATCCCGCTAGAAATGAAGAACGATTGATCATCAATGGAAGTGTGTACAATCGACAGTGTGTACCATGTGACTATGCTCTGGTAATTGCCGCCTGGAAAAAAATCAATATTTGAATCATTTATATCCTTAGTCCATTTATATTTACTCCTTTTGATAGAACTGCTTAAGCGCGTCCCTGTTCGGAGAAAATAATTTATACTTGAATATAAAGGAAGAGAATCCGATCTGTTTGACCACGCGCGACTTTTTTCACGTACGGAAAACACTAACGAGAGGCACGTATACACCACTACCCCCCCCCCCCCCCCACCACCACCATCATAGTCATCATCACCATCATCATCATCAGCAGCAGCAGCACCAGCCTACTCAGGTCCACTGCAGGACAAAGGCCTCTCCCACTGACCTCCAACCGCTTCGGTCCTGCGCTGCTCGAGTCCATAGTTTACTCCAGCTTTTTTAAAGACGATAGTCTTTCTTGGGATACTTAAACCCATAAATTTTGGTCTGTCTGTATGTCTGTCTGTTTGTATGTCTGTCTGTCTGTCCGTCTGTCTGTCTGTGACTCGATTCAGCTACCCGGCCAAAGCAAAACAATCCCTGCGCAATATTCTTATATAGTCACAGCTAAATCTACCCGTCTTGGTCCGGTGTAATGTTCATACTTGTCAACATTGTTGAAGAAGAACAAGACATTACGCAAATATGAGACAACAAATCAATACAGAAGTGATATCTGCAGTGTTCCTTTGTAAAAATTCAAACATGCTTGACTTTTGAGAAATTAAATACTTCATCAATTGCAGAAAAAGAATTCACTCCGCCGTCGCCTGCTGTCGCCCGCGCCACTATAGCTTCTGGCGCCATTTCAAGAAATCAACCGGCAACAGTTACGCAAGGTTCCACTAGATAGTTTCCACGTTCTGCTTGCAACGCAAGTGGAGTAGGGAAACGCGGTTCTATAAAGGTTGAAGTAGGGTGCCTCGATTAACGCGCGTCTTCGCCGTACGGCAGCGTCCGCATCGAGACACCCGGTTTGGAGCATTGGAACGCGGGAAATTTAAAATGATTTAAGCAAACATTTGGCGTCGTTACCTTCGGAGGAGCGCGACGCAAGAGGAACAACATGAGAGGTGAGCGGTAAAGCGAAGGGAGGCATTTACTTCGCAAAAGCCGATAAAGACTATCGTCTTTTGACGTCATTTTCAACGAAAGGAGCAGATACGCGGCCAATTTTTAAATTTTGTCCCTCCATCAGATTAATGTCCTTCCCATTCTTCTAGGCCCACCTCTTGGTATCCAGTGTGTTACCCTAATTGTCCACCGGTTGTCAGATCGTCTCAATACTTGGCCATCCCAAGTCCATTTCTTTTCTTTATTTGAATAATCCCCCCTGAAAAGTTCCGTATATACGGCAATATGGGAATACGGAGTACTTTCCTAGAATGACACAAAGCCGCAACAAAACACGGAACATTCTGGAGAAACACACATGAACGAAATAGTGCATACTTATCCAAAAAATTGACACTGATTTTATGTCTGTAAGTTTACTAGTACCGCCAAATCATTTTCCGTATGAATTCCATATATACGGAGTATACGGAAAACATACGGAGCGTCATATTTGCTTATTATTGAAGATAAAAACACGAAACCTGTGCCCAACGGTTTTATTGCGCACACTTATGTGATTCCCTGTTTTATATACTAACATCTACTTTCGGTGTGCCTGGGAGAGGCATAATCCGTATGAACTCCATATTCCCATAATTCCGTATATACGGAACGTTTTAGTAGATATCTTTTACTCTGTGTTCTGTGTTCCAGGTAGCTCGTTTCCTGTCCCTGAGTGTTACCCTGAACATGGCTCCTTCCATGGACCGTTGAGCCGACCTACGTTTGCTTTCTAGTTTAGTATAAAGCCAAGTTTCAGTTCCGTATGTCATAAACATCGGTATGCACTAATTGTAGATTTTTCTCTCTAGTGACAGAGGTAGCTTACTTTTCCTTATTTGAGTGCTTGCCGAGTGCTCCCCAACCCATACCTATCCTGCGCCGGATTTCTCTCCCGTGGTTGGGGTCAGCACTGAACATCTTTCCAAGCTAGTTCTATTCTTTTACTTCTTCAAGTTTTGCGTTTCCTTAGCTGAAGGGGGTGCTTTTGGCATGCATATTCCTCATTACTTTATATATTTTTTTCATATTCATATTTAGCCCCACGGCCATGCTTTGGGATTGCAGTTCCTCAAGCATTGTTTTCAGATGTTCTGAAGTCTCCCTCAGCAAGACGTTGTAATCCGCAAACCTCAAATGGCTAAAGCATTCCCCGTATATCCTTGATCCTATATTTTCTAACTCAAGCATTGGAGATACCCCCTCCAGAGATACTGTGAATAGTTTTGGCGAGATGGTATCTCCCGGTCTTACCCCCTTTCGGATAGGGAACTTATCGCTTTGCTTGTGGAGGGTTTTGCTGTCTGTGAATTCCTTATACATGTCTTCTAGAAATCTTATGTAGGTCTCCTCTATTCCGCGGTCTTTTAGTTCCTCTAGCACAGCAGCGGTGAGTACGTAATCAGACGCTTTCTCATAATCTATCAATGCCATGTAAAGGGGTTTAGTGTTCTCCGCGGATTTTTCTATCACTTGATTGGCGAGATGGATGTGATCCATAATTGAGTACCCTTTTCTAAACCCAGTCTAGTCTCTGGGAATCCAGGCTGTCACGTATGCGGCTAACTATAACTTTGGTAAACAGCTTGTAAACAACTGAGGGTAGGCTGATGCGTCTGTAAATCTTGAGGTTTTTGGGATCTCCCTTCTTGGGAATCAGAATAATGTTGTGGTTTTTCGAAACTATGGGCGCTGTTTGAGCCTTCCAGCATTCCGAAAATAGTACAGGAAGCTTTTCCCCTACAATATCTCCTCCCTCCTTCAAAAGATACACGATCATGCCACCGCCACCTGCAACGTTTCCTATTTTCATGCCTTTGAGAGCCTTTCCGACTTCCTCTTTAGTTACTAGTGGGACACGCCAAGTTGAGCTTGTACTATCAGTAGTTTCCCCTGGTCTAACGTCGCTGGCATACAGCCCTGTGTAGAATCGTTCTGCTAGCTTTATTATCTCGTCCAAGTTGTACGTAATGTTACATCACTCGTCTCTGAGTGCGTACATGCTGTCTTTGTCGATCGCTCGCTTCCTCTTAGTTGATTTCAAGCTTCCCCCTATTTGCAGCGTTCCCTCGATCACTGCCATGTTATATGCACGAGTGTCGTTTTGTTTTACTTCTATTAATGAGCTTCGAAAGCTCGGCGAATTCAATCTTATCCGCCATACTTCACGCTTTAACGTCCTTACGTTTGGCAGTTAGCTACTTCGTTTTCTTAGTTTTTCAGTTTGTTCCCTACATGTTGCTTCTCCCACAGCTGCCGCTTATTCACTGATTACCGATATAGGTTGTCATTTAGCCCGTCTACACTGACCTAGCTCTGCTCGTCTAGAAGCGCGAATACGTTTTGAAGAGTTATTTTTACTGCTTCGGTCTGGCCCTGACTGACACCATGCGAGGTTTCTTAGTTTTCACGAGTTTCCTCACTTCGTTTTTGAGATTTAGCCTTAGCTTCCGCCTAACCATTCTATGATCGCTGCTCCGAACCTTACTTAGCACCTCTATGTCTTGCACAATACCTGGTATATCCCTTAAAGTGTAGTCAATTCCATTTTTTGTCGTACGATCGGCACTTTTTCATGTCCATTTTCTGTTGTATCGTCCATCAACCTTAGGTTAATCCTCTCAGAGCAGAGTGCAGATCACCCCAGTGTATCTCCTCGACTGTTGTGATTGCCGATACCGAAGTTTTCCCCTGACCATTCTCCCATTTGCTTCTTACCGACCTTTGCGTTAAAGTCTTCCATCACAATCGTGAACTGTGTTTTTTCCTTCTTCATTGCTGATTCAACGTCCTGGTAGAAGCTGTCTACGGCTTCATCATCATAGGTGGTTGTTAGCGCATAAGCCTAAGCCTGTACTATATTTAACCCGTATTGCTTGTTTAGCTTGACCACAACAGACACGACTTTCTCGCCAACGCTGACAAACTTCACGTTTCCTATTATTTCTATGTGGATTCAAAATCCCACCCCATGTTCTCTCTTCTTTTGGGGTCCACTGCAGCACAGAATATACCCGCTAGTGAGCTCCATGAAGCCTTCTGATGTCCTTCTAACTTCGCCTACCCTATAATATCCTTTAGTAGTTCAGCTAAGCTTCCCTCGCTACACAGGGTGCATGCGTTGAACATTGCCAAAGGCAAGTTCCAATGGCGGCCCGTACGGACCCAGAGATTCTTAGCAGCCTATGGTGTATCGCTCTTCTGACCGCCGCCGTGGACAGGCGCTCTACAGCTGCTGGGGAGTAAGGGCCGGTAGTTAAGTTAGTCATAACAGGTGGCGGTCAACTACTACACCAGGATGGCCAGATCCTTCTTTGGTGTCGGATTGATAGTTCTATCCCCGAGAGCCTTCCTAGCATGCAGGTATGGAATGATGCCTGCTCCAGAAGTAACCATCATCTTGGATACCTAAGAGGCTACACTAGAAGGTTCTACTTGTACACCGATGACCAAAATATTTCCGTGGACACTCACGGCATCGTCACACGGGTGTTTACAAGGCCCATTAGACAATTGAAAACATGTTGAGTGATTTTTTACAATGTATGGTAGAAGTTTATTTAAGAGGATAATCCCGTGGGGCTTTCTTTGTATTATGTGGCTGCCCCCGTAGAGCCGTCCAGAGGTCCGTGGCTGTACGCAGTTGATAACAAAACTCTGTAGAGTGTGCTAGTAACTTAATTTAAGCAAATTGTAAACAGAGCCGTCTTTAGCCGACTGACAGTAAAATTAGTGTCATGTACCTAACAGGTGCATTACAAAAATAAATGACACAAAGTATAAATGCAGAATATTTCTTAAGTCACAGGAAGCCGTTCAGTGCCTTTGGCAATGCTTTGTCAGATATAACTGACGCATGAGCTGTCACTTGCATGCTATTTACCCCAGTCTAATCTCTCCTCCGAATGCCGAAATAACTGCTTCCCCTAAGCCTATCCAGCTTTGAATTGCCTGTTCTAAGTAAAAGCTACTGGCTTTCACACCAGTCCCACAACAACAACCCTCACCACAACAGATAACATGAGCATAAACAACTTTATATGCGCATTCACAGGCATCTGCGCCCAGTTTTCCTACCCGTTTTGAAGTTAGGTAAGATGAATCGAAAGAATGACGACCCCGGCCATGAACTTCAGCAGGCTTTTATGTCATTTCGTTGGAGGTATTTGTATTTTTGCGGAAACTGAAGGAGAAGAACCGCAATCTGAAGCGCTACCAAAATGTGAGTGCCTTGAGAAATCCGATGCGTTTCACCATCACGCCGGAACGTCTGGGAATGTGAAAACGTAGCACGTCCTCGAAAAAGTGTCAAGTGATCGCCAAGTGCACTAACTGCCCTAATGGTCGCCCTTACGGAGCTTGCAGCCGCCTACGGGCACCGGGCCTTTCGTAACGTTGTGGAGCAACGTCCTTACTTGGAATACCTCGGGCAATTCTAAGGCGTAAAAACTAACCAGATACGGCCGGCCGACACTGGTGACAAGCACGTAAACCTGAAGCACATGTGAAAAAAGGAGCGCACGGATGCTCCGAGCTACAACAGCACAGATAATAATGTAGTATCGTCGTGTTTCGAAAACACATCGCGTACCATCAGCTACATTGGTGAAATCAAGTAACCATAACTGATTAAATTTGTTGAGACTACACAGTACTACCAGTTATTCAGGGGTTTCACAATTATGCGCTGGCAGTTATCCAAAACATTGTATAATAGCTTGTTACTTGTGCTTCTGGACTGTTACAAAGATTAGTGAAACATCAAAGTGGACATAAATAGGATGATGATGATGACGATGATGGCGACTATTAATATTATGACGATGGGAAGACCAAGGGCGGTATTCTCGTGTTTGTCCGTTTTGAAAACTGCATTTTGCGTCCGCTTCACTGTGACGTACTTCCAGTTGTACGTGGGCTTTGGGTTGACTTTTGCGCAACTGTTCTTGTAAACGCGTTTTAAGCGACTAAACCTATTTTAAACTATCTTTTATGTGTTTATTGTTCTGCCAGCGAACCAACAACAAGGCGACGAAAAATCGCCTGCCCGTAATCGTCTGCTCCGAGAAGCCGTCGCTTATAGCTCCACCGTGCTTGCATGGCGTCACAACCGGGTGTTCGCTTTTAGCCAATCAAGGCTTGCTCAAAACGGTCACTTTTGAAACGGACACAGGACGGGCAAAACACGAGAATACCGCACCAGAACTGTTCGTCCTAATAAATGAGCTTCAATACGATATAAACATGACAAGGCGTAAGCGTTTGTCAAGATCGAACAGAGCAATGAGAAGAGGAGAGGGAGAGAGAGAACTTAATGGGGGTTTGGGGTGTCGCTAATTCAACATCCGGCTCACTACACGGCGAAGGAAAAGGGAAAAAAAGGTAGACAGAGTAAACTCCACAAAAGAAAATAAAAGGCGCCGCTTGGATTAGGTAACGCAAGGCTGGAGAAAAAGCAGAGCGAGGGATCTTATCTAGGAGGACGTTTTTTGAGCTCCTTGTTGGAATTTAGTACTCGAACTCGTTCCTGGGGGCGCACGTGGGAATGTTCACGACTCCCCGACTCTTTTAGGACATGTCTCGACGGATTAGAAACCACGTGGCTTCCTGGGCCGACATCTCAAACGCCTTGAGTATGTTCAAAGCGTGCGCCTTGAGCCCTTCGGGGTAACCAATGCCAGATTTTCTCCAACATCTCGGCCACGGCTGTGTGCAAGTTAAATATTCCGTGGTCGGCCTTGTTCACGTAGTCGACAACGTACGTGGCACGGACATAGCCTTGTTCACGTAGTCGACAACGTACGTGGCACGGACATAGTCATCGAGAAAGACCTGAACGTCCACGTTGGAGTCGAGCCCGGATGCAATCCAGAGGTTGAATGGGTTGACCCACTTCTGATCGGCGCACCGTTTGTATGTACAAGACGCAGGGACGACTGACTCCGACTCTGATCATCTCCAAGCAGTGACCCTTGTTGCGCACGCCAAAGCGAATGTCGTGTGTTCCAGGCAATTGTGCATCTCTTCGTGGTGGTCCAAGCTTTTGAATGCATATACACTCGTCTTTGTCTCCTTCTTCACAGTCTAAATCTTCGTCGTCTAAATCCCGCAGCTGATCATCGCGCACGGGATCGGGTAGAGAGACTTGGGATCGGGTAAGGGATCAGGATCGCGTAAGGGATCGGGATCGGGTAAAAAGAGCACGAGGACGCGGGTTCGATTCCCGGCTGCGGCAGCAGCTTCTGCGATGGAGGCGAAAAGCAAAAAAACGCCCGTGTGTACGAGATTTCAGCGCACGTTAAAGATCCCCAGTTGGTAAAAATTAATCCGGAGGCGTCCACTACTGCGCGCCTCCATCGCCTGTGTTTCGTCGGTGCGTTAAACCCTACAATTAAACAACACACAATTTCGCAACGTTTGAAAACAACATCGATAGCATAAATAAAGTTACTCGATATCAAAAAAAAGTTGCGTTATGACTTCCATACGTGATGTACTCGCACTACTTAGGCAATGAGCGTAGGCGTTCCTGCTACACTCTTTTATTTTGTGAATGTAATGCGGTACAGAAGGTGTAGCAATGAATGAGTGTATAACTGCACGTTGAGTACGATCTCTACTTTATTATGTACAAGCACCTCATTTTCCCCATATTTTATTTTCTGCCAACTGCTCGGGGAATCTCTGGTTCAAAAACATGATTAACGTGTGCTGGCCTGGTTCTCTGCTAAACGTTGATCTAAAGCGGGCGAAAATTGAAGCCCGGGGTTTTACTATGACCGCAACGGAATACTTTCAGTCCCAGATTGTAAGTAGGAAAAAAAAATCGGTTTTGTAGATCCCAAGCTTCTCAACGGTTACTTGAATAAAGTTTCTCATTAAAACGCTGAAGCTGAGATGTAAGGACATATCCGCTTGTTTTGACAGCACCCCGAATTGCTAATAGTATGGAAAAAATACTTGAGTTTTGGTTAAATGTGAGCTAGGCCTGTTTTGCCCTGATATTTGGTAACATCGAAGAACGTCGGCGTAATAATGCTGATGAGTTGGGCCACTGTGTAAACTATTTGCCAAAAGAAGGCATGCGAGCAGTCGATTGCTTCTATCCACATTAGTGAAGAATTGGTTGGCGGTGGTGAGGTCATGCTATCCCTTCTGTTACATTTTGGCGGGTAGATTGACTGGATCAGTCCCAATAGGCTGATCTTTCTCGGTCTTGACTATCCCGGTTGTGAAATCGATTGTCTGGTGATAGTTAAAGGCCTAGGACAAGTTTCAAGGCATCACTATTTGTCGTTACCGCTGCTGTCCATGCTAGACCCATAAGTCTAACATTTTGCTGTGTCCTGCAAACCCAGTTCGGCGTTTCGCATCTTGATAATATCCTGGGAGCACTTTGGCTGCTTCTTACCATGGCCTAACTTACCAGATGGCTCCGCGAGTTGATAAAGTATAAAAAACAAGGTAAGAAAGAAGCCAAAGCGTGGGTAAAAAGATAGACTACCTTGAAGCAAATAGGCGGAGAGAAGACGAGAGAGATATGGGCTCCTTTTCAGCCTACTTGGGCATGCCTGTGATGGAACAAGGGAGAGCGTCGTATACCGTCTCGCCCATAAGGCTCAGAGGGACACGCTCGGTTTGACGTGATTTTTCTTGAAGAAAGCTCTCCTACATTGGCTGTGGTCCTGGAACACGGAGAGGCATCTCCCAAATTGCCGATTTACCGAAATGAGGGTGGCCGCGGCAACAAAATGGCTCTCTTCCGTGAAAGCAGCCACGGGAAATTCAAGCGCCATCGAGCGGCGCTTTCCCCGTTCAAAAGTACTTGCCTTTTTTATGCTTGCTCTTTACTACCTGGCTTTGTTCGGCGTAAAGCCTTTCTCTAGCTAGAAAGCGTAAAGATGCGAGTGGACTGCTGTTAGAAAAAATGTTTATGAGCGCGATGAAGATCGGGGGACGAGACTTGCACGAAGGTTTGGCTTGGAGCTTTTCAGCATGCATCGCTCCAGCTATGGGATGCTAAACGCATTGATCGGATATTCCGTGTAGATTTATCGCCGTGCTGTGAGATATTGCAGAACCACTACCAACAAGCACAACTGTCGATTCATCCGCCAATGTCACTTTTTGTCATCAAAACGCTTACTGCCATGTTGAACAGACGACGACGTTCTGTCGCTATGAACGCGCTTCTCTTTGATGGGTTTGATTGATTGTAGGGTTTAACGCGCCGACGCAACGCCGGCGATGAGACCCGCCGTAGTAGTGGGCTCCGGATTAATTTTGACCACCTGCGGATCTTTAAAGTGCGCCGAAATCTCGTACACGCGGGCGTGTTTGCCTGTCGCCTCCATCAGGAAAGCAGCCGCCGCGGCCGGTAATCGAACCCGCTTCCTGGTGCTCAGAAGCAAAACTCTTTGATGGGTACCGCAGCTTACGGGAACACTGCTCATTAACGCCAAAAGGAAAGGATTCAAAGATATGGTTAGATTATGTGGGAGAGTTTTTTTGCACTTTTGTACTTGCGTGCCAGATAGGGTCTGTCACCCACATGGTCGTGCTATCTCGGAAGCCGATCTCCAAAGCATACAGTTTCTCAAAATAAGTTGGTTGTAGTGATTCTGGCGCTAGCCTTAATGAAGTCATTTTAAAACACAGCATGGGACGATAGGAAAATTTGTGCTGGTTTGGTTAATGGCTTAGCTCCAATTTTTTTAGTGAATACAAATGCATCCTTAGAGCCGCAAAGCCACCCAAAAGTTATTTGCATACTTAGAACCAGAACAGCTGTAAAAGCGACAAAAAAGTGAGATACATTCTCGTTTTTTTTTGTTCGTTTTTAGCATAAGGTTTATTTATTTTATTTTATTTATTTATTTATTATACCCTCAGGGCCAGAGGCATTAGAGGGGGGAATGGGTTACAAAAACAAAGCAACAATACATGAGAATACAGCAACTATGGTAACAAAACAAATTATCCTTGTTATACAATATTGGCTAACGCATTGTGAAATAAACGGTTATCATTTATGGACACGACATTTGGGGGAAGGCCATTCCAATCACGTGATGTTCTGAGGATGAACGATACGGAAAAATGTCGCGTGCTGCTATGTTCGATGCCAACTTTGTGAGCGTGATCGATTCGGCGAAAAATGTATTGCGGTTGATTAATGACTTGGTTGTGTGGGTGGGATGTTGGTATAGTTTGTGAAACAATGTAAGGCGAAAATTGGTCCGACGGGAAGCTAGAGATGGAAGCCCGATGATGGATTTTATGGACGAGATGCTTGTAGTACGGTTATAGTAGGAGTGAATGAAGCGAACAAAGTTAGTTTGTACCATTTCAAGAGCAGTAATTAGATTATCGCGGCAGTGGTCCCAGTCTTCATTAAATGGGCTCATGAACTCAAACCCTTCCCGTTCCACCGAGGTATAACGGGTAAATTAAATACATTGAAAATGGATGTTTGGATTTAAAATAAAAATGTAAAATCTAATTAAATAAGATAATTACGCAGAAAATGACTCACTACAGAACAATGATAAATACAAAAGATCTAAAAGCTCTTATCGCGTTATTTGCTGCTGAGCATACTCGAGTTTTGACCTTATTAGTGTTCTATAAAGCAAAAGTTTCAATGAAGTTGGGGAGTTTGAGAAGTTACGGCGCAGATAACCCAACATGCGGTCAGCTTTGCTCATGATATGTTCTATGTGAAGCGTCCAATTTAGGTTAACTGAAATGTGGACAACTAGGTATTTATAAGAATGGACGGGCCGTAACGAAACGTCGTTCAAATAGTATACAGGGGGGCTGTTAGTGCTCGATGATATGCGCATGACGTTACATTTAGACACGTTTAGTTCCCTGAGCCATTCATTACACCAGTTAGTTACCTTGTCAAGATCGAACTGAAGTAGGTTAGTGTCCCTTTCAGTGTTAATTTCGCGAAAGATAACACAATCATCTGCAAATAAATGGATGTTTGAAGATACGAGAGACGGAAGGTCCTTAATGTAGATAAGAAACAGGAGAGGACCAAAAACCGATCCCTGGGGAACTCCAGAAGAAACGGGCCACAGAGAAGAAATACAGTTAGCAGCAACGAATTGTGATCGGTTGAGAAGGAAATACTCGATCTACTTGAGTACGGTCAGGTCAAGTTTAAGTCGATTTAGCTTAAAAAGTAAAAGGCGGTGACATACCTTATCAAATGCTTTGAAAAATTAAAAAAACGCAATCAGCTTGAGAATATAGGTCTAAAATACCATGTAACTGGTGAGTAAACGACATAAGTTGAGTCTCACACGAAAAAAGATTTTCGAAAGCCATGTTGTGCTGATAAAAAAATAGGTTAGATTCAAGAAAATGTGCAAGTTTGGTGAGAATTATGTGTTATAGCAATTTAAAACACGTATTTGTTAAAGAAATGGGGCGGTAACTCAATGGGGAAGATTTAGTTCCCGATTTGTGCAATGCAGCCGCCTTCCCTATTTTCAATTGAGCAGGAAGAGTAGATGTATCTAATGATTTCTCAACAATCTTGACTAAAGGAAAAATGCAAATAAATGAAATGGTATTTTTAGAAATCTTGCATGAATAAGGTCGTGTCCAGGAGATAAATGATATTTTAATTTATCAATCATTGAAGCGACACCCGGTGCTTTAACCAGCACTGGAGTCATTGTAATGTAATCAAAGGAATCTTCAGTGGGGAACACAATTTGAGAAGTTGTAGAGAAGTTTTGAACAAATGAGTGATTCAACCAAGATGTGCATTAGTGGGATGAAATGATATTGCCTGATGAATCTTTTAAGACTATGTTGTCGTCACGGGGCGGGTTAACTAATTTCCAGAATTTTCTAACGTTAGGGTCCAGCGTGGATGGGAGGGTTGTCGACAAAAAGTAAGGTTTGGCAGCTTTTAAGCGCTGACACGTAAATGTCGGAAGTGGTCTTATAGGCAGCCCAACGAGAATTACTAGGAGACCGCCGTGCTGATCGAAAAAAATTACACCATCTTCCCACGTGGGAACCCTGAGGGGATGCAAAGCCGTGGAGTAGTAGCGTGTTAGATGGTTGTTAGAGTAAAGACACGTGTAGTAGCGTATTAAATGTCTTCTTGATTTATCGAGTAGTTGGGAACGTTTTGCGGCTTCTCGCTCTCGAAGCGAGGAATCCGCTGTTCGACGCTGGCGTTTCGAAGCGTTGTGACGTTGCCAAACGCCATCTGGATCAGCTACTCGCCGCTGGCGTTTCAAAGCGGCTTCTCGTTCTCGAAGCGAGAAATCCGCTGCTCGACGCTGGCGTTTACGTTCGTCGTCGCGAGCTCTCCTTTGTGCAGCCTTGTCTTCGGAGGTGCTCGCGGTTCTGACAGTGTGCTGGCTGGCGCTAGTTGAAGGTGTGCCAGCCAGTTCGCTGACGGAATCGTTGGCGTCCATTTGCAGTCATCGGATGGCGCAGTACCGAAGAAGCAATTGAGCGGAGCGCGGACGGGTTTATTTGCAGAGCAGAGGGAGTGGAGAGGAGGAGCAGGGCGCATGCGCGTGATTGGACACCTGGTGAAAAGAGTGGAGAGGAGGAGCAGCGCGCACTAGCGCACATGTGGTGTGGAGAGGAGGAGGGGAGAGAGAGGAGCGGCGTTATTACAGCTGTTGTGGAGAGGTGGAGAGGTGCGGATGCCGGACGACGGAGGGTCGACTAAGAGATGCTTGGCATCTAAAAATTCCACCATCTTCCGACGTGGGAACCCTGAGGGGATGCAAACCCGTGGAGTAGTAGCGTGTTAATTGGTTGTTAGAGTAAAGACATGTGTAGTAGCGTATTAAATGTTTTCTTTATTTATCGAGTAGTGGGGAACGTTTTGCGGCTTCTCGTTCTCGAAGCGAGGAATCCGCGGTTCGACGCTGGCGTTTCGAAGCGTTGTCACGTTGCCAAACGCCAACGTCCATTGTCAGCTCATCGGACGGCGCAGCGTTGTCTCGACAGAAAGCAGCAACTGAAGGGAGCAGTGGCACGGACCTTGTTATCTGAAGTTGAGAGGAGGAGGGGGGAGGAGGAAGGGAGAGAAGGAGGGGAGAGGAGGAGGAGAGAGGAGGAGAGAGAGAGGCATTATCACAGCTGTTGTGGAGAGGAGGAGAGGTGTGGACGCCGGACGACGGAGCCTCGACTAAGAGATGCTTTGCATCTGAAAGGCGTTTTTTCTTATTAGACAGACGTTTAAAAGGAGAGTTATACCATGGTGCTAACGGATTACCAGTGATGGTATGTTGCGGAATATATTTATCTGTTAGTTCATGCACTTTGGAGGCAGACAGATGCCAGTTTTTTTTAACAGAGCGTTCGTCAAATCCTGCCAAGTAAACGCCAACGAAGAATGATAGTTCTCGGTTAATTGCTTCAAAATTCGCTTTTTTGTAGTTGCGTATGGTTTTTACTTGTTTTGTAGTTTTCCGCAATGAAATCTTAATTGAAAAGCTCAGTAAGTAGTGATCGCTAATTCCTGGCAAGTACGTGATAGGCGCAGCGAAATAGGGATGTGTTATCAGAATTAAATGAAGAGTGTTGGCAGAACTGGGTGATATTCTGGTTGCGTTAGTTACTAGTTGAGAGAAGGAAAAAGGGAGAGCAAAAATTCAAAAATTCAATGACTTCCGCAGAAAAGGGGGACAACGAGGCCGGTTGAGGATTCCAAAGTATGTTGGGAAAATTGAAATCACCCAGCAAAAATAATGGATAAAAAGGAAAACGTGTGGCAACAGTATTAACAGCGTCGTGTAGTTCACTTAAAAATGAGGGGGATGAAGAAGGTGGGCGATAGCATGCTCCTAAAACCAGTGTTTGGTGACCGAGGTTGATGGTATCCCGGATTATTTCATGAGCACAGTTAATTTGAACACATGATGAATGGATTTCTTTTGATATGGCTAGCAGCACCCCACCTCCCCTCCGCGCAGGTCTGTCACACCGATATAATGCATACCGATGGGCGTCTTGAAAAATTTCGAAATTGTGCACGTGTGAGTGAAGCCAAGTTTCAGTTAGGACACTAATATGGGCGGTACATGTGTCTATTGCGGATTATAAAGAGCTATGTTTGTTAAGTACGCTTCTGACGTTGGTGAAAATGACTGACACTTCTATTACTGATGTTCCTCTGGCCCTCACGTGTCCCTACGAAGTGTTTTGTGGCAGAACATTGTTATTGCTGGCCACTTCATCTGATCGTTCCACTTCTTCAACTCTGTCGGAGTAAGTGTTGTACATGTAACATTTGTTATTGAAAAACAGCTTATTGTATTGGAGGTGGAAGCGTGGCGAGTCTCGCTGGTTGTTTGCAAAATCAATAAGTTTTTTCCGAAGCATGCGCGTCGCGGGAGAAAAAAATCCCCCCACCTCCCCGAAGGGGATCGTGCGGAAATGCGAATGCATTGGGTGCACCGATAAGTGCGGTGCGAGTAATTATTATTAATGGCGTACTTAATGAAGAGAGAGAAGAGTGTGAGTCCTCCAACCGATGATGACGTTGAAGCAACTGCAGTGACGTCACCGCCAGCGGGAGGTGTAATGCTCAGGTTGCATTGTGTTACACTTCGTGCTTGCGGTATCGTTGCCGCGAGGGATTCGACTTCACCGACTTCCATTGCTATCAAGGCGCCAGGCGCGCGCTCCACTGCATTATATAGATTCCGAGCGCAGCGAGCGGAGAGAGGATACGCGGAGAGGAGAGAGAGCCCGCCGAGCTCCGCGATGCGAGTGCCCTCACACGCCCGAGCGCGCTCCTCCTCTACACTCACTCTCCCCTACTCCGCCCGAGCTCCGCGATGCGAGCGCCGCGGGTCCGCCGCGCCGTGACGACGACGACGACGACAGAACTACGAGGCGCGTACTCACGTGCGCTCGCGCTGGAGGAATGCAGGCGCACGCCGACGGAGCACGACAACCCCCGACTAAGAAATGCATTCGCATTTAAAATCTTCGCTGATGACGGCGTCTTTTAGTTTAAACTCACTGCGCAAAGATAGGAGTTTGTCCCTTATTTTCGAGTTCATCAATTTGGCAATAATAGAACGACATTTGTTTTGAGTGAAGAATCATAATCTGTGCGCGCGATGTATGGAATCTTGCGAGAAAGTATTGAGAACTGAAGTAACAGAAGTGGTTAGTTTTGTTTCTGTTTGTTCCCACGTCTCTTTCGAGTCCTGAAGGCCTGGAAGGATAAGATTGTCACCGCGGAATCTGCCCTCAAGTTCATCCATGCGGGACTGTAACGTGTTGTTTTGTGTAGTTAGTTCCTCGGTAGATTCCTGGGTTTTTGTTAATTCGTTGTCATGTGTGTCTAATACTGTAGTTTTTTCTTCGAAATCATCCAGTCTTTTAAGGATGCCGGTGACTTTCGATTCTATATTTTTTTGGCCATTTTTATGGCCTTAATGTCCGCAGCTAGTCCAGAGTGACTTTTTGATGCTTGAAGTGAACGAGCATCAACGTCTTTTAGAAGATGAAACAAAACGTTAATTTGTTCAGCAGGGTTCTCTGGCAATGAATCAAGTTCTAGCAAGGCCTCAGAACGAGTTATAGGCCCTGGTTTCGACTCAATATCGCCAGCGCGTAACAAAAGAAGGGCAGTAGAAATACATTCACTAATACTTTCACACACTACCCGTGGGCACGGAAACACCAAAAGGCACCGATCGCCCGACCGTGTCGCATAGAGCGAAAACTTTGTACACGCCTACACAGGGAAAAAACTCCCACCTCCCCTCGCGGGAACCCCTGTGTAGATGCGACGCATAGGCGGAGCGGCGAAGGGACCGCGTTTTATAGCGCGCATAACGTTGAGGGGACTGCGTAAGCCGGTCCCAGTTGATGGCGACGTTGGCGTACTTGTAAAGCGGCGTGGATTCTAGGTGTTTGAGCCAAGCGTGGATGGTGCTTCGCCGGAGAACGGCACACCGGTTATATGCGCAGCGTGCCCGAAGGAGAGGAAACCGCGGAAGAGAGAGTACTGCACATGCGCCGGCCCCAGCGCGTCTGCCGCGGCTATGACGCAACGTGCCGCGGCTATGACGCAACACAATCCACTTTAATCCAATCCAATCCAAATCCAAGCCAAGCCAAGCCAAGCCAATCCAATCGAATCCAATCCAATGCCCCTCGCGAGAGAGTGTTCGCTATCGGAGAGGAGAGGGGGTGAGCGGCGGAGAGCGCAGCTGGCGCGGCGAGGAGAATGGGGGAGGGTCGGACAACGCCGACGACGACGACGCCGGAGGGACAAGGCGAGTGAATGAGATGCTCTGCATCTAAAAGACGAAGATAGGAGCCATGCCGTAACCGCTGCTCCCGTGCCCACTGAACCTGTAGGCGGTCGGGCGGCTTCTTAAATGCGGGCTTGGGTAGGATGTCTATGGGTATGGTCATTGATAGCGGCGTCCCGTAGGAACAGTCGCATTGCTGATGGGGCTGTTTTCCGGGTTGTCGCCGTAGAAAATTGCTATCGGAAACAGCACGGGGCGGCAAGGTGATGAGGTCGATAGCCACGTGGCGACAAGCGCAAGCATAGCCTGCACTTTTTCATACGTTATTTCCCAAGCATGCCGTTACGAAAGGTTTAACCTTGGCGAAACCCTAAAAACACTTTTTTGGGGAGTCTGTTTATCTTTACCTTAAAGAATAGATTGCCTGAATACAACCTTAGTTTGCTTGCGCTGTTAACCAAGTTTGTTAACTACTGCACAGTTAACCCGATTCTACCTTCCTGCTGCTGAAGAACACTAACTCATGCAGTAGTGATGCCATACAGCTGCGGTTACATCGTTAGAAGCTAAAAAAAAGCATGACTTCCCATACCGCTAACCCACCGCCAACGCTGAAGGCTAAAAACGAAGCGGCCGCACATTCCATAAGCAAAAATGCAGTAACACGTTCATGTCTAGGTAAGTACCTCCAAAGGTGGCTAATTACTGCTGAGTAATTCGATACTCACCGTTGACCGCCTTTCGAAAAAAAACGTGCCACCTCCGGTCGCGTGGGCTTAGCTCGATGCCTGAAACAAATATTTTACGATGTGTCTTCAACTGGCTGAGGTCTAGTACAGGGTGAATGGGAGATTCATTAGCAAAATTAGTTCGCTATCATGGAAAGCTCGCTTACGAACGGTTGCATTGCCTATGAAACACTCAAGGATAAAACAACCATAAAACTCCGCGTGCGAAGCCAGTTACGGAGCAACACAAATCCACAATGCCAATCTTTTTCAGGGTGGCTTAATGGTTGTCGCTCCAGGTTACCTCCTTGAATTTGTAAGAAACGTTGCGGTCAGAAGCACGGTGTTTAACTCGTCCAAAAACAACAGGGCCCAAAATTGGAACCCATGTCGCCGAACCACAGTGATCCGTACTCCCTTCTGCCGTACAGCTCAGTATGCCTGGGTAAGTGGGGAGGGTAGGAGTGCTGAGGAGGGATATCGTGCGTACACGAAATTCAGAAGGCGCTATAAGTGCAACCCAGGATCCCAACCATGACACAGGTATAATTAGAAGGATAAGAAATGGGTGGAGTGCATTCGGCAGACATTCTGAAATAATGAATGGCAGCCTACCATTGTCCCTGAAGAAGAAAATGTATGACAGCTGCATATTACAGTTACTCACCTACGGGGCAGCAACTTGTAGGCTCACTAAGAGGGTTCAACTTAAATTGAGGACGACTCAGCGAGCAATTGAACGGAAGATGATAGGTGTAACATTAAGGGACAAGAAGAGAGCGGAGTGGGTGAGGGAACAAACGCGTGTTAAGGACATATTAGTAGAAATTAAGAAGACGAAACTGGTGTGGGCAGGGCATGTGATGTGAAGGCAAGATAACCGCTGGTCATTAAGGGTAACCAAGTGAATCCCTAGAGAAGGCAAGCCTGGCAGAGGGAGGCAGAAAGTTACATCGGCGGATGATATTAAGAAGTCTGCGGGGATAAATTCGTCGCAGTTGGCACAGGACCGGGATAATTGGAGATCCATGGGAGAGGCCATTGCCCTTCAGTGGGCGTAGATATGCTGATGTGGATAGGTGCAACAGCATCACAAAATACAAAGAATAACTGGACTGAATATGTCCAGGAGAGAGCCATGGGGGGTCGACCTAGGTTAACAGTAAACCTTTCTCGCCGGGATGGGCAGCCCCGATCCGTGCTCAGAAAGAGTTCACTAGAAATATTCGCCCATTCTAGAAATAAATGTCGTGCTGAATCAAACTCGAGCTCCTTTCCTTTTCCTTACAAACGATTATAGTTCCCGCCAGTGATTTTCAGTCTAAAAATTTGAAGTTTATTACTGAATCAACGTGTTACTTGCGTTTGTGGAATGCGACGGCCTCTAGTAGAATGTACAAAAGTTGCCACATTTTACGTACTTAGTCGTCCGTTCCCGTAGGTAGGTACGATTACTCAGCTTAGGCAGCTCGCCGTGAAACAATTGTACATTATTTAGGCATCTCAAGCCTGGCAATGTTGTAAGTTACCTTGAATCATTTGTGCGTACTTTCATAAAATAAAGAAAAACATTATTTCAGCTTAATATTCCTCAAAGGCTCATAATTGCATTCGAGCATACAATTTCAAGAACATATGAAAATTACTATGAGCTCACATTTACACGATAGCGTCCTTTCTCGTCACATTGCACTTTAATGTTTTCATTTTGGTACGTACGTCAGAATATCACACAGGCACGTTATTCCTAAAAAAGTCGCCCGAAACAGGAACAATTTTTAACGTTTTAAGACAGCAGTACGTAACACATATATTGTGACCATCAAAATAATGTTCACCGTGTTAGCAATTTTTAGTTTCCCAGGATGTACCGTCAGGTGTACATTAAATCATCTAGCTTAACTTTAGGGCTCTTCGATTTCTTGGACTAACCGCGGACTCCCCGAGAAGCAGTCCAACATTCGATTTTCCCATGTATCCCTATGGCTTCGGGGAATCCTCGGACTACCCGCGGACTATCCGCGGTGAGTCCGAGAGTGTAAATCGAAGAGCCCCTTTATTTGTTTTGATTTTTTAATAGAGAAGCTGTTTTCTGAAAAGAGGCTGGCGGAAAGAAAACCAATTACCTGGAATGAACAAGGCATGGAATGTTCTTCTCTTGCCTAATTCAAAGGCCTAGGCGAAAGTGTGGTTTTAAAGTGGGGGCGCTTTTCGCTGATCGAATCAAGTTCTTTTAAAGAGAAGACTCGATTTCGACCAGAGACATGTCTCAATTCGGCTGTTGAATGATCGGATTAAAGTGAGGCGCTCGTTAAGATCAGCGAGCTGCCCAATTTTTCGGTCCCACCGCACGACTCTTCCGCTATAGACTACTGCTTCGCATTACTTGCATCGCAAACGCACAAATTATTAACAGCACAGCTGTTTATACTTTTAGTTCCGCTAGGAGCTTTATCAGAAAACCCAGCCCAGCCGAGCGCCCGCGAGCGTGCGCCTCGCGACGAGCGCCCCGTGTCGGCCAGCTCTACCTCCGAGAACACTCTGCCCAGCGTTCGGGACGTGATCTCTCGCATGCTGTTCTCCTCGTCAGTTCACGTGCGTTCGGGCCTTAAATAGGGAGCACAGACGCCGAGTTCGCGAAGCCTGTTGCTACGGGTTCTATATAGCGTGTTAACGCGGTCCACTTTGGGAGAGATGTGAAAGGCTGCGGACAAGATTTTTCCGGGACCTGCCAGTCCTGGAAAAATTTCAGGGGCAAGTTCGGTATTCCATGTGAGGTGCAACAACCGGGTATCCGACGGTGGGAGAGGGGCCACCAGCTCTGCTGTTTCTCAGTATTGCACCACTAGTGCGAGATGCGCAATTTATTTTGCTGTGTTTGTGCGATGTAGCGTCTTCCTACGCTTCTCTCCGGTCTCTTTGTCTTTCTCTTATATTTAGAGTCTAACCACATTCTGAATTTCTTGTATTTCTAGCCTTTTCCTTTGCATGTCGTGGCCAAGAGAAGGCATTCTGGGATCATTGACGCCAAATTTGTCGATGTTCTAGCATCTCATATTGATAAATACGTTTAACAATCAATCAACGAATCGACTTATCAATAAATTAAGTTTTTAAGACGACCATAGATTAATTATAATAATTAATTATATAATAATTATTATAATAGCAGCATTAAAAAATAATCGCGTGTACGAAGGGGCTAAAGTTTGCTGTATCAGAGATCTTATTTCGCGAGAATTGTTTTTGTTGGAAGGGCGATTTCTCGATAACGTGAACCGAATATGGCACTTGTTATGCCGGTGAAATCCCATCTTCATGGTGTACCGTTCATAAAGTCAAGCATAACGGAACGGCACATAACAAACTCGCCTCAGTCTTGGCCTTATGAGCAAACGATAATATCTTTGTGTACTAAACAACGTGGAGGAAAATAACATAGTTGTGAATATGCACCACTGCATGAGAGTGCTTGTTTATCTGTGAATACACAAAAGCATTTGCATTTGGAACATGGCAAAATGTAAACTAAGGTGGTAAAAACGTCTTTACTTTGGGGGGCGTCCTCAGCCCAGCAGGCTTTGGGCATGTGCAGTCACTTGTTCCGTTGACACCAGCTCCAGCTGTACACCCGGGTCTCTGGGAGCCAGCTGGCCCTCCCACTATAGTCTCAGGGATTGGGTTGGGGTTGTGGTGGCACTTCCATATCATGAGGTATGGGTTGCATAGGGATGGGCAGGTTTGCAGTTAGGGAAGTACCGGGTGGAGAAGATAGCATGCGAATGGGTGCCGTGAGGATAGGTGTGGGTTAGGAGCCACCGTAAGATGAATTCTTCTGTTTTCTGACGCTGTGAACGGGATAGGGTAAGTGCTGACGTTGTCGACAGAACTGAGCCAGGGTGTCAGCATAGCAGGGGGAGGGGGGGGGGGAGTAGGGAGGGAGGAGCACTCGTGTCGACAGCTTCCGACGGTGCCGGGGTATACGAGGCGTGGGTAGAGACCGGGGCCGTCTCGTTCCCACTATGTGGACGTAAATGGTTGGCGTCGGTCGTTAAGTGAGGATCGAAAGAAAGTGCTCCGGATTCGGCCAACTAGGTAGTGGTGGCAAGTGGTCTGGTAGTCAGCCGGGATCGCCACGTACTCTGAATCGGCGTGGCGCTCAGGGCGATTGCAATTTCTTCTGCTGTTGTTATGTCGTTGGTAGGGGTGGTATTTAGCTAAGAAGCCGCCCTTTGGAGTCGACGACGGCCGACTTGTGGGCTGAATGAGAGGGGTAGGCAGAGGCATCCACATAGCGAGTGTAGTTCCGGGATCCGTATTTAGCGTAGTATTGGCGAGCCTGTGCCTTGCGGTGGCCTTGGTTATACGTTGGGAGCATATGACGAGGTATAGGGGCGACAGTAATGTGTCGGTGGAGAGCTGCTGCTGGGATGCATTGAAGAAGCATGTTCTGGTGAGGGTAGTGGTTAGCCGAGACGTCTTAATACTGAGTGACCAGTGGTTGTTAAAGATGTGTCTTTGTTAATGCGTAGCAATCTTTGCCGAGTGCCACCACAGTCAAGACCGTGTAATGCCCTGCATTTCCACAATAATGCAGATTTCGCGGAAGTTCCACTTTTAATCGTTATAATAGCGTAAATGGAGATAATTGGTCGAACATAATTTTGAAAAACCCCAAAATCTATCTGTAAAACACTCACGCTTAGCCAAGCGGCATAAGAATGCTACGCGTTAGGAAACGATTCCCTGAATTTCTGAAAAAAAAATTCTTTGAGGGGGAGGGGGCGGAGGGGGGTTGTAGAGGGTTGTTAAGGTGCTCCTCCATGAGCCCCTAGTTGATGTTGAGAACCCCGACTCGTTGTAAACAAAGTGTGGATGTGGTGATTGGCGCACCACGCAATATTACTTGTTTTTTTCGTATAAAAGGCGTTTAATTTAGTGCTTGCAGCGGTTTTCTGCGTAACGTAACGCGCCCCGTACGCTATGCGACTTATGAAGAGCCTGTACCAGACGTACTGCATCGCGTATGCCGTGACGGGCGTGGGTGATTCGCTTAATGAGGCCAACTAGTTCCATGACAATGGTCTGGCGTTGGGTTTAGAGTCATGTGGACCGTCCCGTATTATTGGATTTGAAGTTCCTCTATAACGAAGAACGGCAACATTGTCAACAGGTTTGCCCTGTATGATGAGTGAGTGCTCTAGCGGTGGAGACCATCGTCTGCCACCAGTGCGTGCGAAGAGAACCAGTAGAGACAGTTTATCCGGAGCGCAAGTAAGTCCGCATGTCGTCAAGTAGGTGGAATAGCGTGTTGGAGTGAGCTTGTTGGGTGGCTCACTACCATCGGTACTGCAGGTGCTGAAGCCATCGGTGTAGAGTGTGTGGTGAATGTGAGACAAAGAGTCCAGAACTGGTAGTAACCCGAGAAGTGCGATGTTGAAGAGAAGGGAGGATATTACTCAGCCTTGAGGCGTGCGTTTGTCTGGGGGGGGGAAAGTGAACAATTTTTTAAACCTCCATCAGCACGAAATCTGGCGTCTATAGTGTTTTCTGACTCTTCGATTTTTAAGCTTCAAACAAAACCTCGGCACAAGGCTATTCTCATTTCTCACTTCCGCCAAACAACGGCCTATAGTGGCTCCGATACAACGCGCTTCGTCAAGCACCGCAGCACAGCGGCTCAGTCGCCGAGCCGCCGCGGTGAGTTCCACCTGTAATCGTTATAATAGCGTAAAAGGAGACAATTAATTAGTTGAACGAAATTTTGAAAATTTTAAATACAAGAAATACACAAATACTTACGGAAAATCGCGAACCTTGGAACGCCCTCCATTACCCCAATATTGCAGATATTGCGAAAGTCCCAAATGTAATCGCTACAATAACGTAAATGGAGATAATTGATCGGACGGAATTTTGAAAAACTAAAAAATACTAAAAATATTAAACTTGTGAAAAATGGCCAAACGGATATCGCATGGCATTTCCTCAATAATGCAGATTTCGCGAAAGTTTCACCTCTAGTGGTTGTAATAGCGTAAATGGAGATAATCGGTGGAACGAAATCTTAACAAACTGAAAAAAATAAATAGGATATAAAACAGTTACGAAAAATCTCCAACCGTGCAACGCCCTGCATTTCCACAATAATGAAGCTTTCGCGAAAATTCCAAAAGTAATCGTTATAACGTAAATAGAGCTAATTGGTCGAGCGAAATTTTAAAAAATACAAAATTATAGAAAAGTACTAAGAAATTCCGGAAACTGGCAAAACGTATAACGCATGGCATTTCCACAATAATGCAGATTTCGCGAAAGTTTCACCTGCAATTGTTATAATACGTAAATGGAGATAATTGGTCGAATGAAATTTTGAAAAACTCAATAAATAAGAAAAATATAAAATAATTACGGGAAATGGCGAACCGTGGAACTCCCTGCATTTACACAATAATGTAGATTTCGCGAATGTTCTCCTTCGAATCATTATAATAGCGTAAATAGAAATAATTGGTCGGACAGTATTTAAAAAAACAAAAAAAAATTGCAAGAACTCGCACCAGAGACATGCGGCGTAAGAATGCTACGCATTATTAAATAATGCTCTGAATTTCTCTAGATTTCTTTTCGATCTGAAACGACCAGATGAAAACATTAACCAATAGACTGATTTCTCTGCATAAGTTTTAGAATAAAAGCCAGATTTTAAAATTAGTGCGCGCACAGACGTACAGAAGGCTGAATTAACAATCATTACTAATTAATTAAATAATTAACTTCTAAATGTGCGCTGGTCTGGGATCTTTCATAGTGTTCGTTCATCGCCCGAACAACGTTGAGACGCAACTGGAATCATTTATCTGTGAAGGAATGTAGACCTCCACACTTCTTAATTGTTTAAATTATGATGTTGCGCCTCGGTAAGAAAGAATATTTGCTCCCCGTGTCCCTGTGAATGCTGGAGGAAACCGATTTATTAGGAAACTACTGATTATTTCTTTCTGAACTGTTATCTATTCCTGAGGTAGAGTTCCTCGTCAAAACGTGAAGGTTTCAGCGCAAGAATCATCAGGGTCTCTTTATTTTGCACATCACGTGCATTTAGTGAACTACTCAGCACCAGTGGACGCCCGCTAACTATAACTTCAGTTTCAGCAAGAGTAGAAAAAAAAACAGAAATACGCCCCTTTCAACACCATGGCTAATTTACAGGGAATGGAAGGTTGCAAAGGAATTCAAGCATTACGAACATCGGCCATAGCTGATTAGTGTTATCTTTAATGGCATTCCTTCTTGTACGAAAGTACTTTGCCAAGAGATAATTCCTCGATCGTGCAAACACTCCCGGGAGGACGCTTAGTCGTTTGCAATACCCTTCACAACGTTTTTCTAGACAGCTCGGAGGACAGTAACCAAACAAAGAGAAGAGTCGGGCACACACGGCGAGGCATACGTGCGAGTACACGCGGGACAAGGACCAAACAAAACCCAGATACCGTCAGTGGCGGCGCGCGTATCGGCTTGTTCTTTATTCTGTAGCAGCTGTGATAAAGGCCGCGAGGCAGACTGTCGACAGCTGTTTATCATTTGCGTAATGAATGGGCAGCGCGAACGGGGCGCGACAACGTCTAATGACTTAATTACCTGTCTCCGACGCAAACGACGTGGGACGGCTCCCGGGGGGTCATCGGAAGAGCAGCGCGTGCCCGGCGCTTTCCACCGAGACCGACCGGCCGTGGCGTGCGCTCGAGAAAATGAAGGAGACGAATCGTCCGCGCTGCGCGCTGAACACCGAAGCGACGCCCGTGCAGAGGAAAGAAACTTGGCTGTCACGCTCGATCGTTCGCGTGTAGCCCTTTAACGATTACGACAAGGCGTGCGCTGGAGCAGGTCGCACGGGGGACATGAATGGGCCGGGTAGTGCCCGTAGGCACCACCGGACGATTCGAAAATGCACAACTTACTACGAAATTGTGGCGATTAGTTAAAAACTCTGCGTGGGGCCGGAATCAATAGGATTGAGGCTGTGGGGCTTGGAGGTCAGTTGATGAGTCCTCCGTGTACTGCTTTCAGCAACAGAAGGCCAGCTTTTCATTTAGGTCTCCTTAACGCCCCCAATACCGTAGAGGGAAAAAATGTTCCCGATTCTAAAAGGCCTTAAAGGGACCCTGAAACACTTTTTGAATTTTTTTTTGAAATCTTGAAAGCTTGCAGAGCGTAGTGACCCAGCACACCCAGTACTTAGATTAGGGGTTAATGAACGCACACTTCTAACGAACTTTAACACAGGACGAAGAAGGAAAAGACGAAACACACGCTAGACTTCAACTTGGTTTATGCAAAATGAAACAAGTAAACACGCATATATGCGCACGATTGGAAAAAACAAACAAACAAACAGGCTCATGATTCCGTGGAAATGAAACGCCGCAATCTTTGCACTCGCTCTTATCACTATTTACATTGAAGCCCAAACAAAGTCTGGGCACATTCCAGGACATGATCTTTACCGGCACGTGTGCACACCACTCGCCGATTGCGCATGATCAAGAGACACCCCTTCTCTCCCCAAAAATTGGATTTCTTTGGTTGAAAGCACCAAAGATGGCGCACTGATGAAGTTATCACCCTCCCAGTCAATCGCAAAAGCCTCGAAGACTTCCCTATCAGTTTGAGAACGACACCTAAACAAGACGCTCGAATGCATGAATTTGGGCGTGCACCCGCACCTACGGCAATGGTGAGCAAGATGGCCAGCCCCCATCTGCGCAGCTGCGCGGTGCTCCCTCAACCTATCATTGAGGCACCTGCCGGTTTGACCAACGTAGCACCGTTTGCAGTCCAGAGGGATCCGGTAAACGACACCCGTCGTGCACTCCACAAACTTTTTTGCATGTTTTGTGACGCAGCGGGGCTCATTGCATGGCTCATTCACCTTTAGTACCATCTTCTAAAGCTTCTCAGGAGCCGAGAATACCACTTGCACACCACATTTTCCACCGACCTTCTTCAGGCGGTGTGACACCTGGAGCACGTGTGGCACAGCCACGACAGGGGTTTTCTCTCTCAGGCCATCCGCACGTGGTGCTTTAGCGCTCTTCACCTCCTTCAAAAGGCTCCTCTCTGCAATAGAAACCACCATTTCTGATGGATAGCCCACCATTTGCAATCTTTCAGCTTGCTGCAGCAAGCTTTCCTGCATTTTGTGCGGGCAAGAACTAGTGAGCGCCGCCTTCATAGAATTCTTCGCTATGCCCCGCTTCACAAGCTTCGAATGGGCCGTCCGGTAAGGTAGGATGCCCTTTTGGCTACGAGGAGCATACTGCCAACACGGCTGACCTTCTCCCCAAAAACTGCAAAACACCTGATTCCGGCATCTCGTGTGTGAATTGCACACCCTCTGCACACTCAGCGAAAATGCTGAGCACATCCGCAACCATATTCTCTCTGTCATCGGGCCGAACATGCTCCATGATAACCAGAAAATCGTCCACAAATCTGCATACCTTGATAACCGAACTATCTTGAAGGCGGCAAGAAATCTGTCGGTGACATTTTGCCTAGACTAGGGGGCCGCAAAGTATCTCAGCCAAACATTACTGCCCTATGCCCATCAGATAACTTGGAAACTCGCTCAAAAGATTTTTCTCTCTTTCCTGGTCTTGACGTTCTTCGACGGCTCCAATTACGTCCCTGAGGCCATGTAGCGGCTGTTGGGCGGTTTTCCTTCATTTGCAGCAATTAACGCTTTTTGATAGCAACTTAAAAAAAAGCACAAAAAAATTCCCGTGCCTTCCCGCGAGGGGAACACGAGTAAATGCAGAGCATTGGGGCCTCAGTACTGGTTGAAGGCAGTGTTGCTTCCATCGCTGCTTCCGTGATGCTGGAGTAGCAGACACGAGTAAACATGGGAGCGAGCGTCAACCAAGGAAGGAAGGAGCAACGCAGTGACTGAAGCACGAGCGACCGCTAGCCGCTTTATATTTGCAGCGCGCTCAGTAGAAGGAGAGCAGTACGGGGGGGAGAGCGCGCATGCGCAAGCAGCGCGCGCCCTTCCACGCCCCACCGCGCTGCTATCACGCACCTGTTACGCCGAGACCGCGACGGAGCGAACGGGCTGACTACGACGCATGCGCGCGCCAGCTGCTGTTGAGAGAGAGGAGGGAAGGAGGAGAGGGGCACCTGCTGCGGACGCGGAGCTGTGGACGCCGTCCGACGCAGGAAGAGGCGAGGCTAAGAAATGCTCTGCATTTAAAACAGATCAGAAATGGAAGGCGTATTTGGTGCGACGAGCAAATCACGCAGTGCCGCTCCGTGCTGGCGATAACTATAGCTTTCGCAGTGCTTCCAGACGCGAAGGAAAGAGTGAAAGCGCTTATCGAAAGTGTCGCAGGGTCCCTTTAAAGTATCGGTAAAGTGCAGTCGGCAAAAGGCTTGTCTATAACGCGCGAGCGGCGCGATCCGGACTGCGCGGGAGGCATCTAGTGATAATGCCTGGTTTGAGACCGGTAGAATGTCGATATGCCCGTCGCCTTGACCTCCGTACCTTCTTTCGCCGTGAGAGAGAGAGAATAAACTTTATTTAATGAGACGAGTCAAGCGGGCGGTTTCCTCAGTTCAGGACCCCGTTGGAGCGTCCAGCCGCCTCAGCTCGGTGGATCAGCCGAAGCTGCTCTTCGAGGCTAGAGCTGGCCAGCACTTCCTCCCACTGCTCAATCGAGGGATTAGATATCGGGGAAAGTGAGGGGTTAAGCTGGCACTCCCACACCATGTGATACAAGGTGCAGGGCGCGTTGCAGAATTGGCACTGTGGGTAGTATATTGTTGGCCAGAATAAGTGGAGTTTGGTCGGGTGGGGGAACGTGTTGGTTTGGAGGAGACGCCAGGAGCGCTCCTCTGCCTTGCTGAGGGAGGGGTGGCCAGCGGGTAGCATAAGTCTGGTGAGCCTGTAGAATTGGGTCACCTCCTGGTATGACGTTACAGGGATCGCTGTCTCAAGCCAACTTTCTCGCGGCGCTCGGTTGGTCAGACCTCGAGCAGTCTCATGAGCAAAGACATTACCGCAGAGGGAAGCGTGAGCTGGTGTCCAGACAATCGACACCCTTTTCCTCGGAGGGTTCTGGCCGAGGATCTTCATGGCGATGCACGAGATGCGGCCTTGGAGGTAGCTCCTACACGCTGACTGTGAATCTGTGACTATCACTTCCGCTGGGGTCTGCGTTATTGCCAGCGCAATAGCTACCTCTTCGGCCTGTAGCGTCGAGACGTTGTTGAGAGTGAGGCTCGAGGCGTGGCTATCTTTCTTCGTCACAGTCGCTACCATGGCTCCTCGTCTGGCATAATCTGCGGCGTCCGTATAATAAACCATATCGTTTGAGCCGTAGTTTTTCTCCAGGGCTCTAACTCGCGCCTCTCTCCGACCCTCGTGGAACTGCGGGTGCATGTTTCTGGGCAGCGGGGCCACTCTGATGTTTTGGCGTAGTTCGCGAGGGATGTCTACTGTGGTTTCCAGAGGGCGATCAGGGATGTTTATGCCCAGTCTTAGCAGAAGGGCCCTGCCTGCATCCGTCCCTGCTAGCCGGTAACGTTGACTGAGCAGGTGGCCCTCAATCAGCTCGCCCACAGTGTTGTGCACCCCAAGCTTGAGGAGACGATCCGTGGAAGTGTAGGGGGGCAGACCCAGGGCTTGTTTATACGCCTTTCGCAAGAGCGTATCTAACTTGTTCTTCTCTGCCTTGTTTAGTAGTGCATAGGGCGTCACATAGCAGATTCTCGATACGACGAACGCCTGAACGAGGCGAAGCGTATCCGCCTCCTTCATGCCTCTTCCCTTGGTCGTGATCCGACGGAGCATGTGGGCAATCTGACAAGTCGTGTGTTCCAATTTCCTTATCGTCGTGGTGTTTGCGCAATCAGCTTGAATTATCATACCTAGAATCTTCACTTGCGGAGACGGGGTGATGGTAGCACCGTCCAGCGTGATCTCCATCGAAGGGACATCTGTTTGCCTACCGCCCTTTCTGCGCACTAGAAGCAGCTCAGATTTTTCTGGGGCGCACGAGAGTCCACAGTTCTTAGCATACTCATTCACGGTATCGCTGCCTGCGCTGCCGGGTCGGGAAACAATAGCGGGAATTGGCGATTGTTAGTGCAGCATTGGCTGTGTTTAATTACGTGCTACGCTTAATTTTCGTGGCACCCTACGCAATTTACACCGGTGTTTCTTTCTGTGTGAGAGAAAACAAACAATCGATTAAAACGCATCACTCCCGGTGTTCTAGAGTTACTCGATATCAGTCCGTGATCGCTTGCACAGTGCATTAAGTACTGTGCAGTTAGCCAGTAAGCAGTGACGTGCAAAGCCGAGCACAGAAACCGGATTGTGGTGCACGCGGTACTAACGCAGCGTATTGGGTATTGGCAGAGCGATGACGCAATGAACAGCTGTGCGGTGAAGCTAATGCAGACGAAAAATGTCAGCGTCTCCACTGTCTCCACTCCGTGGATGATGGCGAGGGTGCGGAGTACGGGGACTCGAAATGACACCCAAGTTGCACCCCGAGTAACATCCGATTTGCGCCCCGACCGTCATTCGATTTGAGCCGTGAGATGCACCTTGATTACTCCCTAAATGAAACTGCAACTCACGGCTTAAATCGAATTTCGCTTGATTTTCGCTTGATGGTGGTGTGCGCACGGATGGACGCGGACGGACATTGGGAGATCCTAGGGTACTCCGCACCGTTACAGGCGAGGGAGTAAGCCGTTTGACTCTCGGGCACTAACTCAAGGCCGCGTAGCCCAATGGGTGAGACGACTGACACTAACTCTGTCTGGTCTACTAGACCCAGGCTGGAATCCTGCCGGTGTCTGTGTGATTTTTTGAGATTGTAAATGCTATGCGCACGGACGCGGACGGACATTGTGCGGTCTAAGTTACTCCGCACCCAAAACTCGCACAGCGCGCGTGAAGGCGGGCAATCTCCGCTTTTGTTTCCCGGCGCGGCAGCGCGGCAGCGCCGGCATGAAGCGCTTATTACGGTCAAAGAAGCTGTGGAAGCCAATGCGGCAGGCACAGCGAGGAAAGACACCGCCATCGCGCTGATACGGGCCACGCATGCTCACATTCTACCTATCTCAAACTAGGCGTTATCACTAGGTGTCTCCCACGCAGTCCAGAGCACGCTGCTCGAGCATTATAGACAAACCTTTTGCCGACTGTACTGCTTAATTTTTATGCACGTAGAACATGATAGAAAAATATCAGTACCGTTCTACTCTGTGACGGTGGCTGACCAGCGGAGCTGTTTGTGGGTTATTGGTTGGCCACGAACTCCCGTTCAAACCGCGCTGCGGAAGCGTTTTAGTGGGATTATGGCTGGGCGTCACTGTTATGAGAAAGCCAGCATACAAAAACCACAATTACCCCGATCGTTTATATTCAAGTTGCTTTCACTCAGAAACGCAATTGCGTTGCTGTTAATAGATTTTTTTGGGTAAATGCATGCCACCTTAAGTCTAAATATCACGCGCCGGAGGTGAACAGGTGGCCGAAGGTAGGAGCTGTGCCGAAGTGAGGACGAGTGAGTACGCTTCACTCCGCAGCGTACGAAGCTTACACCAGTTTTCTTGAAGGCAGCTTCACATTTGAACATGGTTGCGTTGATTTAAAGACAGTTTTCCAGCGCAGCGTGTGCTATCTTAAATCAAAATATAAAGCGCCAGAGTAAAACAAGTAGGCGAAGGGAGAGCGTGTGCCGAAGAGAACAGGAGGGGAGTAGCTTTTCTTGTCCTACGGCGCGCACGCGCACACACACACACACATGCACAAACACGCACACATACATGGACTCACACACACGCACACAACGGGGGTTAGCCTATAACAGCTCCGCTGTAAAGAAAAGGAGACGTTAGATGTTGTTAGATTAGACCATGGCTTTGATTGCTAGCGGGGGCGCAGCCTGGACAGGCCGACCTCATTTCTCGTGATTGTGGGGTGCAAAAATGCCTATGTGAACAGCGTGAAATATCGAATACATAAACCCGAACGTGCACCTTAGTTATTACGTAACGTCGACTGCAGAGTAAGGTATCTGCGATACTTTGCTTCTGTGTGCTGAGGTGCCAGCTTCATGTTCGCAGCAGTGCACCTAAGAATGCGTTGGTGTAGCCTCTGCATTCCTGTCGTTACGGTGACATCTCTTGTGCACGCAATCAAGCGGCCATTTCGCGGCATGGTTTAGGAAGTGTTTTCAGCGATTTGGTCATCGGTATTCAGCGTGATCAGAAACCAACGCATGCTAATTCGAGCATATGGGTTGAATTCCGGCGTTCCTCTGCATCGTTCTATTGATTTCTGGTGTGGCTGTAAAAATCGATGTGTCTAATAGCCGAGCGTTTCTTGAATAAGTGGTGGTAGGCAGACAAAACACCACTGCGGCTGCCAGTAGTGGTTGCACTTTCTGTAGATAGATACCTTTAGTAATTTACTCCTTTTGCATTCATATGGAAGCATGATTACAAGGCGGTGAAAAGAGTGCTCCACCAAATTCTTCGATACCCACACTGTTCGTTGAGATACTTGGGCCTGTACCACGGAGGCCGCGTGTGTTGCGACAAGGATTATGATGAGACACCCCCTAAAATATAGGATAAACACACGTGAACACGAGCGCGTGATGATAGTAACACTAAGGAAGACTGTCGCCATCGACAGAAAACATCGAAAGGGAAACACTTCACGTTGCGGGAAAGAGATAAAAAGGTTGTACAACACCAGGTTGTGTTTTCATAACGCGTGAACGTAGCATGGGGAATAGAGAAGTCTCAAAATAAACGCAGTGAAGGGACGGTCAACATGGCAGCGTAATTCCGAGCTTGCCGTTGTGCAACACAAAGGCGATGCAGGGCTCGTATGCACTGTACCACGTAACCTCACGATTACGAGAGTTTCTGGCCTATGTTGAATAACTTGCTTCTGGACCGCTCTGACCGCGCTACCTGTTCGAACCGGCGTTCGAACGGCAAGCCAAGTTCACTGAGTTTCATGTGAAAAAAAGTTTCTCTGGCGTTTTATATCCTGTTAGGCTTTCGGGCTCCACACAAAGAATTTGATTTTGCGAGCGAAAAAATGGTAAAAAACGAACCACCTTCCCTTTCCGTTCAGCCGTTTGCTGCTTCTTCTGCGTGCAGGATCCATTTGGGCGCGCCGCCTCGGTGCGAAAGCTTTCAGCCGGAGGCTGCGGCGGTGGCGCTTTAGTATCGCTCTTTTGGGGCCTGTCACATTCTGACAACGCCTGTACTTCGCAAATTTGGTTGAGCCTTTCCCTGGGGCGCGCGAAGCCGGCGCCGCGCGTTCAATATATTCAAGGCGACATGACAGGCGTTGTTGCACTGTCAACCGGGCGACATCTTGTGCCTCGTCCTTTTCAATCTTCCATTGACAACTATTCGCTTCTTCATTGTATGTACCTCTTTGTCACACTGCCTCTTTTTTTCTCATCGCACTACTTTTTGCCTCGGAGGAATACTCGCGTACGAGAAAGCGAAATGCTCACGTTTGCATTTGAGTTTGCGCTGTTCCGGTGGGTTGATTTCATGCTTCGCAGAGAGAAAAAAATATTGTTCTCAGAGGAGAGATGGAAAAAGCCCTTCAGGGGCTTAGTTTGACAGGCCAGCTGGCGTTAATATTAAGGTGACATGCACCCTCTGAGAGCGTGCCTGTATAAATTGTATGTCCTAAGTAATTTATGTAAATTTTTCTTTTTTATTATATTTAGGAGACGTAAAACTGCGAGATGTATTTGAAATGGCGTAGTTATCCCAATAACCACAAGGTAAAAAACTCAGCTGTGATAAACAATCTAAATACAGGCAGCCGACGCACAAAGAAGGATAGGAAAGAGGTTCAGGTGGGAAACGGCATTGAATCTCAGCCAAACCACTGAATTAATCTTACAAGCTAAGGATAGACGATCGTTTGTATGCAAGATTGTACAAAGCGGTGCTGCAAGAGGTTCGAATTCTGCTTATGCTTGTCCCCTTCCCTTCGTCCTTACCTGTAAGTAAGAGAAGGTATTCCAGGGGCCCGCTGTTGCAGAAAAGAATGTGCCCTTGCGTGCGCAGTAAACCCGATCACGGTGCGTTGGCGCGTGAGCACACGGTAGAGACGGCGAGGGTGAGGAGCCGGAGTGAGAAGATGGGCAAGCGGGAGAGCGAAAACTCGTGCAGACGGCCCCGGTCAACACCGACCAGATGACGTGACGCGTCCTGCGGGCCGCAACAACCTAACAGGTGTGGCAGCCGAAACGGGAAAATCCACGTGGCCGGAATACCGAAAAACAATAGAAAGAAAGACTTAAGCAGACGATCTTTCAGCCCAGGGTTTACAAAGAACCGAAGCAAGAAGATATATTGTTACACCACGAGTACCGCAGAATGGACAGGCCTTGTAAGCTGGGTGCCGTTGCCAGAATGGTCGGCCACTGGGGGGAAGGGGACGGGCAATCGATGACTGCGTGCCTTCTGTGCCGGGGGTCGTCCCCGCGTTGTCACGTTGGCCGCCGTCAAAGCAGCCAGCCGGGCGGGGGGCTGGCACAGTCCGTGCGGGAGGCTTCGAATCGGGCCCTTCCACCCCCCCGGCTGGCTGGCTCGTCACCGTCGCGTAGCGCAACACACGCCTGGTCAGGACTCTGCTGACGACGACGACGACGAGCCGAGGATAGCGCGTCGCGCTACTCGGCCGACGTGCTTTGCATTCGCGGCGTTTCGGTGTTTGTGTTTGCCGTGAACAAACAAAAGAAGAGGAAGAAGGGGAAACACTGTTGTCCGCCAGCTCAAGGTTGATCCCCGACCACCGTTTCGCGTAATTGCGTTTTCCGAATAAACGGCGCTGGAGTGTTGACTGTAAGCTCGAGGTGTGCGCGGAAACTCTGGCGGGGATATTATTACTTAAATGGACGGAATGGATGAAGTGTTGGCTGGACAAAGCAATGTTTTCCCAAGGACCCAGAGGTAGAGCTTGAACGGAATGGTGAACAGTTTACCGTTTCCTCTCAAGCAGAATGCACAGGTAATTATGCGTACGCGGGGGTATAATTATCAGACAATGATTACTTCAAGTTTCCAAAATAAATTTGCCCAACAGCGACAGTCAGAGGGAAGGCTACGTTTGGGAATTAAGTGGCGTGCAACAAGTCCCAGAGCACACAGAAACAATTAGCAAGCTGCGCCCACCATCCCGGAAATGATAACGGTAACATTGTTTCGTCAAGCAAGCAGGAAGGTTAGTTAAAGGAGCCATGAAGAGAAAACAAAAGTTTGTTTTATTCGAAAGATTAGGTGTTTCATAGTACCCCAAGCGCTTTCTTGGAAGCAAATGGTGCTTTATTCACTGAGAAATAAGGCAATTTAAGTCAAAATTTTAAATCTCCCGCTAAAATTGCACATTTCGTCACGTGAACAATGGCGTCATACGACCCGGTCCATGAAACAGATACTTAGTATGTCGACTCCATATAGCACCCACACGCGGGAGTCGACCGAGACGGCGGCCATTTTAAAAATACTAGTAAAACCTAGTGCACCCGCAGCCCTAGTCATGGAATCGCCTGATCGGGAGAACAAAACTCTCGCCGAGGAGCTCGGGCTTGCATTTAACAACCTCACACCACTTGAACGCTCAATGCTTCTAAGTGCACGAGCGGGAAGAGTTGTGGGATACGCGGGGGACGGGAAAGCGACCATTCCGCGATAGCCACAACAGACGAACGCCCAGCCGTCGGCACCGCTGCCTCGTCAGCCCCGTCGCGACGGACGAATACAGACTGGTACGTATGTGCCGTATTTTCAATTTCAGTAGCAGTATCGCTTATGCCAGTTGGCCGGTGTCGTGTATGGAAAGCCGTTCGCTCGAGCTCTCTGCTCCGACCAGAAAGATTCGAGCGTCAATGCGCGGTGTGTACGGCATTTTTTTTCCCCAAGGTCAGAGCGCTTTGAAAGGCGATTTGACGAAGTCGGCGACGAGCGCCAGCATGTCCGGGTCCCTGACGTAACCACTTCCTCGGAAATGAAGCGAGCACACTCGTACTTCCTTTAGCTCTCTTTCTCCTCCGTTTGCAAAGTTCACAAAACGTAGCCACTTGCTTCGCCGAGGTTCGTCGTTGGGCAGCACATGAAAGGAGATCTCACCGGCGGGGATGTCGCACTCCCTCGACGATTTGCCCGTACTACATGGGCATTTCAAAACACAGCAACGAAATTTCATTGTAAAGTACTCGAGCAAACTGAAGTTTTCAGTGGTTGTAAACTGTAAACGAGCTCGTAACGACAGCAGCAAGCCAACACGACCTCCATACCGAAACCTATGCGACGAGTGGCACTATCTCGTTGCTGCTCTGTGTTCCTTACTCCCCTTGTTTCTCTTTTTACCTTTGCTGGTTGGCGATATGACGGCCAACCTCCTGTGAAGGGATTACAATACCAAGCAAGGTCGCGGCTGTGCGTGCTGGGACGGTTCGTTGGCCCCGAAGAGCCTTGAACCCGAAAATTCGTCTGCGCGACGGTGGCGACGGCGAGATGTCGAGTTCGGCTTGGCGGTAGTTTCGTACGCATTGGCATACACGCTTGCGTGTTCGTTCGGAACTTCAACCGTTTACTCCACCGTTCTTTGTCATAAAAAGAATGTGCAGTATGTTTCACGGGCATTTAGCTCGCTCTGCAAACTGTAAGCCCTGCCTAACATGCGTTAGCTTTTGCCGGCCTCCGCCAATCGCAGAGCATTCCCAAGTGACATCATAGGTTCTGTTGCGGAAAATGAGCTGGTGGGTCGCATGGTCATTTCCTTTTTTCCTAATTATGTAGCTTATTTGAGCGAAGTTGGCGTTATAAGTGGTGTCGTTATGGTTCTAACGAGGCAATCTTTCGAATGAGCCAAACTTGTGTTTTCTCTTCATGGCTCCTTTAATAACACAGAAAAGTAACGGATCAGAGAAAAGATTCGAATAAAAATCGTGGTAACACAACCCATACCTAATTAAAATGTTTTAAACCCAACAACGCGACAAACAACGTAATAAGCACGGCCTTAATGATGCCTAAGCACATGCGCGGACGCCGAGACGCAGCTAAATTTTTTTTAGTAACTTAACCTCAGGTGGCACTCTTTCTCGTTCAATGAAGGGGGACTAGAGAATGTAATGCTTCATAATTTAGCAGCCAGACTGGGGACTGTACGATAAAGAACGCATCTTTTAGGCACGTTGTACGTCCCTATCCATTTTCCGGGTGGATAATTAATGTTTACGGAAGTGCTCCATCGTCTATGGCCGTGCGCTTCGCTCTTAGAGCACATGTCGGACATGTTTTGTTCGCAACAAATTCGGAGACTGTTTTGAAGTTTGCTAAAATTTAACTCAGGACCTGCTATTTTGCTGCAGCGCCTTAGTTGTGTGCGATCGATCTGAACAAGTTGCACGAGGCTTGGAAGCTTTTCTTCATAAAACGCATTCATGCAAAACGCTATTTATGTATTTTATAACGCTTTATATTGAGTCATTTTAACGTGACCGCGTTTGCTAGCGCTGGTTAGGGATACTTTAGAGCTAATTTGACTAAATGGGCGAGTCGTGTCGCATTTGATTCAAGAGGAAGCAGAGAACCTGTGAAGCAGTTTTCCTCTGTATTAATAGGACCCTCTCACTCTCTGAAGTAGCCACTTCGCATTTAGTCGAACAGGCGTTGCAACAGGCATTAGAATTCCGCGTCGAATTGCTGAAACATTATCAAAAGTGATAGACGTGCACGAAGCATCACTTTTATCATAAGTAATGAAATGCTTCAAGTGGTGAATTGACATATCGTGGACAAGGTGTCGGCGCTGATCTCAACTGCGACACAGAAACGCGGCGTAGAATTAGCATGGTCTGGAATAATTCGTCAAGTACCATCAAAGAATGAACAGAAGGCTACCACTACCAAAGAAAAAAAAAGCTCACGATTACGATACTTCCTAATGCGAAATTTGTGTGCAGCGCGAACTGCAGTCTTCTCGGTCAAGGCGCGCATAGCTGCCGTGTCTGAGAGAGAGAGAGAGAGAGAGAGAGAGAGAGAGAGAGAGAGAGAGAGAGAGAGAGAGAGAGAGAGAGAGAGAGAGAGAGAGAGAGAGAGAGAGAGAGAGAGAGAGAGAGAGAGAGAGAGAGAGAGAGAGAGAACACTTTATTTAACCAAGGGTTAGCGCAGCTTGGTGGACGAAGGCCGTAGAGCTTCGGCGACTATGGCTGCCCGACCCGTGAGTGACCTCTGGAGATCCAGGCTTGAGCATCCCAGCGCTGCTTCCCACTGGTCGAGGGAGGTGATGAGAGGGTAGGGGTCACACTTGCAGGCCCACATATGGTGATGTAATGTGGCCCGTTCTCCGCAGTGTTGGCAGAGTGTTGTGGGGTACAGTGAGGGGTGAATGTGATGAAGTACGGCTAAACAGGGGAGGGATTCAGTTTGAAGCTGACGCCAAAGGCGTTCCTCTTCCACTGATAGGGATGGGTGGGCGGGACGGTATTTGCGGCGGGAGAGGCAGTAATGTTCCGTGATTTCTCTGTACGTGAGTAAAGTATCACGGGTTGATCTGGCTCCATGAGAGGCAGTGGTGGCATCACAGGCCCGGGAGACGAGAGCTCGGGCTGCGGTGTGTGCCACTTCATTGCCTCCAATACCTGTGTAGGCAGGGAACCAGATCAATTCTACGGGATCAGTAGGTGGTTTTTGATTAAGAATTTGGTGGGCCTGAGGCGAGATCTGGCCTCTGGCATAGTTTAGAACGGCCGTTTTCGAATCTGAGATGATGAATCGGGGTGTTGGCCTATGTGTGAGTGCAAGTGCTATCGCCGCCTCTTCCGCCACTTGAGGGTGACGGGTTCGGATGGTGAGGGTCGTGAGTGAGGGAGAATCGGGTGAGATGATGACTGCCAGGGCAAAAGCGTCCACATGACGATACTCCGCTGCATCAACATACAGTGTGCCTGGATCAATGGGGTATTTTGCTGTTAATGCACGGGCTCGTTGCGCCCTTCTTTGGGAATGATATTGGGGGTGCATGTTTCGAGGAAGGGGCATAATAATGATGTTTTCTCTAGTCCCTGTTTCGATGAGTGATTTTATCTCGGGCTCTTGTAGGTAGCCAATGCGCAGGCTGTCTAGGAGGGCTCTACCAGCTGCACTGCGCGTCAGGCGGCCAAGCTGCCCCGTGCGATGTCCTTCGATCAGCTGTGTAGCCGTGTTGTACACGCCTGTGCTCTCCAGTCTGGCAGTGGAATCTCCTGGCGGTATTTGTAGAGCGGCTCGATAAGCCTTCCGAATTAGGCAATCCACTTTTCGAATTTCCGTTTCCGTGAGGCTAAGATACGGGAGCGCATATGTAATCCTGCTTATTAGGAATGCTTGTGTTAGTTTTAGCTTATCTTTTTCTTTGAGGCCATGTCGTCGTGCTACAATTCGTCTCAGAAGCCCGATTATTTGCTCTACATGAGCCGATAATTTCCTGATGTACGCTGTGTTTCGTCGGTCCTGTTGTAGAGGCAGTCCAAGTATGTTTATTTGCATTACCCGTGGTACGGGTGTACCCCCCAGCTGTATCGTGATTGAGGGATCTCGTGGTGCTCTAGATTTCTTCGGTGGAAAGACTAATAGTTCGGATTTGGCTGGTGAACAGTGAAGGCCAGCCAAGGCCGCGCCTTCTTCTACGGCTGTTGCTCCAACCTGTAGGGTGGCTTCAAGCTGAGCATCACTACCTCCCTTTACCCAGAGCGTGATGTCGTTCGCGTAAAGGGTGTAATGCCATTCCGGTATCTGACCTAAGGTGATTGGTATATGAGCCACTGCTAGGTTAAAGAGCAACGGGGAAATCACGGATCCCTGAGGAGTACCGCACGATGGAAGCTGTATATCGGGCAGTGTGAGATTTCCCAATCGGAGTGTAGCCGTCCTTTGTGTTAGGAACGCGCGCACATATTTATATACTCGAGCTCCTGGTCCTATGCGTTCCAGACCTCTCAGGATAGCATCGTGGGTAACTCTATCATGATGATGCAGCCATGATGCAGCCTCAAGTGTATATCATTTGTGGAAAGCCCTGCTCGAAAGCCGTACACATTGAGATTGCGTGTTTTCGATGAAACGATTTAACCTAGCTAGAATTACCCGTTCTTGTAATTTGCCAATACATGAGGTTAGCGAGATGACTCTGAAATTTTCCAGAGATAGTGGCTTGCCCGGCTTTGGTATAAATGTAACGTTCGCATGACGAAACTCTTTAGGGAGCGTGCCCTCCTTCCAATGGTAATTGAATATCCCAACTAAGTAGGCTATGGAGGCGTCATCTAAATTTCGTAAAATTTTATTGGTAACCCTGTCTTCACCCGGGGCTGAAGTTGTATGAAGTTCATGCAAGGTTTCCCGCACCTCCGCCTCCGTAATGTCCTCATCCAGAGTAAGGTTGGGGGAGCCGGCATAATCGGGATGCTGGACCTGCTCACCGCCAGGGATGTACATAGTTTTCAGCTTTTCCAGCACTGCGTTCGGGGTCTCTGCCGCTTCATGGATCAAGAGAGTGATTCTGTTTGCCTGTTCGGTTTTGGAGTGATTAGCGTCAAGCAAGTGCCTAAGGAGAGACCATGTGCGTTTCATTCCAAGCGCTCGTCGCAGCCGGTCACATAACTCCTCCCATCCTGCCCTGACTAGTTTTTGAGCGTATAATGTCGTCTCTTTTGAGAGATTAGCGATGCGCTTTCTGAGGCTTCTATTGTGTTTTTGTGTCCGCCACCGTTTTTTAAGGCTTTTGAGCGCTTCCCACATGTGCTGTAGCTTTGAGTCTACAGTTAGTGATGGTGACTTCTTGATGCTGCTGGGCATCGGCGAGAAGCTGCCTGGTCCAGTCAGAAAGGTTAGGCCGGTCCGACTGCTGACTGGTTGCCTCCTGTCTTATCTCTCGGAATACGTGCCAATTTGTAATGGTTGTTTGTGTGCGCTTGGGTGGTGATGGATGTTGGAGTGTTGTTGTGAGCTGCACTATATGGTGATCACTACCAAGTGTATGTTCTAACCTGTCCCATACCATTTCCCCGACTCTGTGGGTGAGAGTGAGGTCCGGGGTTGTGTCCCGCTATGTACTCGTTCCCACCCGAGTGGGTAAGTCCGGTGGGGTTTCTAGTGTGAGGTGTTGTGTCTGGACCAACTCCCATAGCAGCCTTCGTTTTTTTTTGTGTGTCTTTGTGATACCTTCATGCTGTGTGGGACGCATTAAAGTTTCCAACGATGATGAGTGGTTTCCCAGAAGCTGCTTGTTTGGCTGCCATGATAAGTGATTTGAAGATGTGATTGTGTTCCTTGGGGCTACTATAGGTATTAACAATGTGTATTCTACGATGGGCGGGTTTTTGGGGTATAGTGTAGCAAAATCGTGGGGGATGTTAATGACACGAAGCTGTTTGTGTTGTGCTGGTATGTTTCGCTTGACTAGAATAGCAGTTTTATGGTTATGTTGTGTCTTAAATGTCTGATAACCAGTGCATTTCACTCGCTTTTCGGTTCTTGCAGCGCGATGACATCGGGTGGAACCTATGTCTGTTCTATTAGGAGTTGGAGCTCTGCCCGCTTACTGTGAAAACCGCGACAGTTCCACTGCCATACTACGAGCTTTTTACGGGAGGCTCCCATTCGTAATGTTAAGGTTTTGGGAAGCGGCGGGGTTGAACTGACCCATAATGGTACTAATGAAATTATTCATCTGTGAGTGCATGTCCTCAATAGTGGCCTGCATGGCCGCCTGCGTGCTGAGTAGAGTCCCGGTAATGTGCGTGTACTCCGCCTTTTGGTCTGCAAGCGTACGCTCTAGACGCTCAAAGCACAGTTTCCATTGGGAGGGAGTCCTCATTTCAAGGCGTACTGGTCGCTCTCCGCTTGGGAGGGGGTGATGCTTGCCCTGTATCTGCATTTGTTGCGGAACGCAATGCAAGGTTTTCTTTCTTTAGCGCTGCGTTTTCCGCTTTAAGTGCTGCCAACTCTAAGCGAATTGCTTGCAGTTCCCTAGCGACATCAAAAGATGGAGATGGGGGAGGAGGAGTGGAGGATGTGGGGGGTATCCCTGCAGGTGATAACGAAAATGTTGATGAGTTGATGGGGGGGTTACCATGGGGGTGATTGACCGAGTGGGAAGACACACTGGGATTGCTCACCTGCTGCTGATAGCTACTCTTTGAACCGCTCGTTGAGCGAGTGCCTTGGACTAGGGAGTTCTTGGCCTCCTGGCTTTGCCATTGTCTCTGCTGTCATGTGTGCAGCCCGTCTTGTTGAATGGTCTGAAGAGGTGGAAAGTCGCTTGCGTTCGGAAGTTGCAGTAAAGATTGTCCTGTAGTTCGTTTCCCCGAAGTCCGGTGTCGATCAGGAACCCAATCGCCCGGGCTCCGGTTGATTTGGCAGGAGGCTGGCAGGGCGGTGGTGTTGAAGTTCTTGGAGACGGCGGTTGAATTGACGAACTAAAGGCGTTGGGGTTGATTAAGTGAAACGACGAGTTTATATACAGCTATTTACAGTAGGAAAACTGGGTACATGAGTAATGAAAAGAAAAACTTCCAACTTCAGCTAGACGCTAGCTCCGAGTGCGCACAAATCATTCGAGCTCCTCAACTTCGTCTAACTCTCATATTCTTGCAGCGTACACAAACCGCTCGAAAAACGACGGCCGAGACCCTGTCTCGCCGCAGGATCCGTCTAGTTGCCCGGTACGGCGCTGCACCCTGAACTTCCGACGCGATCCTAACCTTTATCCTTGGGGGCTCACAAATCCCAACCTAGCTTCAACGGTCGAGACTCCTTGTCCCGCCGGGAACTGCCCAGCTCGGCGCTCAGACAAGAACGATTTCTAACGGCGAAGTTCGGCCTTATAATACCTCGAGATCACCCTCTCTCGGGAACGCCCCTGTGGCGTTCGTACAAGCGTAGGGGAGTGCCCAAACTCACGTAGACAGCTGTCACTCAGCACGCCACGGAATATTCAATGAGGCGCCGCCACCTTTGGGTCAACGGCACGCTTGCAGACGAGCAGGTGCGCGCGACCCCGCGGGGTGAGAGCGAAAGGCGGCGACAGTGCACTGTGCCGGCCGGGGCGCCTTAACAATGGTGTCTTGCGCTGCGCGCGCTTCGACGCCGGTAATTCCACCACCTCCGCGCGTCACGCAGACGGTTCCCGGAATCCGGCTGCGGTGTCTGCTTTCTCAATGGGGGATTATCCCTGTGGTGTGCGGTGGGCCAGACAATTCATCTCCCGTGCGCGCCGTGACGAATTGGCGACGGCTGTGGCGTAGAGTCCACCGTGCTGGGCCCCCAGACAGAGTGGCGGGTTCTCACGCGCAGCCCGGGCGCCTGGCCGCTGATCTCATAAGTGGACCTTACAACTCCCCCCTTTAAGAGAGTTACTGGACCTCTTGGTTCAGTCAATCCGAAAAGAATTTAAAAGGGCCACTCGTTTCATCTCTCCTTCAGCAATAACAGTGGAACAAACAAACAAAAAAAACACGTGGAAGGAGCTAGGTATAACCACAAATGAGCCCCCTTCCATTTCTGCAGCTGATCCGAACCCTCTCTCACCTAAACAAGAAACACCACCTATTCACTAGCCGTCAACAGGGACGGAATACTCTAGCAAACCGGAAACGCACCAAAAAAATGCTAAAAACACTAAGTGCGAGTAAAAAAAAAATTCCCGCGCCTTCCCGCGAGGGGAACACGAGTAAATGCAGAGCATTGGGGGTCGTTAACGCCGCGTAAAGTCGCGTTAGGGTGGGTAGTTGGGTCGTAGTTGCGTTGGTGTTGGTTTGGGGTAGAGAGAGGAGATAAAGTCGCATTATGGTGGAGCGAGCGTCAACCAAGGAAGGAAGGAGCAATGCAGTGACTGAAGCACGAGCGACCGCTAGCCGCTTTATATTTGCACGCGCGCAGTAGAGGGAGAGCAGTACGGGAGGGAGAGCGCGCATTCGCAAGCAGCGCGCGCCCTTCCACGCCCCACCGCGCTGCTATCACGCACCTCTTACGCCGAGACCGCGACGGAGCGAACGGGCTGACTACGACGCATGCGCGCGCCAGCTGCTGTTGAGAGAGAGGAGGGAAGGAGGAGAGGCGCACCTGCTGCGGACGCGGAGCTGTGGACGCCGTCCGACGCAGGAAGAGGCGAAGCTAAGAAATGATCTGCATTTAAAAGAAATTGGGTCGTGTCTCCGGGGCGCGTAAACGCCACGAACAACGAGAAAACTCAACCTAAAACCCTGATGCGCGCTATAACTCCAAACACGCACAATCATTCCGGCACTCGACAACAAGAACAAAATGAATAAGGACTGGAAAAGAACACGGGCAATTTTGCAGTCAACAAAAATAAAACGTTAAGAAAGTGTGCATTGCCACTATGCGCACGCGCGCAAATGTCCTCCTTGACGGCATAGCCTGATAACGTTCCTTCAAGAATGTTCGGCTGCGCTTTCGCTCACTTGCGGTGCACAGAAAGTTCAGTTTGGTGCGCGGATCGATCAATTCGGTGCACGGATCGAGCACTCAAGGCATCTCGTCGCGCACAACCGCGGCACACACACACACACACACACACCACCAACGAAAGAGGACGGGTGAACGGGAACGTTCACGTCCGTCGTGGCGGTGTTAAGGCTCGGAGGCAATTCAATACTAGCCTCCCCAAGCAACAATCTGAAAGCAGGAGAGTGCATTCGCGTACTCCCAGCCCCCTCTGAAGATGATCCAGACCGCGTAGCGTTGCAATGTCAACGCAAGTCTCGACAATTAAACCCCATGAGGCGGCCACAACTTCGGGGAAGACGGAGTGGTATCACAAAATGCGACTCCACTCTCTGTTCTATGGGACACGCGGCCATGCCTCTCCAATGCCCCAACGTACGGCAATGCTGCGTGCTGGCAGCGGGAGCGAAGGGTTGATGCTGGAGCGGAATGTCGGCCCGCGAACGCGACGACCTTCTCGGGGTCATTCTTTCCCTTACGTATAGAGTGCCCCGCTGCAACCACCTCACCGACATCTGTTATTACCAAAAACCGCTCGTGCGCGCTATGTGCATTCTGAGCAGCGGCCTGTCCAAGACAGTTTTTCGGCTGTCCCAGTACGCACTCATCCTGGCGCAACTCAGAACTCGGGCCTGTGACACACGGCCAGGTCATGGAATCTAGTGCGTCAACCCTTCCGGCGCGGCTCCCGACTAAATCTCGGTAATGGCCGCAACCGACACTAAAGCTACGAAGCTGTATCTCAGACACCGGTTTTGCGAGACCGCTGATTAAGTCTCGTTCCCCTGTCTCTTCGGCATCTGTCTCCTCACATGGTTTTTCTCTATCCTTCGTAACCTCCTCGGGAGCTCTCATGCTTTGTTTCACAGTCCCAACGCATGCGTTTTGGTGTTCTCCGTCAGCCCCCTCGGGAACCCTCTCACCATCAAGACTACCTAACCCACGCGACATCTCCGTATCGTTCCTACCCTCGTCAAATGCTCTCAGCTCCTTGTCTTCCACCTTCTCGCGTTCTTTCTCATTTTCTCCTCTGTTTTCTGCATGTTCAACCCGGTCTACCTTCTCAGCTCCCTTATCCACCCTTAACTCCTGCTTTTCCTCAGCCTGATCGTCAACTCCGTCTCTTTTCCGCTCCGTCTCGTCACATGCTTTCTCGTCTTCTATCTCCTTTCTCTTCTGGGCGACCTCCTGAACGCCCGACACGGAGTTCGCTTTCTCGTGCAACTTTCGAGCGTAATTGGGAGCGCGGCGGGCCCCAAGACTTTCCTGCGCGACTCTAGCCTCCTCGGGTCCACCGATTAGAATTTGGGTACTGCCAGTGCCAGCAAGTTCAGCACGCATTAGCGCAGTGTCCGGTGCAAAAGCAGCTGGCGTCCCTACACCCGCGACAACAGTGCTACCCTTTGACTCTGCTCCCATACCGGACGCGCTCGCTGGAACACTCCTCGCGCTCGCTTCTCTTCCCATGCAGCCGTTCCCGGCTGAGCCACTCGCCACCTGTGTGCAGCCATAGCCGCTTATCTCGTTATCGCGCGGCTTCAAGTTGAAAAACGGGCTGCCCCCATTCAACTTTGCTGTCAGTGCATAACTGGGCCCGCTCGACGGGTCCTGCCTTATGCGCTGCAGCTCCATCCCCAAACTTTGCCTGTGAGGCTGCTCGTTATGTTCGAGCATCACGTCCTTACACCGCTCTACGGTATCACCGGACGCGCTTACCTCGTCGCTCCTCATCCCAACGTCCGTCTCCACCCGTTCGACACCGGCGGAAATGCTAGCCTCGTGTAGGGAGCCACGGCTACTTACTTTGGCATCGCCAAGTTCAACTCCGAAACATTGGCCGGCACCATTCGACTTCACTGTCGCTATAAAACCCGCTGGGTCTGTGCCCCATTGTTTCTGCTCGCGGGTATCCAAGCGCAAGGGCGTCTGCCTTCTCCGCTCCAACTCCAACTCGTACCTTCGCCACCGCTCTTCAGATTCGAGCCGAAGTTTTTGTATACGTTCCTTTGATTCTCGCGCCTCTCTTCTCTCCCTCTCCTCCGCCTCTCGCGCTCTTTCCTCCGCTTCGCGCGCTTCTTTTCTCTCTCGCACTCTTTCCTCTGCTTCGCGCGCTTCTTTCCTCTCTCGCTCCGCCGCCTCTCGCGCTCTTTCCTCCGCTTCGCGCGCTTCTTTTCTCTCTCGCTCCTGAAACTCCAACTCCATTCGTCTAAGAATTATTGTCTCAGACTCGGCTTGGAGAGATCCTCTTGCCGCCGATGAAGGCGGGCTTGCGTCTGCTTGCTGTCCCTGGTTGTGGCCTGGCGATTTCTTCTGCCAAACCCTGTCGGCTGCGCCAGTAAAGATTGTCCTGTAGTTCGTTTCCCCGAAGTCCGGTGTCGATCAGGAACCCAATCGCCCGGGCTCCGGTTGATTTGGCAGGAGGCTGGCAGGGCGATGGTGTTGAAGTTCTTGGAGACGGCGGTTGAATTGACGAACTCGAGGCGTTGGGGTTGATTAAGTGAAACGACGAGTTTATATACAGCTATTTACAGTAGGAAAACTGGGTACATGAGTAATGAAAAGAAAAACTTCCAACTTCAGCTAGACGCTAGCTCCGAGTGCGCACAAATCACTCGAGCTCCTCAACTTCGTCTAACTCTCCTATTCTCGGAGCGTACACAAACCACTCGAGAAACGACGGCCGAGACCCTGTCTCGCCGCAAGATCCGTCTAGTTGCCCGATACGGCGCTGCACCCTGAACTTCCGACGCGATCCTAACCTTTATCCTTGGGGGCTCACAAATCCCAACCTAGCTTCAACGGTCGAGACTCCTTGTCCCGTCGGGAACTGCTCAGCTGGGCGCTCAGACAAGAACGATTTCTAACGGCCAAATTCGGCCTTATAACCCCTCGAGATCACACTCTCTCGGGAACGCCCCTGTGGCGTTCGTACACGCGTAGGGGAGTGCCCAAACTCACGTAGACAGCTGTCACTCAGCACGCCACGGAATATTCAATGAGGCGCCGCCACCTTTGGGTCAACGGCACGCTCGCAGACGAGCAGGTGCGCGCGACCCCGCGGGATGAGAGTGAAAGGCGGCGACAGTGCACTGTGCCGGCCGGGGCGCGTTAACAATGGTGTCTTGAGCGGCGCGCGCTTCGACGCCGGTAATCCCACCGGGTCCGCGCGTCACGCAGACGGTTCCCGGAATCCGGCGGCGCTGTCTGCCTTCTCAATGGGGGATTATCCCTGTGGTATGCGGTGGGCCAGACAATCCGTCTCCCGTGCGCGCCGTGACGAATTGGCGACGGCTGTGGCGTAGAGTCCACCGTGCTGGGCCCCCAGACAGAGTGGCGGGTTCTCACGTGCAGCCCGGGCGCCTGGTCGATGATCTCATAAGTGGACCTTACAGTTGCTTCGAAAGGTCTTGTGCCTTGGCTGCCATTTGGGCGTACGTGGTTGGTGTTGGACGTGGTAGGAACCTTCGAGGGCAGTCCGCCGTGCCTGTGAGGTGGGGTCCCTCACCGACTATGCATTTCGGGGAACATGGGTGCCCATCCGGAGCATTTGTCATGCCGCAAGAGGCACAGCGGGGGTACAGTGATTGCTGCGGACAGACGTCCTTGCGATGTCCAGGTCGCCAGCAGCTGCAACACGCTTCCGTTTTTCGTCTTCGAAGCTTGCAACGGTAGGTGGTCGCTCGGTAGCTCACCCAGTAGGGGACGCGAGGTCCGTTGGACGTTCCGAGGCGCCTGACGTCCAGAATTTTCAGTTCAGGGTTGAAAGCAAGTACACTGTGGGAGACTTGCTCAGCACTGTCCGTTTCCGGTACATTAAAGATTATTCCGATCGAGGTGTTCGAAGGGGCCGGCACATGGGTTGCCAGTTCGTATATGCGTTCTTTCACGAGCAGCTGGTTGAGTGCGAGGTACTGGGTTGCCCGCTTTTCGCAGGGTATGCTCACTACGATGACGTTGGCCTTGCTATTAATCCGTACTTGGTCTTGTCTGTTGGCTTCGATACCGGCTTGGGTCTGTATAGCATCCGCCAGCGCTGCCACCGGTATTGTAGCCAGGGCCAGGCCACCACGCGGACGCATTACCGCTTTGATGCCATCGGTGGTAGCGGTTCTAGCGGTATTATTCGCCTGTGGGGCTACTTCTGAGTCGAGGCTTTCCTTAGATGGTTGTCTTGCGGGGTCATCGTACTTGCCTGTATCGAGGCATTGGTGTCGGCGTGGAAAGCTTGCTGCTGCCGACGTACGTGTTTCCATCCCGGCAGCAACAACTGGTCTGGAGAGATGGGTTCTCCTTCTACTTCGCTTTCCATCACGGTGAGATTACTGATGGTGCCACGTGCTTACGGCAGAGAGGTACAGCTGCTGCGGCGCCCAGCCTGCGCCGAGCTCGAGCGAGGCCTAGGTTAGGCTTAGCTCTTGTGGTAGCGTGGTCGGCACTTCGAACGTTCGTTGAGTAGAACAGCTCACAGATGAGGCACAAAACGACGATCCCCGATGCTCGGGTGAATCCTAGGCACCACTGTCGACAAAGGCGGTGGCGGAATTCCGTCGCATTTCTACAAAAGAGAAAATTTTCCCGGAGCCGACGTGGAGTGCGTTCGCACAACGTGGCCCCCTAGCGGCTCCCGTGTCTGAGGAAGTGATCGCGTGATCAGTGAATGCACGGCAGCGCGCGCTACTCTGCCGTTGTCTTACAGCACGTCGGCACCTCCGAGCATGTTCTTGTTAATCGATTTTGAACCTCCCGCGCAAAATTTCGCTTGGTTCGGATCAGCCAAGTAACGAGGACGACGACAAAAGTCCCGAAGGACCGATGAATGTGCAGCGCGCAGCGCGTGCTGGGTTTCTGTGCTTTTTGGAACTTGAAAGAACAGGCAGCTTGCTTGCGATCATGGATGCCTGTATTGCGTTTCCTTTTTTGGGCGCCACTAGATGCCGATGGTGGTTTTTCACACACGTGTCTGACGCGGGCTCGGCATACTGCCCTCGCCCTCACACTTTCGGAGGAGCGTTTCGCGTCGCCTTGGCAAACCAACCTCCCCCTCACAATTTCGTGACACTCTCCTCCACCATGTTTTTTTTTCAGTCTTCGGCGTTTCCATCGCTCGTTCTGTTACGACGCCGTAGTCGCCGCCAAACCACTGTAGCGGACGCTTAAGTACTGCGCACTAAAATGTCATATGCAACCAATGCGTACGGCCGGTGATAACTTAAGCGGCAGAAACATAGAACATTACTGAGCACTTCGAATAAAAACACGGAACCGTTCAATGAGCCATGGAAGGAAGAATGATAGGAGTAACACTTCTGTATGGGAAATAAGGGAATTGGATCAGTGATAGTGGTTGTTCTAATCTTTTATTATCAAGGTACGGTCATGCGACCAAAATGCGGGAAGAGAAGGAGGGATAGGGAGTAGTAACCGAGTAGCGGAAGTGCAGAGTCCACGAAGGCTATAGAAGAGATCACTGCAGTCAGCAGAAACAGCTGGGCTAGGGCTAAGCGAATCATTAGTGTCAAGAAACCTATTACGACCAGGGTAAAAATTTCGGTTGGAGATATTTCCGTTGGAGTCAGAACCTCCTTGCATTTCTTTGCAAAGATTTATTGTGGAACAAAATTTATACCAGGTATATAAAGCGAACTGGACCTTTGAGTGCGAGAAAGCGCTTAGGTTGGTGAAAGTCAAGGTCCGGTAGAGGTTTTAGTAACACGCAAGTATAATCATTCATTGTGATTTTCCAAAGGAATAAAATAATTACGCGCGGGAACGCTAGACAGTAATTCCCGGGAAGTTTATTGAAGTGGTCAGCGCAGTTTGGTTTAGGTGGTACGGCAGTGCTTCAACGGCCATACTGATACCTGAGACTTCGTATGTGCAAGAAGGTATCGCACAAATGCTTAAAGCTCTGAAAACAGTACTAGGTACAAAGTGTTCGTCGCCATTTATTGAGAATACAAGTTCCGCGATGGAATAGAGCAGGTGTTTGTAAGTATTCAAGGAGGCAGGCCGAACGATTCACACTTGGTACGTTGTCAGCCGTGGTGATCATTTTGTAAAGAGAATTGAACCTTGAAGAAAAAATTCATATGTGAGCGTAATTTTAAGCTTTCTTACCTACTTATAGAAAATATATTGTATATTGTAAATATATTGTATACAATTGAAAATATATTGTATCATAAGAGAAATAAACTCAAACTTCAAACTTACTGTTCTCACGGACTAGTAATTCGCCAACTTACTTTTAATTGCACGGAAGCCCTCACGTACATCTGCATTTTATACCTCTAGAAAAGTTGTTCTTCACAGCAATTTGTTGCTTTCTGCAAAAATATTCCAGTAGCTGACACATCTGGTACGGACGCTCGTCTACGCCGGCCTAGGTTGCTAGCAAATAGTTGGTTAACGCGAATAGAAAATACACTGACTTTCACAGAGGAGCGAAATCAAACCGCGCTTTTGACTTGCGTAAATTGATCTGAGCGATTTCCAAGCACACAGCTTCTGTGTCTTGTGTAATCAAATGTTTAGTCCCAAGCAAATAAACAAGTTCACTAACTAACTAAAGGAACGGTCTCAATGAAGTCGACTTATGTTTAGAACCACCCCTTCTATGGAAACCATTTTGGAGAAGCGTTCGCGGACGCGTAATGCTTCCCGTACCTACCAAATGTTACGAGCCAGCAACCGATCCGTGTAGAAGGGCCCAGACCCTATAAGTTGGCAACAAGATCAGCTGTGATTATAGTCATAGCAGCTAAACAAGAATGGTGTCCCCAATTATTCATAATTACTGATAGCGGGGATGATTAGAGAGACACGCACACCTCGTTTCCCGCCACCTCGCCCGCGCTGTCCCCCTTCACCACGGGCGACGACAGCGACTCTCAGCGCTGCTCTCTCCACCCCCCTCGCGACAGTCTCCAATGGGGGCGCCCACTCGATCGAGGACGCTCCGCGGTCACGTGCCAGGCGCACGTGCGTGGACTCCCCCTTCGGCGGTGTCCTCGGCGCCGCGACCCTCTCCGGTGTCATCAGGCAGAGCTTCCGGTTCTTGGCATTGTTTATTGAGTTCAGCGCAGCGCACCCTTGGGCGCCAACATCGTCAACGGCTGATTTACTCCCGCCGGCAATTAGGTCCCCCTCCCCGCGTGGCCGCTGATTGCGAGGGACGTCCGCTCCCTTCGTGCCTGGTCGATTAGCAGGCGAGGAACGGCGGCGGAGGTGCCAAACTCCGGCCGCCTCGTCGTCCTCCTTGTGTCGCATGCACCCAGTGCGCAACCAGCCCTTGGGGCTTACGAAGCGGCTCCGGCCGTTAAGACTGCCGTTGCTGGGCGTGTGGTGAAGGGGGGAGTGGGAGTATAGTAAAAAACAAAGCTCGTGAATAGTTTATTTTTTTTTTTTTCTACCGGAGCACATTCTGCTACTTTTTTGTGCGCTAGTAAGTTTAAAGCGCGAAGTGCCTTGTTGCTAGTCTTTTTCTGTCTTCCAATTGCGACGGTTTTGTCGCGAACAGGGCTAGACGTTGAAGCAGTATTTATAAAAGAAATGTCACTGTTATTTGATTTAGTTTCCTTAGCTTCCTTACCTTCGGTTTCTTTGTTAAACTGCTCTCGTTCCTCTTTATTCCCTTGCTGTTTTCTTCGTTGCGTCTCCGCCAGAACCAAGCGTTCGCCGTGGCTTTTGTTGCTGTATTTATGGTGCATGCTGTCCCGGTAACACCATTTTGTGAAGCTAAATGCGGTATTAGCTCGGTTTATATTCATTGGGAAGCTTTATACGTTCAGTGCGTGTACTACGTGAAAAACTGAGCATGTTCCTACGGATGCGCGCCCTCCACGGGACTGCGGCAGCGCGTGCATGACGAATGTATACGCACCAGCAGGCATAGTCCATTACAATCGAACCGAGAAATTTGATTGTTTTTGAAGTCAGACTTTCCAAACAAAGGTACTACAGAGATCGCACAAAAATGCAGCGCGCAAAACACAACGACGACATTAATATTTCGAAATTCGGGGATACTGTAAATTCTAACTAATGCTACATAATAAACTAAGCTGCAAGTGAAATGAGCGCACTTGGCTTTGTATGCAGGTCTTGCCATTACAAAATCTGTTCAATTTAGAATGATGTAGTTTTGCCGGTAGTTCCTGTGTCTACTGATGGGCTCGTGTTTTCCCTAGTGTTCAATTTACATCGTGGAGGGCCACTTCCTCATATGAGTAGACTGAAATCCGCTAGTTGACAACAAATACAGATCTCCGTATTTTATTTAACGCTCCGAAAGGAGGTAAGTAACCGAAACTCTATCGTGAAAGTTTCCCTTGGCACCATTCGTGTGCGTATAACAGTTAAGCCTACAAAAATGAAAGAACATTCGAACGACAGAGCAACGATGCGTAAGCGTGCTGTTATGTTTACATCGGTGGAACTCATGAGCTTTAAGGAGGTTCGTGCATAACTGTGGCACATTTGTATCGACATGCAACGCTGCTAACCACCAGAATAGCCCGGAGGGAAGTGTGGAATGTGAGCACCCTGATTTAAGAATCCCATGTACCGAATTTGATGCAGAGAGAGAGAGAGAGAGAGAGAGAGAGAGAGAGAGAGAGAGAGAGAGAGAGAGAGAGAGAGAGAGAGAGAGAGAGAGAGAGAGAGAGAGAGAGATTTGGCGTCCAAAGGGTATAGACCTACCCTGTGGCGTTCTTGAGTTACCCTGAAGTCCCAAGTCCGCGTGGTGACCAGCAATGCCCGCTTATATCATCGGGGTTGTCGCGCTGAGTGGGTTATTGGTGGAGCGTGGCAGTGTGGTGCAGTCGTTGAGGGTCGCTGTTAGGCCCACCCTGCAGACAAAAGGTCGCAAGAGCTTCGAAGGTCGTAATTCTCACCATCTTCGTGCACGTCTCTTTGCGATTCCGCCTAAACCAAGCTGTGTGTTGCGGGGGCCAGTTTGGGAATCGGAGAAAATGTGGATAGGCGCTGTGGTGGGTGGCTACGAAAGGCATCAGTGGATTGCGAGGGTGACGGCGTACTCTTCAGGTGAACGGGAGTCGGGTGTCAAAGGTTTCATTGCTATGACGACTACAGCGCGAAATAAATATCCATGTTTTTCTAAACAATAAAACATATTAGTTCGGTATGCTAGGTGGACTTTGGGGTATGGAGCTCTGTACTGATTGAAGCGAGCACATTTTTTGATTCCGTTGAAGTCTGCTCCGGTTTTCCCTTTTTTTTTCGAACTTTGCAGGTTACTTTACGCAACCACAAAGTGAACCAGAAAATGACGATTTACGATTTAAAAAGTGGTTGCCATCTTTAGTACAAGCGTAAAAAAAGACAACAGTCAACAACTATTTGTAAAGTTTGAGTATTCCTTCGCCCGATTGCAAAAGCAGTTTTGCCATTTGCTTTCCAATGCTCTCGAGGCCGGGCCCTAAGGCATTTTGCGCACACGCAGACGATGGAACAGCGCAGTTCAGTCCCTCGAGTGCCGTTCCAGGCAATGACCACTTTTGGAGTTTCGAAAACGTCTTATTCGTTGAGAAGTAAAACTGTTCTTTTCACGATCTCCTACAAACAGCAAAAAGTCGGGGAGCGCTTGAGAACAGTGGAGTGGCGTCAAATATGTGCGAACTTCTAGAAAGCCAAAGGCGGCTCATACTTATCGTCATGAGACTGTTTACTGCCCAAGAGGACTTTTAGAAGGCGTCTATGGGCCGCTAGTAGTAGTCAAAGCGCTAACAAAAAAAGTCTGCGAGAGTGGACTTTTGTGCAACCATCTGAGTTGTTTTCACTTGGGATCTCAATCCCCAGGGGGAGAGCACTGGCGTCTAACTTGAGCCGCTTTCAGAAGCGCGGTCTTTCATTTTACTTGAGCCGTCACCTCTGAGCTGAAGAGCTCACAGATTTGCGCCGTTCAAGAGGCGTCCAGCTTAGGCGGTACGACTACGCCGAAGGCAAACGAGAGGAGAGCCTGGCTAAAACAGTACAGGATTAGAGAGCGGGTCGGAGAACACAAACAGAGGAAAAGAAGGAAAAGGACTTTAACAGAATACGAAGACACGGTTCCCTCTAACGTGTACCCGGTGCTGCCCGAAACCTACTGATCCGAATATTAAAACTGCGTGTTTGTAAGAATGAGCGTTCAAAGGTTATGGGGTGTACGTTATATGTTTAGTAAATACAGTTGAACCTGGATATAACGGAGTTGACAAATATTCGTAATTTTTGTTACGTGCAGGTTTTGAGTTAAGGCTCGCGTGAATGAAGCAGAAACCAAACCAAAATGCTAGACATCAGTCATGGTGAACTCACCCTTAAAAAGGACAGCGAAAAACTGCGTGATTTGAGCCTGCTGCTTTACCCCGAAATACACGGTACTCCAAAGAATCAAGGTCACTTACCCCGGTATTCACAAACGCAACTTAAGCATCACTTTTGCCTGTTTTTCGGTGCCTTAACCCGTATCAAGGACCAAACTTATGCTGAAATGGCGTCTTTTCGCAAACTTCTATGCTCTTTTCCGCACTCAAAATTGTTGAGAGGGTGCTATAGCTGGGATACTGTACCGGGCGGCGATGTTCTTCTTTCTGGCCGGTGCAGACGGCATTTAAAATTGTGAGCTTGTCTTGAAAAGACAAAACTTTTCATTTTCTGGCAGCAGAACTCATCACCGACGAACCGACACCGCAGATAGCAGTGGAGGCTGGCGACTACGCGCGCCGACAAGCAGGCTTAGCAGCTAACCGACACCGCGCTGACACTGGAAGCGAACGGTAGTTTGCGGTGCGGGCTAAGTTCGCTAAATTAGTGCATTTCTCCAGCCAATTTTGCAGAAAACGTGCGAAAATCAATGGATCGACAGCGTAGCGAATTCGTTGCATCAAAGTCAACCGTCGCAAGGCCGTGGTTACATAGAGGTCGCAAACACATGGGGTCACTGGGGCTGGCAATGGAGAATTGAAAAACTTCGTTAAATTTACGAATTCGTTACATAAGGGTTCGTTACAACCAAGTGTAAGTGTGTTTCCTAATTTGTCGTTTATATAACAGCATGATTACTTTGATGGCAGCTTACACGCTTTACTACCAACTGTGGATTTTGACAATTCCAACAACGTTTCATCAATGACTGTTCGAAATCATCCTATTCCTGCTCTATTAGGATTTTTGTTTTCTCCAGTACCCAGAGTATTGCCTTCTTTGAAATTTCAGGGACGGTTAAGCTCATTTTTGTATGTAAAAACGGGTACTTGAACATATCTTAGCGTATAAACACTGCGAAAAAGGTTGCCCAAAGCGGGCTTATCTAAATATAAGTATCCAAAGTGCACTACGTCCGCTTACACAAAGGTTTACTCATACCACGTGAAAACCAAAGGGAAATGTACATCTCTCTCTGGACTTTGTAAAGAGAGATAAACATTCCTCAAATGACTTGAAGTATGTCCATGTGGTTGGTGCATATAAACACATAGTCAGTTGAACGCATAGCCATGTGAAGAAAAATACACCCGGAACACACAAAAGTTAAGCTATATACTACAAAGACTCTCCCCATATTTGCTTTGCTTCCGCAAAGACCGTTGGACGGCCGGCGAAAATATATATAAGCCGCGGTACTGCAAATCCGCATGGTCGACATAGCTCTAATTGAAGAAAAATATTTGTGAAGAAAACAAACAAAATGAAGCCCCATAGGGCCAGAATGCAAATTTGGCGGCACTTATATAAATATTGGTTTTCATAACTCACGTAGCCGATAAACCACAGGGAAGCCTCGTAATCTCAATACGTTCAAGAGGCAATTTGTCCTGGTTCCTTCCTGACTTAATCTTTATCAGCCAGGCAGCACGATTTTATTTTTAGCCAGTTGGGTATACGAAGAAATGGTGTCGGAGATTTTTCTCAACCGTAGCTAAGATCAGCATAAGGCTTTACAAACACGTCCGGACAAGCTAGGTCCAGGTGGCCAAAATGGCCTCGCAATGGGTTCGCTGATCAATGTTTAGTGCACAAGAACTTTTTTCTCCGCTTATAGCAACTGACCCATGTAAAATGTACAGCGTGGCCAGGAAGATACCAAAAGAAAAAAATGGTCAGGTATTTGAAAACTTATCAAATACTACACTTAGATTCTTTCTTATTAGTTCAAGGTCTATTTTATCCGTTTAGTCGGTATCGAAAGCACGCTATACCTTCTGCTCACAACAGTGCGAAGAATACGTGTTTTAGCTCGCGTGCGCCTCGTTTTCGCTTCTTGCATGCTTTCTGCAGACAGACGACACAAAAAATCCCGCCCAAATATCGGCTGACAGCTTCGCTGTGAAATGATTTCACAAAATACAGCAAGCTCTCGTGGTAATTGGGCAAGGGGATAGCTATCGCGGGATTCTTGCAGCTTAATCAAATACTCTTGATGTATAGGAGAGACTCCTGTCATTTTCCATGCGTCCTGTACTAGCACATGGTCACGCGAGAGCCAGCATTTGCGTTCCTAAAGAGCCCGGTGTGAGAAATCAGACAAACCATGCTTTGCAGTTTGGCACGTAAGTTATCTTTAGGTTGTCTCGTCTCTCACCTGAAATTTTTTTCTCAAATTCCATTGCATTGCCTTACAGTGCCCCATCGTGAATTCTTTCGAAAATGTCGTGACTGTTGCAATCTTCCTCGCGCGCCGGCATGGCGGAAAGCGTGCCATCTGCTAAGTGGTTGCGCTCTTGAAAGCGCTAAATCCCGGTATTTGGGCCTATCAACGTGAAAAATAAAGAAATAGTGGGGAGTGGTGTCATAGAGGAGGGGGGGGTGGGGAGCGACTTATTATGTCAACATAGCTTACTCAAAAACACCATTTTATAAATCAAGCAATTGCACAACATTTCCCAACACGTTGAACTTGTATGTAGACGAAATATTATGACGCTTAGTAAGTGGAAAGCCCGACTGGTTCAAATCGTAATGGAATTGCAATATTGTTCTTTTTTAACGTTATATAAACATTTTGTGTGCTCCCTCTTATTCTCCATGCGTGGCTTTGTGGTGAGGGCATGGCACGAAACTCCGGCGACTAACTAGTTTCCACGGGCTTTCTTTGCAGGGACCAGAAGAGGACTTCATTAAGCGGTTTACGGCTGTGTATAGAAAAAATTCATTCTCCTCGTAACAATTTGCAGCGCAGCCGAGGTCGAGTTTCCAGGCTCCTAATTCTCTTCCAGTCTCCAACAATGTAGCGATACGGTCAGGACCGGCTGGTCGTTCGAGGATAATTTGTACATTCACCCTCGCTCCTCGCGAATTTACAGCCTAAGCGCCTTCGCTCCCACAGTGGAGAAAAATTCGGCCCGACAGCTCTATTACGTCGCCCCGTGGCTCTGGTGCCCGACGCGTTATCTACGGCGTTGCAGAAGAAGGTGGCTAAGGAGAGCCGAAAAGGAAGAAGGGTTGGGGGCGTGACCTGAGTTCGGGGCATGCGACCTCGTTAACCCGGCCTGGGCCCAGCGACGTATACGCATGCCTCCGTCGCGTAATGGGTCCTTCTCCCACCGGAGGCGTTAATGGTGACCGGGCCCGTCTCCGGCCGCTCGGATCACCGATAAGACTTATTAGCACTCGGTCCGCTATCCCACAAAGCTGCTGCTACTGTTCCCCGCCGACTCCTGGGAGAGCGACGGCCGTATACGCTGCACACTCTCCGGGAACCCCGAGGGAATTCCAGTCGCGGCATCCGAGAGGGCCCGCTGTTGCAAACCACTGCGCGCAACCCCGGTTTACGACAACGAGCTCGGGCGCTTTGTTCAAGACTTGCTTTTTCTTTGCCTCGTCCCTCGAATTCCGAGGGATCGGTTCGTTCGCAGGGGCGCTCAGTGGCGACACAACGAGCTCTGTGCAAATGTGGATGGGAACAATACTTTAGTAATGTAAGAGACTGGCGGTATTTTCGATCCGCCGCTCTTGTGAAATCTTATTTGCCTCAGGAGGCAAACGGGTCCCTAATTCTAGACGGTACAAGAGAAAAAACGAGCTGTGAGAAATCAGTCTTCTATGATTATAGATATTTTGCAATTCTCACGCTGCGTTTCGGGGTCGTGTACGCAGCATAGGCGTAAAAGATTAAAAGCGCACATAATATTTCATAAAGATACGTCTGAAAATACCCGAGGCGTTGTAAAATCCCGCGTTTATGCTTTTGTTGCTCGAGTGATCCTTAGAATCTGTTCTCTGCAGTGGTTGTTGCTGGTATGCTTTTTCTGGTGATTAATAATTTTTTCGAAAACTGCGGCAGACAGCTAGGTCATACAACGCTATAAAAAATGGTGCAACACAGCTATGAAACAGCTTCACTGCAGGGAAGTGAACAAGGCATTCAGTATGTTGTAACAGAGTCCAGCGACAGAATGATTGTGGAGACGACGTTGATCTCTCTGGCCTATGGTACTGCCCCAACCAAACCTCCTGGTCGGGAACTGTTGTTTTGGCCAGTATAGGATCGTATATGATGTAAATCGAGTTAACGTCTTATCGTCCTGTTGCAGGTTGCGATTTTTTTCTGGTAAGGTGACGGAGCTCCGCAGTAAATGCCAGCGTGGCCCGTCAACAATGACCACCGACAACATAAATCCCGAACCGGCCTTGCTAAATCTGAACAATCCTTCCCACCTTCGCGACCCTGGAGCTTTGTCTGGCACCAAAGCCCTGAAGTTTGATGACAGGTTGAGACTGTACGAGCGTGTAAGCAGCCACAGGAGGTCGTACCCGATGCTCATACTCGCGAAAATCATCTCCTCAAGCACCGTTTGATTGATTGATTGTAGGGTTTAACGCGCCGACGCAACGCAGGCGATGAGGCGCGCCGTAGTGGAGGGCTCCGGATTAATTTTGACCACCTGGGGATCTTTAACGTGCGCCGAAATCTCGTACACACGGGCGTTTTTGCTTTTCGCCTCCATCAGAAAAGCGGCCGCCGCGGCCGGGAATCGAACCCACGACCTCGTGCTCAGCAGCGCAACGCCTTAGCCACTGAGCCACCGCGGCGGGTCCAAGCGCCGTCTTCGCCTGTGGCGTAAAACACATGAAGAACAACTACTATACGGCTCCAACGAGAGGCTAAATAGTTGATTTGGCAAGCCTGTCAAACGCCATTTGGCTGCGAACAAAGACGTCTCCACCCGTGCGCAGGGAACCGCCGAGCCGTACTTGTCTTAAAGAGACCCTGCAACACTTTTTTCACCTTTTTTTGAAACCTTAAATGCTTGGAGAACGTAGTCACCCAACAAACCTAGCACTGAGATTAGACGGTCGCAAAGCACCTCAGCCAAAAATTACTGCTCTATACTCATCAGATAACTTGGAAACTCGGTCAAAAGATTTTTCTCGCTTTCCCGGTCTTGACGTTCTTAGATGGCCCGAATTACGTCACTGAGGCCATGTAGCGGCTATTGGCCTGTTTTCCTTCAGTCGAAGCGATGAACGCTTTTTGGCAGCAACTTCAAAAATAAAGCCACAAAAACAAAGCATAAACGGAAGGCGTATATGGTGCGATGAGCAAATCACGCAGTGCCGCTCCGTGCTGCCGATGACTACCTTTCGCAGTGCTTCCAGACCCGAAAAAAAGATTGAAAGTGTTTATCGAAAGTGCTGCAGGGTCCCTTCAAATTCAACATGTGCTGTCCCTGCGCAATAAGATTGCCCGCACCATGTACACCCGGCGGCAAAATAAGCCGGGGTGCGCGATCGCGTGGCAAAATGCATAGCCGTGCCCTCTGACGTTGCGCTTTCTGGTGTGGGGACATCCATGTGCGCTTGCGCGTCCAACCACTCTCGCCATCCTCTCTTTTCCTTCACTTCAAACTGAAAAGCTGATCACATAGGGTCACTTTCTTTGCTAACCCTCCTCTCTTGCACACGCTTCTGCGCGATCAGCGAGGATGAAGTTTTCGTTGCTAGCTCGGCCCGGATCCGACAGATAACCATAGAGAAATAACATAACTTGCGCATGTCGGTGACGACCTTTTGCCACGAATATTTTATCGCGTCATTATATTTTTTCCTAAAACCTGCACTTCCTTGGTAACAAAAAACGAGCACACCTAAAGGCGAAGGAATTAGACGAGAAATAGTTTATCTGAATAAAATGTGAAGAGTTTGACCTTGTACACGTACTAAAAAAGGTATTGACAGTAAAACTATCCCGAGGAGAGATCGCTGGAGTTGTGGGATAGACAAAAAAGAACAAAAATAAATAATACGTTGCAATACAAGTTGAATGGATTGACACAGACCCAGACTAACAATTCCCTTCAAGAGTGTGTTTTTTTGGACGAGTTGGTTATCCAAAACGAAAAAAAAAAACGCTGCGGGGGGGGGGGGGGGGGGGGGGGGGGGGGAAGGGCAGGAGGGAAGAAGAGGACACAGCAAGAAGTCTTGCTGTGTCGTCGACTCTTCCTCCCTCCTACCCCCACACAGAGCGCTTCGTTCAAATTTCCAGTTTAGACAGTCAAACAAACGCTATCGCCCATAATAGTATATGATATCAAAATCTCGTTGCAGTGCGTCCGTTGTCAAAGCCAGGCAGAAAGGCCGAATACGTTTAAAGGAGCCATGAAGAAAAAATGCAAGTTGGTTTTATTCGAAAGATTTCGTGTTTTATAGTGCCCCCAGCGCTTGTCCGGATACAAACGGTGCTTTATTCACTGATAAATTAAACAATTTAGGTTAAAATTTTGATTTTCCCGCTCAATCGTGCGTTTTCGTGGTCCCAAGTGACATCACGGGAACCGACCGCTCTGCAGCCTAGAATACCTTCATTCACGCATCCGCCGTACAGGGTAGAGACACGTAACGCTGGTGCCGCCATGTTCGGTTGCTCGCTCGCCGCCGAAGCAAGTCATTGTGTCAAAACCGCGCTAAAATTATCGCCGCAACGCGGTTTACTGAAGAAGTTTGAATCATATTGTCTGTTTCGTGTTGCTAGGTCTCGTGGGAAACGAAAAGAATAACGCGTTGAGCCCGTTGGCCCAATTGCGGCGGCACGGGACCGTTCAAAGGTTGTCTCCACCCTGTAGCGGTGTTGGTTTGTTCCCGCGTTTCTTTACGTTCCGTAACCTAGATGGCGCCACCATACCGTGGCAAGCGTTTGGTTTGTTTTTGCCCGCATTTAAACCTGGCTTGTTTTTGTTCTGGGAGAAAATATTCGTTCCCTGAAACAGTGCTCGCTCGACAAATGGGGTCACGTAAGACACCGTTGCTTGCGTCAATCGGCCAGTGTCGTCTGAGACAACCCCAAGCCCCGTAGTGCTGTGCAGCTAAACCAAAGCATGCTGTGCGCAGTACGAACAGCAGAACGCATCAGTACTTCTATGTTTACATGTGCTTTCGTAACTTCCACTGTTTGTCCCATCATTCATATTGCTTTGTAAAGAATGTGCCCTAAATTTAAGCGCAAATCGCTCGTTCGTCTAGTTTGTAAGCTCTACCTAATTTGCGTCTGCTTCTGCCAGCCTCCGCCAATCGCAGAGCTTAGCCCATGTGACATCACAGGTTCTGTTGCGGGAAATGAGCTGGTGGGTCGCATG
>NW_027526335.1:17255378-17418818 GCF_048455015.1 Haemaphysalis longicornis | reverse complement strand
AACAAATACGAGCAAAAAGAATATTCGAAAAAAAATTAAGCTTTGTGTCAAGATTATACACCGAATACCCACAAACGCAAAAGATTCTCTTGATCACACTGCTTACAGAGTAAGTCGAAAGAAAAAAACAGGCTTTATACCGTTTGCTTTCATGCCTGCATGTTTGCATGTGTGAGTGCGTGTATTACCACATGCACGGCTCCCGAGCCTTCGCCAACAACCTCAATCACTGTTCCGTATGCAACAGAACGAATTTGAAGATTTCCCCCGCCCACAATGCCTGAAGATGCTTTCCCGTTTGCTTTGGGAAGACTGAAACGGGGAACGCCGCGTTGTGTGTACATTCCTGGTCGGTGATTGAAAAGCTGCTTCCGCACGGCAGCAGCAATTGCGGGATTCCGGACGCGTGAAAATATTTTTTTCCCCGAAAGGCGCCAATTTTCCTGGTTTTTATTTATTTTAGAACGCACCTTGAAGAAGGGCTTCACAGAACGGAAACGGGCTGGTTTCTCTCGAGAAAAGCTGGATGGTAGGGCGGACAATCAAGCAAGCGCAACCCTGCGGTATCGAGGAGAATGAAGACGCCCAAAGTTCAAATAATGCGGGCCCAGATTCAATTCGCGTTCTCTAACGAAGCAACCAACTAAAAAAAAGAGTTTTAACGCAGTAAATGCAGAACGGAGGAACTGAAATATAGGAAGCAGGGCTGGTAGTTCTTGCTAAGAAATAACTTCAAACATAACAGCATATTTAAAGTTTAAACAAATGCATGAGGTGCGAGTATACCAGCGTAGAATGATTTGAATTTCGCGTGTCGCTTGGACCATCGGATCGGCGCAGGGGTAACCTTAGTTAACGTTTGCCGTAAACAAACACGTTTTTGCATTGCAAACGAACTTTCGTTTGTGTGATTGCACCTAATCACCACGTATGTTGACTACGCCAAGTACGAAGAAATTCGATATGGGCATAATAAAGAACTCCATAAAAAATGTCAGGCATTGTGCTACGTTTATGAAGCATTTCTGCTCTGAAATACTTCACATAACTTTAATCCTACTTGTTGTTGATTAAAGATGCACACATGGTTTTTACGGTGAAAGCCTTATATAGCTCATGAGTAGAAAAAAGACCTCAGGACGTCTGCGTCGGTGATCTGAAGGCGAGAGGCTAGCAATATTTATCAAAGGCTTCTCCACTGCTACATCGTGTTTGCCTGTCTTTTAAAGCAAAGCTTTACTGCTTTCGTCCACCGGTTTCGCGGAGGGTGCCCAAGTTAGACTTATTACAGGAGGTACACCGCCGGCGACGCACCCCTCGAAGCGCATCGCGTGGTTCGCCGGGCCCGCTGTCGGCGCTGCGCACAAAATCCCGTTTTCAGTCATTCTGCCCAGGTAACAGAGATGGCCGCGACGGGAGCGGCCGCTCAGCTGATCGGCAGCCGACCAAACCCGGAGCCTTTCACGTATGCGCCGCTGGGTCGTCTCGGGCTATGTTACTCATCCTGCGCCGCATTCGCCGTGTAAGAGGAACGCCGCGTTCGCCGAGAATAAAAGCGAGGCCGGGCCTCCTTCTGTGAACGTTGCACCGGACCGAACGGCTTTTAGTCGTGGTCGGCAATACAGCTACCTACATCAAAGGTTAACCAAGCGAAACCAAGACTCAACCAGACTAAGCCAAGCTTAGCTGATCCTAATCCAACGTTAGCTGATCCAAGGTTAGCTGAGCTGAGCCGCAACCATTTTTTTCCCCGCCTTTGTCTCTTCTGTCTTTTGGCGCGAATTACTTCGACAGGCATTCTTCACTGCTACGTCGGGTTTGCGTCTTTCTTTTCGCTTTTGTTTTTTCGTCTTGTCGCGCGAATCACTTCGACAAGCAGACTGGGGACGCTTCGCGCCACACCTTCCCCAGAGTCAGTGTTCTCCGGGGCTGGCGTGCGCCGGTTCTTCTCACGTAACTACTAAATTCGCCGGTCACGCGGTATGACGAGAGCGCTGCGCGCGCTATGATAGCTCATGTTCCAACTCTGGCAACGTGCTCAGGTAGCGTGATAGTAACGCAATCTGCTCCTAATCCGGAGTTCCGTGTTCAATTCCCATAAAACCTCAAATGTGGCTTCCTTTGACTCTAACAGTGACGGTCATTTTGTGCACCCGACAACCCCGACAACAACCACAACAACGCCGGTTATTCACTTAATGGGGAACTTAAAGATACGACCTTAAAGGGGCCACGAAGAGAAAATGCAAGTTTGGTTCATTAAAAAGATTGCCTCGTAAGAATCACGCTGACACCACTTTTAGCGTAAACTTTGCTCAAATGAGCTACATAATTAGGAAAAAGGGAATGGCCATGCGACCCACTAGCTCATTTCCCGCAACAGAACCTATGATGTCATACCAGCCAGCTCTGCGATTGGCCGAGGCCGGCAAAAGCAAACGAAAATTAGGCAGAGCTTATAACCTTGCCGAACCAGCTATTTGCGCTTAAATTTAGGGCACATTCTTTTTAAAGCCGTAAGAATGGTGGGCCAAACAGTGGAAGTTACGAAAGCACACGTAAACATAGAAGTACCGATGCGTACTGCTGTTGGTACTGCGCGCACTATGCTTGGTTTAGGTGCACAGCACTGCGGGGTTTTGGGGTTGTCTCAGACGATACTGGCCGATTGACGTAAGCAACGGTGTCTTACGTGACCATATTCGTCGAGCAAGCCCCATGTTTCACGAAGCGATTACTTTCTCCATGAACAAAAACACGCCAGCTTTAAATACGGTCACAATCAAACCAAAGGCAGAAAACGGCTTGTCGCGGTGTGGTGGCGCCTAATAGGTTGAGTGACAGTAAGAAAGGCTCCGCTCAACTCCAAGTTTAGCGGAAAGACCTGTTCTTATGACGTCATTGCAAACTTCGTTTAAACACACGTTTTGGCGGGATAATCAAATTTTTATCTTAAATTGATGAAGTTCGCAGTGAATAACGTATCGTTTGCTTCCAGACAAGCGCTGGTTCCACTATAGAACAAGAAATCTTTCGAATAAAACAAACTTGCATTTTGTCTTTATGGCCCCTTTAGATTCGTCGTTCTTGAGTTTCCACAGTGGTAAGTGCCTCGCAGAGCGCAACGCATGGGGTAAATACGTGACGACACGCGAGTTGTGCACGTACACTGTACCCCAGCCATGGGGTGCGCTGATTCTATGGAAGCAGTGACGGCAAGGGAATGTGACGGCGTCTATATAATTAATAAATAAAGCAAAATATTGACTGAGTGACTCAATCTTTATTGGAGGAAAGTGGAGGGCTGGAAGACGTGCATGACGAATGGGAAGTGAAGGAATATGAAGAACGTTTTCTGCGCACTTAGGTTCGCTTACGTCTTTATGTCCTTGATGATCCTATCCAAATGTGATTGCTCTTTGCTCTCAATAATGGGCCATTTGCTGAGTATAGACAGTCTCTCACAATGCGCCTCTCCCGACTAGCCTACTTTTTGTTCTCGGCTTAATGTCGATGCTCGGGACGTTCCTCTATGATTTTATTAGCACGCGACATCTGACCTTCGTCTATACAGTAGTGCAATGGCGCAACGCTCCCATAGACGTCATTTCCCAACAATAACTTATCATAGACGTTACACCCCATCACCGGTTAAATAAACTGGGCACAATAAATAAATAAACTGGGTTAAATAAACTGGGCACCACAAGGCGGCTCCGGTGCCACCTAACTTCTGGCATCAAACTACTTCTGGGATCGAGACCATATTTCAAGAGACGTACGTACGCTATTTCGGTGACTGTTGGGCAAACGGCACTCACCAAGACGTTCGTTTTTCAGTTCGTTGCCCGGGTGAGCGCTTGAGGCTTCAAACGTCACCACACACGACTACTTACCGAAGTACGTTTCACTGAAGGGCCGGATGGTTTTCTTAGAGAAAGCTGTAAGAATGCATGCAATGCGAAAATATTATTTTGACGAAGTGAGTCGCAAGATAGTTAATAAACCAACAATAAACAAACAAACAAACAACCCCAGAAATTGACAAGTGGCTGGATGAAGTGAGCCCTGCAGACATCTATAAAAATTGTGACTATTCAGCCAGCCGTGTGTTCTCGAGCTTATCTTCGTAGTACTAAAGCAATGTGAACGACGTATAGAAGGAACGTCAGTCCAGCGCGCATGATGGCACCGAGTCAACTTCGTGCTGCGGCAAAGCTGTCACTCAGGTGTGCAGGTGTCTGCAGCTGACTCAACCGAAAGGCTTGGAAGCAAGTTGCAAACGCCGTTAGAGTAGAGGGCCATCTCTCAAAAAGAGGTACAATGCAGTGTCAGTCTACTGCGTCATCTGCTCATTGGTTCTAGGGCTACTTCAATACATTAGCTGGTTTGGTGGCCAAACATCTGGCACTCTGCGCCATAATAAGAAGTGACACGCAGAATGCATCGACGGTGCAAACAGAATAGAAGCAATTCAGTTGTAACGAAAACTAAGCGCTTATGGAATGCAAGACTAAACAACCTCTTCACTGTAACCAAAGCTCTATGGCTCGCTGAGGCCATTGCGGCCCCGACTTGGAAACTTGTAATATACATGTATTCAGGCTTGCTTGAGCAGTTTGAGTATGCTCATTACGGAACTCGCAATCGCGCCAGCAGCAAAGTACGTTCCAACTATATGACCTTTTTGCATGGTGAAGCGAATTCCGATATGTGCTGACCTGGTGTTAGTAGCGCCATCATGCGGCATCCATTATTGCGATTGTACGGCGCTGCCCCAACCGATGGCGTACAAGCAGTGGAACGCGGTTATGTGCCGGCCTGATCTAAGGCCTAACGTTACGCTTTGCGCTCTAACGTCGTCAACTGGCACCCCCCGCTTGATGTACACTGAGTTCGACGTTGCGTGGCGCGTAGTAAGGCTCAGCGTTGCGGTTACGTAGCGCTAAGCCGAGGATGATTTCCCAAGGCTATCAGTCGTAGTAACGGAGAGCAGAAAAGTACATAATGCCAAAAGGTGGATGGTGATGACAAGAATAAGAAGACATGTTCAGAAATTGGACACCCATGCTTTGGCATTCACTACCTTATAAAGAGTGCTTACGTGACCTGGTAAATATCTTTTGGCCTACACTGGTTGCACTGTGCGTAGGCTCGCTATGGCGAGATCAATGAGTATGACGCTACGCCAGCTAAATTAATGTAACTAGTGAACGCATGTAACAGCCCAACTGTATCTCGCGCGGAGTGCGCGAGTATTTTTCTTCGTCGTTACTTCCCCACTTTAATGAGGCGCAGGCCATAGCGCACTTACTGAGGCTTAAGTTAGCCTGACGGGGTTTCATGGGAAATATCGTTCTCTGCCCACGCATACACCATGTCTTAGGCCAAACCCTGCTCGTTATGGACATGTACACTGGCAAATAAGTAGTGTTGATAAAAAAAGGACCTTTTGGTCTAGGGCCTTACTTTTAGGTCACAGTCAATATGCCAGTACAGAATTTATTACGAGCAGGATAATCCTGGGGTGAAAATCTTTCTCATTTAGGCATAACCTGATCTATCCCTGAAGCCATAAAGCCGACGTCACAATCTTGGATAAAAAAAGAAGCCCGAAATTATGTTAGGCAGGTGGTTTCCTCACGACTCGCAAATTGCGATACATTTTCTTTTTATGTGACGTTTGCGGCACGCAAAGACGCTTAAGTCAGGAATAAAGAAAACGCTGCGTAAAAATGTCAAGATTAGCTCATTTTTTATGGGGACTGGTAAAGTGCACGAATTTAACGTCCGCTGATGGGTAAACTTCAAACAAACGTGTGATTTAAGGAAAGCATGTGAAAAACAAAAAACTAGCGTGATGTTGAATGCAAAGCGAACTATGCATAGCTTATTTGCGACTTCAAGCTCACCGCATAGGGCATGTCACGGAAATAACAGTTTATAAGCTCCTATTGACGACTCCGGCACAGCCAGACACCTGCAGATGGAAAGTCCTATCCAACTTGACTCAAACTTTGTGCACTCGCAAAAGCACACCAAAGTAGAGAGACGCTAATGAGCTTTTCGCATAGTTAGAGGCGAATTCTGCACCAGCGACCAAAAACTTCGAAAGACAGACCTCGGCGCAGTGCTTGCTCGAGTCGTGGTATCAGCAAACAGCGCACTCCGAGCTCCACCGGTGACGGCGTACAAGGTGCCCTTCAGTGCTCAATTGCTTCATTCGGTCTTGGATTGTTTGCTTTGACCACTTCAGTGAGCCCTTTCAAGGCAATATTGACTGAGCTCTATTCAGATTCTGTTGGAGATCTGAGGCCGGCATGCTTTTTCATTGCGCTTACCGGCCACTCGGACTTTAACTACTGCCGACTCGCTTATTTGAGCACAGGAGGGTTTTGAAGTGCGCATCTAGGTCATCAACGTGGATGACCTGGAAAACTAGGCAAGTTCCGATTTGGAATTACGATTTCCGACGGCTGTGTTATCCAAGATTTCTTTCTGTAAGGTGCTTATTTCCAGTAGAGTGAAACTTCCCTTGAAATAACTTTATTTGGATGACCCTACAGGACAAATGAACTTTTAATTAATCCCACTGCGGCACGGCATTGTACCTAATGCGAATATGTTGCAGGTAAACTAACATTTTGTGGGCGGGATTGATTGATTGATTGATTGTGGGGTTTAACGCGCCGACGCAACGCAGGCGATGAGGCGCGCCGTAGTGGAGGGCTCCGGATTAATTTTGACCACCTGGGGATCTTTAACGTGCGCCGAAATCTCGTACACACGGGCGTTTTTGCTTTTCGCCTCCATCAGAAAAGCGGCCGCCGCGGCCGGGAATCGAACCCGCGACCTCGTGCTCAGCAGCGCAACGCCTTAGCCACTGAGCCACCGCGGCGGGTCATTGTGGGCGGGATTGCTGAATGGTCCCATGCGTCTTCCTTCGTTCCTGGTATTCAGCTTAAGCAAACAACCCTCAATTTTAATAAAGGGTGGAATAGCGCGGAGGAGAGAGGGGGAGGGATTTATCACGCTTGCTTTGCCACTTCCCCGTCCAAAGTCAAAGTCGAAGTGATGTCTCCTTAAATATTATACCTACCGATTTAACGCGTAGACACCTGACTTGAACCACGACAAACAATGCGCTGGCTGCCGCGTCCTTCACAAACGAAATTTCTCCGATCGCGGGAGAGTCAGCAACGTTAAGCAGACACTGAAGGTGTTTAGCATTGTTCAGTAGAGAAAACATCGAGGAGAGCCTGGAAATGCGCGGGTCAGCTGATAAATAGTTTTGTTAAACGCGGCAGTGCGGAAAATGTGAGCCAATTTTTATTGGTTGACCTTTCAATGGGAAGGCATGGGAAGTAGTCGTCCATTCAGCGTCGATGCTGTTGGCTATAGTCGAGATCGGCAGATGCCTCGTCGACGAACCTAGCCAAACAAATCCTTTAATGTGCTCATCCCGTAAGAATCAGCTCGGGCATCTTATTCGTTTTAAATTTGACCCCCCCCCCCCCCCCTCCCAAAGTACTACGTCCAATTGCAGATTAACCGTGCGCTGTGTGCATGCATCTCCATATGCTTTAGGAAGTAAATATGCAAACAATCCGTAGCGGTCTCGCTCTCATTACATGGCGAAATCAGCACAGAGCTCCCAGAAATTTTTAATGTCATTTCCCAATATTTTTAATTGCGAAATTAACTTCTTCACGCCAATTTCGATCTGTCTTTGTATACGAAAACGCATACTGCTTAGACCTGACGAGCGTCACGATTACTTGAACTGTATCAAAGTGATGTTGTCTGTGCCCAGCCATGTTGAAGTTATTTAAAATTCAAAGTAATTTTGACGCACAGTCAAGGCATAGACCAATTGATGTTCCATGGAATGGTCGTTGACGCAAGAGCCTTTTACCGATGACCTTTCTTTACGGCAAGCCAAGAAATCGTTCTCGATGTAATGAACAAAAGGAATGAATTGTAAAGGCTCAACTTCTCTGCACAGCTACTTAGAATATGGCGGTGGTTCATGCAACCAATAATTCTTCCACCACCAAGGCTGGGTGTGGCATAATAGAAAGTATATTTGGATCATCAGACAACATAAAGAAGGAGATAAATTGAGGAGAAAGAGAGAAAATCTCTCAAAGTAACTGTACACGGGGGCCCACTATAATCAGTGCGTTTTAGAACGCATACTCGATAAGGTACCCGCTGCGATGGCGTGGAATGCCGTGATTGTAATATATATATTCTGCACTTGTAACACTTCAAAGAATTCGTAGTTACATATTTCCACTATTGTGTTAATGATAAGTTCTGTTTTCGTGGCTGATGGAATCATTCGGCTAGTGCTGGCAATTGGAACGGAGCTTCAAACGCCCTCAACATACTACTGTAATTGGTATAAAGAGTAACAGTTAAGGGGTCAGAAATTGTCGAACCGGTAGAAACTTCTTATAAGTTGTTTCTCCAATAACATTTAAACGAACCCAACTTTTCACTGCGTTTAGTCCTAATATAAATAGAAAATATGGCAATCATTAGACATACAACCTTGCAGAAATGTTTAAAAGTATTATCGAAGCTAAAAACTTTTAGGCTCCGCCTAAACATTTGAGAAGAAATTCTGATGAAAACTTTTAACGCCGACGTGCATGGCTTTCAAGCAAATCTCAGCACGTTGCCCAAAGATAGCAGACGCAAACAAATGCTGTCAATAAATTCAATATACGTTCATGCTGCAACCATTGCTGCGTGCTATTTTTATTGCAGTCATCCTTTCACTAAACACGTGCCGAAAAGCGAGTTGAAAGTTCTTATTTAATTTTCAGCCGCTATTGTGCAATCTGCGCTAAGAGTGAGCCATTCATGAAATACATAAACTGACGCATTAATGCACATAATTAGTGCAAAAAAAAAGCAAGAGCTTGTTTGGCAGGGCTCGTTCCGCGAAAAGAAATCGACGACAGAGAATCTCGGTTTGTCATTACCCTATAGCCCCAGAGGGATATTGATATACGCTGCTTATCGTTCGGTTCACGCTAGGCGATTCCCTCACAGGGCGTGCAAGCCCATCGCGCATGCACGGCTTTGTTATTAGGGCGGTAACGTGACACGGGAGTTTGGCAAATGGGCGAAGCTCGCATCCCTTTCGGGCCATAATGGCGTGACAGAAGCGGAACCCATTACTTGGGCGCCCCGAGAACAATGACGTGCTGCGGGGAAGTGCACGCGAAGGCGGCTCGGGTGCCTCCCGTGCGATTACAGCGGCAGGCAGCCCTGAAGCTCGGCCGGCGCGGTGGTGGTGCCCTGTTCGTATTCTGTCTTTACAACTCACGCGAAGGAGTTTCTTTTTCTTAATTTGTTAGTTCGTGCTTCCGTTATGTAAGCCCAACAGGAAAAGCCTCTGTTGAGTATTCTGTGTTTTGAGTTGAAGATGCTAATTTTGAGTACATTCCGATACACAACTACGTTCATGCTTCTCTTTCACAAACTGCAGATACTTCGCCACATTGATTAACAAGCTGCGGTAGTGCACGCTTTACAGGAGAAGACAGCAGCACAGGGAATTTGAAAACGTTTATAGGAAAAAAAATTATGCAGAAATTAAGAGAATTATCTACTAATGCGTAGCATTCTTATGCCGCTTGTCATGAGTGTGAGTTTTTTGCAGCCACCGTTTTTGTTTTTTTTAATCCTGTCCGACCATTTACCTCCATTAACGTTATTATAACGACTACAGGTGGAACGTTCCCGAAATCTGCATTATTGTGTGAATGCAGGGCGTTACAAGGCTCGCCATTTTCCGTAGTTATATTATCTTTTCCTCTTTCTTTAGTTTTTCAGAATTTTGTTCGACCAATCATCTCCATTTACGCAATTGTAACGATTTCAGGTGGAACTTTCGCGATATCTGCAATTTTGTGAAAATGCAGGGCGGTACACGGTCCTGGCTGTGGGGGTACTCGACAAAGAATGCTACGCATTAAAAATGGCTGTGGCCTAGCACAGCTAACCCTGGATATGGAAAGCGAAATCTTGTTTTAGCCGGGTTCTGTCTTGGTCTCACTTGTTTAGAATTTGATTTAGCTGTAATTACTACGCTATTCGCCTAAAGCCCACTTTTGTCTACGGTTGTGGTCCCGCTTCCGCCGATTGCCAAGCCGAACGGCTCGCTATCCCTCGGTCTCCGACGCCAGCTTCACGCGTTTGGCATTCCTCCGGGGAAGCAGAACGCCCGGTGACATCGAGGGGTGGCCAGGCGCCACTTTACGCCGACAAAGCAAAGCCTCCAGCTCCTGCCCAATGCTCATAGAAGAGAAGACGGCCCGGTCCCGCTCTAATTCATGGCCAAGCTCGTAGGCACGTGGCGATTCACGTGGTCAGGCAGCGAAGTAGCTGCGCAGAGGGCATGAGCCAAGCCTACACAGGAAGGGGCGCCGGCCGGCTAGCGAACGCCGGTGACGGCAGACCTCGACCCGGCGAATGATGTGCGGCGCAGCTGCGGTAAAATGAAGGTAATTTACTCCGCGACGGCGAAACCGCTGGACGAGAATAGCAAAGCTTTTAAAGCGAAGCTTTACTAATTTCGTCCAGCGATTTCGTGGAGGATGCGCAAATGACCTTTTGACCGGAGACACACCCCCGGCGACACACTCCTCGAAGCACATCGCGTGATTCGCCGGGCCCGCTGTTGGCGCCTGCGGGCGCCGACAGCGGTCGCCACCGCCGCTGCGGCCGAGGCAGCTAACCACCCCCGCAGCCTTAAATGCACGCGGCGCTGAGTCGTTTCGGGCAACGTGACTTGTCTCGCGCCCGGCGAAGAGGAACGGTGCGTTCGCCATGAATGAACTCCGCGTTCGCTCGGCCTCCTCCTGTGAGCGTTGCACGGAACCGAACGGCTTTGAGACGTGGTCGGCAATACAGCTGAATCAAGGTTTGACCAAGCGAAACCAAGACTCAACCAGACTAAGCCAAGCTTTTGCTTTCCATATCCAAGGTTAGCTGAGCTAAACCGCAGACATTTTTTTAAGTGATGAAATATATCCAGGGCAACATAAGCACTTCTTACAAGTTGTGAATGGCAAAGCATTGATGTCAGACTGCCCAACGAATATGCCGCCGCTATCGTGGGCGCCGCCATGTTTCCTCGGCGCCGAGAGAAGAAGCACCCGAAGCGCCTGCAGGGTGTGTGGCGGTGCGCCGTAGTGCAAAACTAGGGGTGGCGTGTGCTCGGATCACATGCCCTTTCCCCATCATCATAATCGTCATCATTTTCGCTGTCACCATCATCATACCCATAATAATCATCTTCTTTTTCCTTTTCTTTCGCTCCGTTCCTATGTCTAACGCCTCGGCCAGTGTTCCTGGTTAGACATATATTCACGTTTAACGTTTGGTCGCTCCAACCTTAAGCCGAACGACCTGACAAACAACACCGAAATCATCGCACATCAACATTCGGGTACAGGTTGATGACGTTGTAAATCACAGCCTAACGTTAAGTCTAACCTCAAGCCGGTGTTCTTTAACTATATATTTTTATTCACCTCTGTTTACCTACTTTATACAACGTGAATGAATTGGTAGAAAACCTTATAAGCGGCACCAAGGGTTGGGGACACGGTTTATAAAACGCGGCGAACGTCGCTGCTGCTGATGGCTACGTATTTCCGTTTCGGCTTGGTGGTTTGGGTACACTTCTGGATGCTACGTTATTTTTCTGTACCCTACTTGTTCATGAGATGTCACTCGCTTGGAACAAGAGTGCCCCGACGTGAATCGAATGTCGTGAAAATAGTGTCATACCAGTCATATCTTACAGAGTTATTTCATTAAACGGCGCCGGCAATATCTAACGTAATGTGTCCTAACGCGACTGAATAATGGCCCACTGAGTAGCACTCGTAGGGATCTCGTCTAATTTGTTTTCCACATGGCGGGCAGTTTTCTCACGCACGAAGGAACAGCTGCGCGGCGCCTGGCGTACACGTTTCATTCAGCAGTGCCAGGACCAGCATGGCTTTAAATGTTCCTATAAAATATTCTTGTTCCGTGACCAGGGCTGGGGGTGAAAACATCCACCTTTAGAGCTTCAATTTAGATTTTTTAGCAGTAGAGGAATTTTTCTTCTTTTAGAAGCAGCAACTTCGTCAACTCTCCTGGTACACCTTCTAATATGTATCTTGTTATTCCGCTTCTTCACTATTTGAAGTACCTGCGAATCCCATTTTTTAGAGACGATAGTATTTCTTGGGCCACTTAACGCAAAAATTTTGGTCTGTCTTTCTCTCGATTGAGCCTTCCGCCCAAAACTAATATCAATCTTTTCGTCATACAGAAACATATATTATCAAGACCATTCCAAACTACTAAAACCACTAGCATTGGTCATTCATTCATTCACCAGCCTACTCAGGTCCACTGCAGGACGAATGTTCCTCCCATTGACCTTCAACCGCTCCGGCCCTGCGTTGCTGAAGTCAACTGCTTGCCCCCGAATTTCTTTATTTTATCCCTCTATACATGTTCATTCTATGCAGCGCAAAAAAAAAAAAAAAACTCAGGTGCATTCGAAGGAAAACTTAAGTACTTAACCAGTTGTTCTCGCGTTCTTTTAGTTAGGACTACACACTGAGGCGGTTCTTAAGATAGCAAGGGAGAAAACAAGGCGTTAAAAAAATTCACGCGAGAGTGCTTACTGCTGCTGAAACGATTTCCAATCCATTCCAATACAATACAATTCAATTTTAATTATTCCAATCTAATCCTATTCAATCCAATTCATTTCAATACAATACAATCCAACCCAATCCAAATCCAAATCCGATTCAATCCAATCTAATCCAATCCAATGCTCCTCGCACATGCGCAGCACGGTTCTCCTGAAGCACTCTCTCCCTTTCCCTTCCTCTCTCTCTCTAACCTTTTGTGCATAGAGTTTCTCAATATCACCTAGAGTGGAAAGTGTCGCTGCGATCGCACGCCGCCATAGGAATTGTGGGTACTGTGGGAATCGGATTGGCAGCAAGTGGCTAGTGCAAAGGGCTATGAATAGGCTTCTCGGCTCTGAAGTGTTTTTCCGTTATGGAACCTTCGGAAAGCGCAACACTGAAAAAAACGCGAGACGAAGAAAGATAACACAGGACGAGCGCTTACTCACAACTAAAGTTTAATCAGAAAAGACAGAGAATATATACCCTCCCAGTTATCAGACCACACATGCGTCACCTATAATCAGATGGGAACAACTCAAAAACCACAAACAACAAAACCCCACAAAAACAAAATCAAACACCTACATCATCAACTGCCACAGGGTGCACAACTCAATGACAACCAAGATACGCAATCTATTTCTCGTGTAAAGCAACGGATGCCTGAATAACACAATCATCTACTCTCTGGGTTATCTCGAACGCTTCCGCTACTTCCCTCGTCAACTGCAGCACATGCCCGAACACAATCTTTGTATCTCAGAAAATCGGCCTGCAACCGCCACGATGCCGGCATTCACTGCAATGTTCGGCAAGATGTGGCGATATAGCCCCTTTCAGGGACAGTTCATTCTCTCTGAGGCGCGCGTTCACACATCGGCCCGTTTGACCGACGTATTCCTTACCGCAAGCCAGTGGAAGTACATAAACACAGCGAACATTGCACTTAACATATCGCGTTTCATGTTTCACTCCTATGGCTATCACATTCTATGGCTATCACAGATATGTTTAAATAAAAACGTGATTAGAGCTTGACGCATGTGCTCGCGTTGGAGGGGAGTTTCTTAAAATGAAGGGGTGACCACATGCAGCGACAAGCGACGCGTAAAACGTAACTAAAAATGTACAACAACAGAGTGTACTGGGCGACAGTGACGAGCAAAAAAAATTAATACACTGCCGCCAATGTCCTCCGTCGTCGTCGCTCGTCGCTACAGTTCATTGCATTGTCGCTGCCGCTCGCTTGTTGGTTGCTTCTAGCCGGCAAAAAGCGAGCGAAGGCCCCGGCGGCCTGTGTATATATTTATACCGCTTGGCACTGTCGCCCGCAGTATAGCCACTAAATAAGCTACTCCAGCCCACACTACCCGTTTTTTGCACCCATTCAGTTACGATTTTCGCTTCGCTCGTCGCCGTCGATGCGTGTAGTTACACCTTGAAGGATGTGCTGCCTTGGCCAGGCGCAATGAGGCAACATACATAGTGACTCGACAAGCCAGTATTTATTTGTCATTTAAAGCATTCATGCAATTGCATAAGGCTTTGTGCGCGTGCTTGAAGACCTGAAGGTTTATCTATATCTACTTGAAGGATTTTTTATATCTGCTTGGACAAAACAAATAAATACGACGCGATTACATCATTCTTGCGTCTCTATGTTGCATCTGCTTCGCCTGCCAAAGCGCGTAGCATACGATAATAATACTCTATTGAGAGTAAGTAAGAACACAGTTAAAGATAATCTAAATAATTTTGGAGCTAAATATTACAAAAAACCAAAGAAAACCTCACCAGTTTGGGGTATGTAATAATTTAACAGTATATCCGGGACGGTCCGCTTTAAATGGCGGCGTGAACCAAAGGCAGGACTTCTGCTTTTTTCTTTGCTTTGTAACCCCCAAATTTGTTTTGAAACATAAGCCCGCTAACACAGTGTCTTACACAAAATAAAATTTGTTAACAGCGGCACTTTGCGCAGCAATTTTTTTTAACAAAAACTCAATTTGAGTAGCCTCAAAGTCGTTGCCGGCCATGCCACGCCGAACTTGCGGCGGAACTACACGGTATGGCGGCACCCATGAAGGCGTAGAGCATTTTCGCCGAATCACGTTCGCGCTAGCGCCAGATTCCACTCTAGGTGAGCTTATGACAAACTCTATGCTTTTGTGGACCTTTTATTTTAAATGCGACGGCATCTCATTCACTCGCCTTGTCCCTCCATACGGCGTTGTCGTTGTCCGTCCGTAACCCCTCCCCCATTCTCCTCGCCGCGCGAGCTGCGCTCTCCGCCGCTCACCCCCTCTCCTCTCCGATAGCGAACACTCTCTCGCGAGGGGCATTGGATTGGATTCGATTGGCTTGGGTTGGCTTGGCTTTGATTGGATTGGATTGGATTGGATTGAATTGGATTGGATTTTGATTGGATTGGATTGGATTGGATTGGATTATATTATATTTGGATTGGATTGGATTAAAGTGGATTGTGTTGGATTGTGTTGCGTCATAGCCGCGGCAGGGGGTTCACGGCAAGTTTCACGCGATGGGAGAATCAACCTAACGGAAACAACAACGGAACCCCCTATGCGTCGCATCTACGCAGGGGTTCCTGCGAGGGGAGGTGGGAGTAACTTTGTTCTTAACCTTTCGTGAGCCTTTTGTTCACCTGTACATTTTTCGATTTACACAGTGCTGTGCGTCTCTCTGTCTCTCTCTCTAACCTTTTGTGAACCTTTTATTTTGTTGTTGTTACCCTTTTGTGAACATTTTGTTTACAGAGGTTTCGATTTACACGGTGCTGTGCCGTGAGCACGGACGCCGGATGCCGGACAAGCCTCGACCTTAAGGTGCTTCGCCCCTAAAATGACCCAGAGAGGCTCCAGCACGTGCGAGATAAAAGCGAGCGCAAAAAAAGAGCGCCCACTCCTGCTGTTCCAGGCAAAACAAGAAATAAAACATATAAAAAGGTGCGCGCTATCCCAAAAGATGGCGCGTGAGCAGCGCGAAGGCGGGAGAATTGAATCGCAATGAACCAAACTTCATTCGTTATTCGTGAGAGGAGCTAGAGAGCAGGGACGAGCGTAAGGGGTGGGAGCGGAGAAGGGGTTGTGTGGCAGGCCCGGCAGACGACTATCATCTTTCTACGATATTTGCAGCGAAGCAAACAGATACGCGGCCAAATTTTTTCTGTTCACATAAACCCAACAAGATTCCTGCTGGAAATTTTTTTGTACTCTTTTGAAGCAAAAAAAATTGTCCGCCAAGGAGGTACAGCACTCGTACGACACAAAGTACGATATTTTAGAGCAGTTTATCAACTGCTACAGAATTGCAAAACTAACCACCGCATAAAACTGTCTACAACCAAGTAGGTCGGGTATGACGTATCTGCGCAAAAGAGACAGGTTACTTTGCTGTCTTCTGGGCTTAACCAACTGTATACCATGACGTCATGCTCCTAATGCGATTTTTCTTGAATAAATACGGTCTCAAACGAGAAAAATGGGTAGTTTAAAAATGGGCCATATATTTATTTTGTGTAACCAATGTAAGTAGTCTACATTTAATGCAAATACACATAACAGGGATATGCTGTACCAGTTAGATCACACAATGCAAAACAAATATTGGGAAACCAAAAAGGTGTCGAAGACTAGTGGATAGTGAGGGAACAAACCTTAGAGTCCCTAAATTCCTGACAATAATTTTAATTTTTTTTTTTGGGGGGGGGGGGGAGGAGAGAGGAGCACTCGAATTTCTCACATTATGTGCGGAAAAACATTGAATAAAACTGGTTTCATGATTACGAGTTCCTAAAAATACAGCAACGTCGAAAGAGACTCTCAAATTGCCAAATCCGACCTCGTACTTAAAGAAAGATTCCCAGCTGTCTTTAAGACAGAGCTACGTTGAAGTAATAAAAATAACGGGAGCTGTATCGTAATTCTCGCTGTCTGCTTCACTAGATAACTTTTTGCGCCAGAGTCTTCCTGATTCGGAGCTCAGCATTAATTGTAACTTAGCGAAGACCTTAGCTCTTTGGTTGTCAATTAAGGAGCGATCGTGCTTAAGGCTCGCGACAGCCAGTATCCTAGGAGGCAATGAACAGCACTGTCTCGTCTTCCCCTAATAGAAAGTTAGCTCTGCTCTGTCGTCTGAGCTGGATAGACCTTCCTTGTCTGGCTGTTCTCTTGCTGCTTCGAGTTGGCGCGGACGTCTTGGCAGCGCGATAGGAAAAAGCAATTAATATCGTCTTCGTTCTTCAACGGAGACTGTGAGTGCACTGTGGCTGGCAATTTTTTTCTCAACGTTCGCTACGGCACGAGTGCTGTCTGGAGCAACATGAACGCACGTATGGTCTTATCGTGCCTTGATGCAAGATAATTTAGTCTCCACTGATAAATTGTTTAAGGGCGTACCTAACCCTTCCATGCCCAAAACTTCACTTTTTGCTTAAGATTGTGAAAATATTTTTGTGATCTGAAAGGACTGACTCCAGGCATCACAAATATAAAGTCAGAAAAAATTTAGCTTCATTAGGTCAAACACATTCAGGTGTTACTTCTGAGGAACACCGGGCACTTTCTGCTTCATATATCAGTCGAACAAGAATGCTACCTTGACCAGCATGATTTATAGTTCAAGCGAAGACCGTAAACGTAAAACTGTTATTGATATCATTTGAAATTACAACAAATAGGCAAATTTTGTCTTACCTGTCATGAGACCATCGAGCTGCGGGGTCAATGCGAGCCGACACGCATAAACAAGTCTGTTTTTTCAGCGTGCAAGAATACGGGATGCTTTCTTTCACTTTTTGAAGGTTCGTAAACCTTCGTCTGTAAACATATGGTATTAAATGTCCAAGACCCCACAAGGCCGTGAGAAAAAAAAGATTGCTGAAGTTGTTACTCGTGAGCAACTCTGGGCGGCATCAAAGGATTAAGCCCTCAACATCTTTGTTTTGTCAGAATTTCCGAGATACGAATTTGATGCTCTAGCAAAGCGTGTGGACGACTCTACATTAAATTGTTAGCTGCCTCGTTAGTACATGTATGGAGTTGGGATTTTTCGCTGCATTGCATTCAAACCAACAGCTGATTGATTCAGCGTTTCACATCGGCTGAAGTGCATTTGCCCCGATCGAACAATAAGTGGAAGTTTTAGATGCAGGCAAAGCCTTGGCACATACCAGCGCAGTTATAAAACCATGGTGCCTAAATAAAAGTTTGCATCACTCGAAAGCTTTCTCTGAATACAGATCATGGCACTTTTAACGCAAACTTCAAAGAAATTTACCTTAATACTGATGAAACGAAATGAAATTGTGTCGGTGGACACGGTACTTCCTCGCACAGCCCTCATGATGTGGCCGGGACTAGTGTGTGCTATTGGCGGCCTCCAGTGAAAGCTACCACCAAAAAATGTGATTGTGCGATCGCATTGGTGCCCCTGGACGCGTTTATGACAACAATTGTATGTTAGCATGAAGTTAACACATTCATTATTCGTTTCTTTCGATTTCCGATAAGATTTTCCTGTTCACGCGAATAGAGGAAGATTTGAAACTATTTTAATGCTTGTGATTCTTTTTAGGCGAATACTGTGCCACTTGGGCTTGGAATGGACTCTGGGAAGTCGTGAATGGCTGTTTCTTTCAACCAAACCGAGGAAACATGCTGTCGTCCTCACTGCCCGTTTCAGGTTTCCAAAGACAGTTCTGTGACTACCAGATCATGACTGCTGGACAGGGTTAATTTAAACAGATGCGAACAGTTCTGCAAAAGGCAAAATGGAGGACTGACAGTACTTGAACAGATTTCGCAGCCGTGTGACGCGGTGGTTACCACAAAACTCGCTGTCATTCTAACGGTAAGCATTCCGCAACAGGAAATAAACCTGCAAGGGACATCAACACTTCTGTAGCTTAAGGGGACCCTGCAACACTTTTTTCAACTTTTTTGAAATCTTAAATGCTTGCAGAACGTACTCATCCAACACACCCAGTACTCAGATTAGGGTGTCGCAAAGTAGCTCAGTCAATAATTACTGCTCTATGCCCATCAGATAACTTGTAAACTCGCTGAAAAGGTTTTTCTCTCTGTACCGGTCTTGACATTCTTTGACGTCATTAAGGCCATCTAGCGGCTGTTAGCCGGTTTTCCTTCAGTTGCAGCAGTGAACGCTTTTCGATAGGAACCTTAACAATAATGCCACAAAACCAAAGTAGAAACGGAAGGCGTATCTGGTGCGACGAGCAAACCACGCAGTGCCGCTCCGTGCTGCCGATCACGGTAGCTTTCGCCGTGCCTCCAGATGCGAAGGAAAGAGTGAAAGCGTTTATCGAAATTGTGGCAGGGTCCCTTTAAGATGCGGGCACGAAAGCGTTAGCATCATTTTCCAACTGACGAACGAATATTCCGGTGTTGTAGACGCCACCACGTTTTTCAGCGCTGAGAAGTCGCTTTGAGCACCGCTGGCCGCTTGTGACTACTGCGCCGCTGGGTGAGGCGTGAGCTGAAGTTACGGGCCCTCTTTTAGATGCGAAGCATCTCATGGTCGGGGCTATGTCCCTCCCTCCACCGTGCGGCGTCCACACCCCCACTGCGCATACTTGGCTTGCTGAACGAACGCCCGGTGGTGTCTTGTTCCCGGTGTCTTCCTGGGCTGGCACGATACGAGCACGGTGGAGCGACAGTGTTGCCGGTGTCTTCCTGGGCCGGCATGAGACGAGCACGCTTCACGCGCTTTCGACGTTTCATCGTCGTCGGGGGGGCGCGCGTCGGTGAGTCTCGGCGGGCCGTGATTACAAGCAGCCCACAACCATCCGGGGAACATGCATCGACCTCATCTTAAGCAACTTTAGGGTTCATCCACTACAACAGCCCTTGATTTTACATTTCACAGACCATAAGGCGGTCATAATCAAAGCGGAACGCCAACCACAGCTCGACGTCACCAACGTTGAACATGATGATGATAATGCCTAAATAAATAGAAACTTATACCACGTACAACGTCTCTCTCCCTTTCTATTTAATGCCTCTCCACTCTAACACACCCCTTCAATAAAATTACACCATCTTCCCGCAGGGGAACCGTGAGTAGTATGCGAAGCAGCCATGGGGTCAACGCAATTTCCCATTTCGTAGTTCCGGTAAGTGAAAAGTTTGGTAGTTACCATGGATACCAAACGGTTAAAATAACGGTAGCTACGTACCTCAACCTAACGGAAACGACGAACTGAAAACTAATAGGCACTTGAATCGACCCCATGCCTGCTTCGCATACTATTCAGGGTTCCTTTACGGGAAAATGGTGTAATTTTTTGTCATGATCGTCATTTTTTTCATCCCTTTCGTTCTCTATGTTACTATGCATAATGATTCTGCCCAATCGATCTTCATAGGCCTATATTTAGGCTTTCGCATTTGGTGGCCCACACGTTAAACCCAGCGGCGTTCCAAGCGACGTCAAACTCTTCATACGCAAGGTGCGCGTACTGGTTGACAACACTAGACCTTATAGCGTAACGTTAGTCGCAACGTCAGGCCGGCGTACGCATTGGTGGAGTCATTTCCGCTTTGCTGCGATGACGTCAGTTCAAGGCATGGCCTGATGAAGATGATGATTGGATTTTCATGGCATAAGGCAAGTTTTGAGTTTTGGCATGGCTTGAGGCTCGGCTACAGGAACAGCTGGCAATTGCACTGGAATCACAAAAATGCGTCTCGTAACTTTTTTGTGTTAAAATACTAAGATACTCAGCAATATGGATGTAGTTCGGTGCCTTCCTCTATGCTCTCTTTGTCTTTCCCATTGAAACCACGTGGTGCGCCGGTCTTCCTCGTATTTTTTTTTTTTTTTCAAAAGTGGCGTTAGCGTAGTCCTGTTCTTAGCACGCACGCTTACCTTCCGCCTTTTAGACTCACGTCACGTGAGAACACATTCCGTTCTTTCCCCGCCACGGGTGCTGAGGGAAACTGGGCCACGGTCAAATCGTTTCCTAGGATTTAATTAAATTTATTCTACAATTATCCCTAAATATTGTTTGAAGACTTGTTTACAAACAGAATCCTGATTAATTCGTCCCGTATTCAAATCATGCTGGTGGGATGAACGGATCACTCAGAGATTCCCAGCATCCCTGTCCCTGAACTTCTAGATGAGCTAGCGCACGCTGCATTCATGCACAGGCACGCATCCAGAGCTGTCGCGTTCAGGATGCTTACGTACCAGCATTCTTCGCTGTCACGCTTAAATTAGTGTAGGTGGTGAAACTTTTCCCCCGGACGTTGCGCTAAGACGTGACGGCTTTTTGTTGATGTTCGGAAGGCGATCCCGTTGTTTGCAAAGAGTTCGCACTAATTTTAACGCCGGCGCTCGGCTCAGTTTTATGGCTACCAGCATCCAACAAGTCGGGCTGCCAGCGCGGAGTCTTATCGCGTGCTGCCAGCAGTGAGGAGGAGTTTCCGGTGGCGCCCGAAGCGCCAGACAGCTCAGCAAACAGCCGCTTCCGACGCTGCTGCTGCTGTTGCTATTTCACCGCCACGCGTGTATACAGCAGATGTGTTCACTCACCGGGCAGGGAGGAGAATCAATGGGAGCTTGAGTGGCTTAGTTATCATAAAGCCTGTTTCACAAACGGCTTTTCTGGGGTGTGGGCAGCGTCCGGTTTTTCAGTCCTCTTTAACTCATTGGCTTAGATCCGCGCAGAGGGCCGCTTGGACTAACATGCATTGCTTACGAAAAAAATTGCCCGTATTGCTACTGAAACTGAACCCCTTGTCCAGGCGCGCAAAATCAAAACCCCCTAAATGTTTAGAGTCTGGTCAAGGTGTTTTTTGTACGGGGTACTTATACATATTTTTCAGCGCATGTCTATCGACATGTGTGCGTGGCCGTGCGTGTATCGCTGCGCGAGAATTGCTGCCCGTGAATTTCTACGTATGCCACCGGTATCATGGCGCATGCGCACTCGATCAAACATCTGAATGAAATGGACCTACCGATCTCAGAGGCGAAATTGTGAGTCAAGTACGTTTTAAAAATGTCCGTTCTACGTTTGAGCACTGACGTACTTTCTGATGTCCGCAGTTGACATGCACATAAACCAACGCTCCGTTCGCTCACTCAAAATGACGCTTTAAAACGGACATAAAACAGACGAAACAATTCTCCCGCCGCTGTAAGGAAGAGCCAAGGGTTGGGCAGTGGGACAAAGTCAGGCTAACGGTGTGTTTACACATGCGGAAGGACGGTATATGTTAACTCGACGGAACTTGTCATGAGAGGGAAAAGGACGTAACGCTAGAATAACAGGACGTTAAGAAACATGGAACAAACCCTACAAGACACATATATGAAGGAACGTAAAGTTTGCTATAGAAACTCAACGGGCGATATTCAATCAAGCTCAGGCAGCCGCCAGGTCCCAACGGGTACTGGCCGAACTCTAGCAAGGGGCATTAATGGGACCCTGCAACACTTTTTTCAACTTTTTTTGAAATCTTTAATGCTTGCAGAACGTACTCATCCAACGCACCCAGTACTTAGATTAGGGGGTCGCAAAGTACCTCAGACAAAAATTACTGCTCTATGCCAATCAGATAACTTGTAAACTCGCTCAAAATATTTTTCTCTCTTTTTCGGTCTTGACGTTCTTCGACGGCTCAAATTACGTAACTAAGGCCATGTAGCGGCTGTTGGCCGATTCTCCTTCTGTTGCAGCAATGAACGTTTTTCGATAGCAACTTAACAAAAGCCACAATAACAAAGCAGAAATGGAACGCCTATCTGGTGCGACGAGCAAATCACGCAGTGCCGCTCCGTGCTGGCAATAATTATAGGTTTCGGAGTGGTTCCGGACGCGAAGGAAAGAGTGAAAGGACTTATCGAAAGTGTTGCAGGGTCCCTTTAAAAACCCATCGATTGACCTTGTATAAAAGTTTTACATCATCATCATCGCTAGCCGATAGCTCGCTCAAAAGTTCCGTGAGGTGGCTCGCGCAACTGGCCAATTTGAGGAGCGCTTTTACTTAATTGTTGCCATGGAAGACGCGCCGTAACGGCCGCTTTTCTGATGGAAGCGAAAAGTAAGAACGCCCGTGAGCTGGAGATTTCGGCGCAGGTTAAGATCCCCTGAGGCTCAAAATTTATCGGAAGCCCTTCACTACGGCATGCCTCATAGCCTGTGAATCATTAGCCTGTTAAGCCCCGTCATCAACATCATCATCATCAAGACGCAACCGTCGTTGCGGACCAGCGTCCGACGGGGCGTCGAAGTGGTTGCGCAGCACACCTTGTCACGGGAGGCCCTAGGAATGCCTTTTAGGCCGGCAGCGGAGCGTTGGCCTCGAAACCAGGTGCGGGACGGAGTGTTAGCGTTGTGACGACGATGCCCCTGAGGTGACCTCAAACCTTGGCGGCGGGTGGCGACCGTCTTGAGTACGGGTGGCCCGCGGACCAGGCGTGCAACGCTGTGCCTTTCCCAGCCCCGGCTCACATTCCGGCCATTTTACTTCAGCTCGGCCACGGATACAAGATCACCCTAATTCGCTTGTTGGTGGGTTGGTTGGTCGGTATCTTCATATACCACGCAAAAACTAATCCCCAGCGCCGCTACAAGCACAACCAAGAACACACACTTATAAGCTAGAAAAAACGCGTGAAACTAAAAGCGCAAAAAGGAGCAAACTATTTCAATGAGCCAATAATACGCCACAAAGCGATGACTTTTCGAGAAAACACATTCAAAAATAGTTCTAAAGGTGTAACGTGTGCTAACATTACAGACAATTTCAGGAAGTATAACTTGACATCTCAAGCGTTACTTTCCGTAACTTTAGCAGTAGTGGTGGCCCAAATTTCCACTATTTTATTGAGTCTGTGTTCCCAACCTTGCAGGAATCAAACTGTCGCCAAACACATGCATCAAAATTAGTTATGCATTTTCACGCCAGTCACGCGTGTAAAACCTGGGAATATTTCCCTCTATAATGCTATTTTATAGGGGCTCACCACACGAACGATCTTAATTTTGGTATTAAAAACTCTTCGGCTGGGGTATAATGACTGCTATTTTTCCCAAAGTCAACGACTGTTATCTAACAACGGCCGGGAAAATTGAACGCCTTTATTTTAATGTCGATAAAATTTTAAAAGAAGGCAATCACATGGGTGCGTCCGAGCAAAGCGAACTGCGATGAAACAAATCGCAGCTTTCGTTCCGCGCATAGACGTTAGCGAACCGCATGAAATTGAATTCGCGCAGCCATTAACTCCGCATACCTCCGGAAATTAAAACCGTCTCATAAAGCGCCTCTGTGGCGCATGCCTGGGAAAGAAAAATACGTACCGTAAAACTTCACCAGTCAGGGATCACCCATTCACAGCTCGAAAAGAGTTCTTTTCTTCTGTCTCTGTCTCTGTCCTTCTACAGACACTACAGCCGTCGGTATTGCAACGGTACACGTACAAAAAAAAAAAAAATGAGAAGAAGAAAGAACCTTTGCGAAAGTATAGGTGACACTAGCGGATTTGCGAATTGAATCGAGGCTAACGTCAGTAAAGATAACATTAAATTTACTTTGGGAAAAAACACGCAAATCGTGGTATTTGCATTCTCAGTTACCACGGACGTGTTTTTAGTTTTTTTCGTTGTTTTGACATTCATAGGGAAGAGCCCTGATGCCTACAGCGATAAAGAATACACTGGCAACATTGGTCCGTTTCCGGTAATGTACAGGAAAGTATCACTCCGATGACGCAAAACGAACGGAACGGAACGATTTCTCAGATTAGCGCGTCGTTCAATAGCTCCACTGTTTCGTTGCAGACGATTGGCCAGCCCACCCCAGCAGTCAACGTGTGGCATTTGCTGGAAAGATTAAATCGATGACGCATACAAGGATAATAAAAACTGCATGTACGGCCCGCCATTGCTGCTTCGAAAACACGGCTCCAAATGAGGTCGACGAATAGAACTTCCCCGAATAGAAACACAAATGGGACCTTTCCGTCGCTTGCCCGAACTTTTGTTCATTCCAAGCGGAGGCAAACACTAACCACGAAGCATGCCAGGAGGAAAACAGCTGCAGGGTACACGCCTCTCACAAGGCGGTCACTTTTTTTTTATCATAGGTAAATCTATAGTATATCTGATAAAATTGTTTTACGGCAACAGCGGTCAATACAATATAACCAGGGGTACTCATAAGCGGCACCTTTTGTCGTCGAGTGTCTTTCACTGTGTGCGTGCGGCTGCACGTCCATGCGCGCCGAGCGCAGATCTCAAACGCAAAATTCGTTCGACCGCAGGGGAAATAAAATGAAATGAAATAAAATAAAATAAATTACCAAGAAGACAAAATAAAAATCCATCTACCCCGCTGCGTTAAACCGCGTGTAACCAGGGTTACCAGGCCCAGTCACGAATTCTTATTGACACCTATTTTCGCTCGAACGGATGCCTACAAAAATTGCTTTTTCCCCAGGAATGACACAGACTGGAATTCCTAACCTCTTGATGTTTTAAACGCAAAAGATTTTGAAGAAGCGTTACAGTGTCATCTATTTTTCAAGTTAATGTGTTCGGTTGTGTTGGTCTTGTAATATATGTGTATAAGATGCAGGTTACCATGAATTTATTGTCATATATTTATTGCCTATGTTCTCTTTCGCACTTGTCTCATTCCTATGTTTTGTATAGCCCCTCCTGCTCGGGTCAAAGATTTGACCTTCAGTATCTGTAAATAAAATAAAATAAAATAATACTCAGGGGAGACCATTACGTCACCTCTTGTGAGGTCGCTCCCGCCATGTTAGGGTCAGAGCCTCTTTGTTCCTATTACCCTTTCCCAGTTTACTCCGCTGCCCCTCGCCTTCTCCGCCGCTACTTAATTCCGTTCAAATCGCTGATTGATTGATTGATTGTAGGGTTTAACGCGCCGACGCAACGCAGGCGATGAGGCGCGCCGTAGTGGAGGGCTCCGTATTAATTTTGACCACCTGGTGATCTTTAACGTGCGCCGAAATCTCGTACACACGGGCGTTTTCGCTCTTCGCCTCCATCAGAAAAGCGGCCGCCGCGGCCGGGAATCGAACCCGCGTCCTCGTGCTCAGCAGCGCAACGCCTTAGCCACTGAGCCACCGCGGCGGGTCCCGTTCAAATCGCAGCTGATCGGGCACGCCGGGCGTGCGAACACCGAAGAAACCTGTGGGTGCCGCGAAATGTGTTGGAAATCTGCTGTACAGTCGCGCTCACAATGACCTACACCGCTCATTAGTATTCACAGCTTTATATGACCTTTGTCTGGCACCCGGGGTTAAAGACCAAGTGCGCATTAGAAGAACAACGTCCTAATGAATCAATCCTTATCCTAACGTATATGCCCATAGTCATTGTTTTGACGATATAATCGTCTGAATACTAATGAGCGGTGTAGGTCATAGTGAGCGCGACTGTACATTCATGAAAGGGAGGGCGCAAGGCACATGAGGAGGGAGGAATTCAAGGACGGGAAAGTCAGTCTGCTTAGCAGGGACGACGAGGTCGAAGCCGAGGCGGGCCCCAGCTAAACCACACGTGCCAGGCAGACCTTAACAAAAAAAAAAAACCGTCTCAACCAATTATCTTCATCGAAAATCCGATGTCTTAACCGAATATAGTGTGAGACGTTAATGAAAATGTTTAAGCCAAGCTTCCCAAGCCAGGGTTCGGCGGATTTTTTTTTTTTATTTCTGCCGTCTGCAAAACTGTCAAAGCTGCACGAGTCATTGATGCGCGAGACGTTCTATGGGGCGAGGCGTTTGCAAAACGAACTTACTTTTATGGTTCAAACGGCCAATAATTTTGATGGTAACCGCACAGTTACAGAGCAGGGACGCTATTCCAGAAGGCTCGAGTTTGAGCGAAACTCGGGCAAGGCGGAGCTGTGTTGGTAATAACAAGCTCATGGTAATATTTCGGGGCAGGGTTAAAACGCTTTACAAACGCGAATCATGCTATCTGCTGATTATTGAGGTGATGTAGCCGGTCCAGGGCAGCGCACTCCAAGGATGCGCGACTAGGGCATGGCGCATCTTTCAGTGCGTTAACTCGTTCCACTGCTGCACTAGTGGCTTCTGGGGCCAAGGAAATCCAACTACTTTATTTTATTGTACTTTTACTTAATTAATCTGTATTTCACTACAAAGTTCATTTTATTTTTTATTCCGGGCGTTCATATGAGCTTTTTGCTTGAAAATTTTCGTCCTAAGAAGTAGTTTTTGCCTCTGGTGGCAGACAGTGCAATCACGTGACTATGGCCGACTGTCGAAAAAGGAAAGCGGCTGATAAAAGCGCGCCACATTCAAAACATTTGCTGATGGTACTACGTTATCGAAACCCTCCGCTTTCCGACACAAAATTTCCTCGGCGCGGTCCTGTCTGCTTACGCACTTTTAAGACGAAAGCCTTGCGATACGTATTAGCAACTTCTTTTTAAATACATCGTACTTGCGCCTTTTATCGCGCTTTCGTTTCTTTGCCTTTTGGCACGGATTATTTTAAACGGCTTCTTTTCTGCTATTACGTTTTTGCGTCAGTTTCTTCTATTTCATCTGTTCGTCTTAGTGTGCAAGCAGACTCGAACACGCCACAGCCTCCCTAGATTCGGTGTTCTGAGAGGGTGGTGTGCAACTGCCCTACTCCAGTGACATCACGTTCAGGCGTGACCCGGCACGAACTATTCTACAACTGTTACTTTTCAATTCCACAGTGTTATGAATTGTGCGAACTGGACACGTTAGTTCCTCAAACATCGCAATTGCGGGCCAAACCCATGTTACGAAGGAAGGAATAGCAACAAGGACAGCAACGTTTCCGATTTGTTTGCTTTATTTTATTTTGCTTTTCACCGCTTTTTTTTTTTTTCGAAGAAGTTCTTCACAGCCGTCTTTTTTATTATAATTGCGTTCAATCCCCTCAGAACACTCTCTTCTTTCGCGCCCTTCCCACTCCCGCTGAATGTGTTTTTTACCTCGACAGGAATAGCGTCAACGTATTAGGCGGCGTATTAGCTTTTTTATCGTGAATCCGTGAACCCAGGAGGACATTTTAAAGACAACTATTAGAACTCATAAAATTGTCGTTAGCAGTTGATTTTTATCGCCGGGTGTATGACCATTTATTGCCTAAATGGTGTAGCCGGGCGCACATTCGCTCCCAACCTCTCCAATCAATAAAACAGTTAAGCCACCACCCTCCCTCTGGCGTCACGTGGGTACTTAAATTCTTACCTCTCCCCTTTACTCGTTTTCCTTGCTCTGCTTCCTGCCATACGACAGTGACGCTGAACAAAACCTGTTGAAATGTGTAAAGATCGCCTCTGACAGTATGCACCCGCTGTTTATTGTATTGCAGCGAGGATAATGAACAGATGCAACATGCCATCAAGCTATCGGGGTATGCGCCGTACCAGAATCAACCATGTGGAAGAGGAAGGCAGGATTATGACCTATCCACACGCGAGGATACGCGCCAAAGACGTGTAAGGCAGTGGCGCCGCCAATGGGGGGCTGGGCGGGCCCTGTGCCCCGAGTACCCGCCCCTCGGTTATGCGAGGGGGTGCCACTTGTGCCTCTCCAATGTCTAATGCCGACGTCGAAAACTGGAAGACCACTGTAACGAGACCGCAGCTATAATCTGTTCAGTTTATGTCCCCACCAGTCTATTCAAATTTAATTCCTTGTATAACGGAAGAAAGCGAGGAGAATTCTGGCATCCAAGTATGTCGCGAGAATGGATATATATATCTCGATGCGGCAGAGTGAGCGGCGGCGGAGGTGAGCGAAAGAACGATTCGTGGAAAGGGGGGTATGACTGCGACGCTTAGAGGGGTGTAGCAAGCGAGATTGTTCTTCAATGGGACGATAATGGGGCTAACAAACCCCCTTCATCGCGTCCAGGACCACTTTTAGGGCGACGGACGAGAACAGTACGGGATGCGTATTTCCAAACCATATCCCCTAGGGGCCCAGGCCGACCACACCCCCTTCAAACAGCGACGTCACAGCGTGACGTCACTTTCTCTTCGAGCGCGACTTCATGCGACGTGGATTTTTTTTTTTTTATTCGTTTTGGGCAGTGGCCGATGGCTTCGCTCCGTGCGCGAAGCTGGGGCTGCGGCGCTGGGGAGCTGACGCACATTTAGTAGAAGTTAAAGGCCCAACCACATGCAGCGTACTTTCGGCGTTTTCTCGCGTGGCAACGCGAACTGACGCGCGAGCAACGCTGAAAGTCTACGCCCGCCAGATATCGGCGTCGACGCAGCGCGAGAAAGCAGCGGAAAGCGGGACATCTGGCGCCATCTGGCGTACACGAATGCAACAGGGGCAACTTCTCGATGGCGATTGAAACGTGCCGTGTAGCAGCGGGATGCAGCGGGAGGCTGGAGCATACTCTATGAGCGGGAGTGCGTCGAGCGTCGAGTGCGTCCAACAATGGACGAGACAGATGGGCCGTCGCGATTTCCGTCGGTTGCATTAACCAAGCTATCGCGAAGGATCCGAAATCGGGTGTGGATAGCTCATATTTTTAAGCCGTTGACTTTCGTTCATCGTGCCCAGTGGCGCAGTCAGTGGATGGGGATTGCACGAAGATGGAGGTATATGGAAAGGGCGGGGCGTTTCCCATGCGCCCTGTATACAATTAAACAAGCAAAAATAAAAACAACAGACGAGTAGCTTGTCGAACAAACTATGCAAGCAATAGAACAATTATGTATAGATTTATTTTATTTACCTAACTGTTAAGCACGTACTTATCCGTTTTTTATTTCATTCTCATGTCAGTAAAAAGCAAAACAAATAAGTAATGGCATGTTTTCTGTGTTGCGCACATTAATAAAGCGGATAGTTTCGTGCGAATTCTTTTTATTTTATCAGGGTTTTCGTGTGGGGCCCCGCGCACTCCTAAGTGTAAGAAATATTTGAAGCTGATCAACTAAATATTTTGCTTTGGTAGGTGCATCTTCAAAGGTAGAGAACGAGTAAAAAAAGGACAGGGCAACAAAATTAAATATATAACAATAAGATAAACACGTACTACGTCATTCCCATTCTATTATTAGACATTCGATCCGCCCATCCCCCAAAATGGTCGGGGGACCACGCGATAATTGAGGTGGGCCAGAGGGGCAGTTTCTGTGCCAGGCGGAGTATCTGCTGAGTGCTTTTTGAACCTACTAGAAAAAAAATGTCAATGACGGTGCGACAAAGGACAGGACGGCCGGTGTCGTGTACAAGATTTTTAAGTGCGAATGCACTTTATAAGCGACCCCAAACCATCCACCGCCGGCGGCGGCGGCGGCGGCGTCCGCAGTGCTCCTCTATATTTAAAAAAGAAACAGCATCCGGCGCCAGGTTTCGATCCGAGGACTTTGCGGCCGCAGCGCGACGCTCCACCGACCAAGCCACGGACGCGACGCTGATATCAGTGTTAGTGACGCGCCTTATATCTTTAACGCATTCAAACTACGTCGTCAGCGGCGTGCGTTGGCGACTCAGCGGCGTTATAGCGGCTTGATAACTGCGTGGTGTACACGTGATACTACAAACCCGATGGAAGAGATGGAAGAGAAGGCGGCGAGGCGGTGGGCTGCGGGGGCCGAGCGCAAGCGCCGCAAGCGGGCCGACAACCGTGCATTCGCACTTTCACATTCTCCCCCTCGGGGAAATGCGGGGGAATTTTTGCGCTGAGTGTTCCTCCTCAAGCATTGGGGAGGTGAAAAATCTACTAGAACGAGTCAGGAAGCGCAAGAATGACGTTCGGTTGCAAAACCGTCATTCAGAACTGCGAAGCATCAGACCGCAAAAGAAACTTCGTTGAAACGTTTCGGAAGCGTGACCAACTTGAGAAAAAGAGTGCCACTTAAGTCGTGAGTATTCAGAGAGCAAAAAAGAACATTGATCCTTCTCTGCGAACCCTCCCACTTGTGTAGACGCAGGCACCGCGCTGCGCAGCCTGGGGCGTTGTGAGTGGGCGGCGCTACAAAGTGACCCCAATCGCCCCTGGGGAGGAAACCTAGCTGGTTCCCAAAAAGTTTGGTTCTTCGTTAGTACTTTTGATTAGAGAGGGCGATTGTATTTCCTAACCTACTCGGAAAAGCTTATTCATCTAGGAGTCGCCTTGCGCTTGTCGACTGCACAACGACGTAAATGAAATCGTTGTTTCCAACCTATCGGGATGGGAGGCTGTTGGCCAGTGTGAGGCACCAACACACTCGGGCCCGTACGATTATTTTACTCAATAGCTTCTTGTTTATCGCTTGGTAACCTTCTTCAATTCGAATTTCCTCCATTGGCTGACGGCTGCTTCACTGGTAAGCCCTAACTTTACATTTTATACTGCGTCCGTTTTCCCTCGGCCCCGATGTCAATTAACGATGACATCGATGACATCGTCACAGACAAACATCATCGGTTTCCCCGTTACATGTCCTCTTTCTAGCTCACATTCTCAGTAACCAGATAACAATTGAAATAAAGAAAGTTGAAAATGTATCTTTTTTTAAACGCAAAACTCGTAGTAAAAGCGAATGCAATTGGCTGCTGAAATGCTGATCTAGAAAAATTTCCAGCATGCAGTTGCTGCCACAAAGGCTGTATTTAGGGACAAACATGTAGGTGCAGGTGTACGTTCCGAATATCTGAGGAGGTCATTTTCTTTCACATTTTAAACCACTCTTCTTGCGCAACCTTTGCGAATAGCTTTTTTTTAATGCCAGTACAAATTTTCTTCAATTGCTGGGACTTATAATTCTCCCCCAACCTTCCTTTATCAGGCTCCGCGTGTGGTCCTTCAAGCATCGTTTGTTTAAGGTGTGTTCCTTGCCACACGAAAATTTACCTGAATAAAGCGACTAGTTGTCTTGCATGTGTTGCCTTTAAACAGCCCTATCGTTGCTGGGCACCCTCTTTCAAGCCCACGTGACGTTGGCAAGATTTAGTGGGAACAGTGGGCTGCAAAGCTTTCCGAACGCCTCTGGCGACCAGCTTAGCGTCGTCGTGTCGTTACCTGACGAGACCTGAAACTCTCTCTCTCAGCTCCAGCGCTCTTGTAAGCATCCATTGGCTTGGTATCGACTGTACGATGTGGTACGCTCTCTCTGCCGCGTATGAGCTTTCACGTTTTCCCTATTTCGCTCTGGTTCGGCTCGTGACACTTTGTGTTGCTGCAAGTAGCTAGCTCTCGGCCACTTCTTTCTCGCTTGCTAACGGTGTTTTCGTGCTCACGAGCGACACATCACGGTGCTCTTTACTGTTCGAATTTTTTATCGTTGCCTAATTCACTAAAAAAGACGGTGTTCGTGTATTCGGGATTTGCATGCCGGTCTGCGTCTGTGGTTCTCTAAACCAAATTTGTGTTGGTATTGTGGTTTAGTTTGCATAAATAGCACACGGCTTCTTATCTTGCTGCTTACTTTCCTGATATATTACCGGTTGTTTAAAAATAACTACACATATGAATTATCATGTCACTTCATTTCGCATCGCATGTTGTACATCATGCATGCTTGTATAGACATTTCGAAGCCCACGCATTCAGTATCTATGAAACGTTCTTTGTACATTGGTATCTAAATGAAAGACACAAAATTGGTCTACGCCAATTGCTCTTGCAGCGCGTCGAACGCGATGCCGAACCACAAGAGGGAATGAAATCGCTTTTGGTAGCTCCAGTCACAAGTGTGAATGAGCCTTAATATAGTAACAGTAGAAGACATCATTATTAATAATAATAAAAATAATAATAGTTTTATTATTTCAAATTGTTTTGTATATGTGTGGGGTGACAAATGTTCTGGGCCCCGGATGCAAGTCTAACCAGCAACGCCACTGGTGTCAGGGGAAGAAGATGAACCCCATAAAATGGATGGGCGAGAAACGAGCTGGGTTATCTCAACGGTCGGACCTGCGTTCCTATCGGCTTCACCCCCGCGAATAAACCATCTCAACCGGCTATCGGTGCGTCGATTGTCTCCTTGACAGTATATGTAATACGTATAAGCTGTCCTGCCAGTAACCTTTTCACAATAAATGCGCGTCACGCTACCCCTCGAGGGAGTCTGTCTGCCGCACTGATGATAAACAAAACGCACGGTCATGCAACGCTTCGTTCAAAACTGTTTTGCGAGCAGTCGATAACTAAAACGCATGCTCCGGCTACAGACGGATAGACGTTCGGTAGGAACCTGCGGAAGCCATGTCCGCCAAATCACCTAAAAGAAAGGCGAGGTCTTGGAAACACGTCTCCACTGATCGTATTGCGCACACACCGGTTGACGGTCGACTGGGGGCGGTAGATGGGGTGGTCGCCACTAACGCTTCTGAAAGCTGCCCGTCGCGCAAAACCGCAGCGCACACTACACTTGCTCCTCGATGGTCATGAAGGAAACGCCGCCTCTAAGTCATCGCAAACAGGGGTCTGTCACCAGACGACTGCACAACCAATGCACAGCACTTTTCGAGAGCTAAAAACGAGCTCGGAATTCCTCCTTCGTTTAAAAGACTTGTCGGGGTGGAAATATGCCTGCTACGGCGACCATAAATTTAAACCACACCACAGCAGCGGCCTCAACGGGCTTCCCGAGTTCAACTCGGCCGTGCAAAGCCATGCCCGAGTTTCCTCCGTGTTCTAATGTCAGTCAAACACACCCAGCCCATCCGTGGGCGCGGCGCAACAATAGAATCCACACCCACCCATGGCGTCTACTTTGTGTGGGCGTAGCGTTGTAGCCCCGAAGTCGTCATTTGATGCCCGCTAGCAGCGACAAGAACTTAGCACGAAACAAAAATGAGCTTCCCAGGCCACCGTCAGCCAATGGTGCCAAAGTAGCGGGGTAATTCGGTCCGAACTGGAGTTCACTATTGTACGAGCCGATAGGAGAGGCCAGGGCGACACGATTTTACCACGGGAGCCTTCTTCATACAACGTGAAAACACAGTCCATGACAAATGACACAGCTTCAACGTCTAAAACGCGCTCGCCAATGCTCAAACACGCTCTTTACACGGGACGATTTCTGATAAGCGCCCGCCGTGCACACTCAAGCAAGCCGTAAACAAAAGCCATATTTGATGGTCGAGAGCACGGGGCGTTCCGTTCGCTACAGTGGACCCCTTTGATTACTTCGTTTTTGCTTGCGCAGAGCTGCACTACGACTACCCTCAAACCAAGCAGAAAATGTAATTCAGTGGAAGAACAGAACACACACACACACAAAAAAAAAAAACGGACCGCCCCGCGCCGGGCGTGGCGAACTGCCGGGTTGGGGATTTCGAAGTAGCAGTGGGGTTATCTAGCATTTGCTAGGGAATGAGTATTGCAGATCGATTTCAGATGGTGCTGCATGCGGAAGATAGTACAGGCCGTATACTTTATCTACGCAAGCGGTCCCAATGTATACTTACTAAGAAACTCTATGGTCCCAATACAGCGCACTGAATATGCCAGGCGTGCTGCGCGCGATTCCGGCGGTTTCGCTCGAGGTGTATCGAATGCTCCGCTATCTCCTCTAATTTCATAACCCAAGCAGCTGGAAACTCGGGAGTAGGAGGAACTCGGGCCTTCTGGAATAGCGCCCCAGGCCGGATGTTATGGCACTTAGGTTCGAGCGCGGCACACGTCCGGGAACGCGTCGAGAAAGTACTTCTTTTATTGATGCTACTTTACTTACAAGATAAAGTGCGGGACGGACCTATGGTAGGTTCCGTAAACTCGCGCGCGCGCGCTCAAACACACATGCGTATACACACGCACACACACACACACACACACATACGCACGCGTGCTTGTACAGAAACAAGCACACACGACACATACGCGCGCACACACACGCACGCACGCACGCACGCACGCACAGAGACAGAGAGAGGAACTACATATAAGTAATTCTGTATGATATTTGCTTGACAACCTCGCGACTTTGTAGTTGTTTAACCCCGAAAATCCCCACTTTCGCGTGTATTCTAATAGTGTTAGCAAAACTTGCGATATGGTTTAAGCCTTCCCGGTTGAGGTTAAGCCCACGGCTGAGCAAATTTTCACAGCGAAAGACTCCCTGTTCACTTCCACTAGAGAAAGTTCACGAGTAGCTCAGGCGGAGTATATACGTAAAATTTTATACGCGGCATCCTGCGCATCCCTGGCCGCCTTTGTTCGGCCTTAAAGGCAAAGACGTAAAAATCTTTCGTGAATGAAATGGCAGCTGAAACAATGTGCCGCAGAACTCCTTTTGAAGTCGCCGAAAGGGAGAGGTTCCGACAAACAATGCCCGCGTTTCCAAGCTTGGTCGGTGGTATCGCTGTACACTGAGGCGGCTTCACCCGGGCCCTCCTAACAATGCGGATAAACGCGTATTGAACTTCGGAGAGGAAAGGCTTGGGTGCCAACGCGACCAGTGGAGCGCCTTAAGTCGAGGCTCGGAAGGCGGCCTCTTTGTGGGCGCAGGAGCGCGTGAATTGAGCGCAGCTTCCCTCAAGAAGGGCGAAGGAGCCTCGCCCAAGTTCGCAACTAGGGAGCCAGCGGGTTGTTTCCAGCCTTGCCTCCCACGAGCGCATATCATTAAAGAGCTTGACAGCACTGACTCGTCGCGCGCTTTAGCCGGCGGCGTTGACGTGACTTGCATCGTCGAAGCAGCTGGCTCCGTGGACTATGAAAAGCCCCGGCTTAGCCGTGCGCCCGTTAGGGTTCGTTAAAAGTTTCTTTCATTACGTGCTCGGCGGAAGCTGGAGTTAAAACACTGCCCTCGCTGCGAGTAAATGAATCCCGCTGCCGTTATTTCCACCCGGCTCTTTCGCCACTTTTACAGTGAAGTGCTCATGGCCGAAGACTTCTTTCACAGTTGACCTTCGCGGCTTGTGTCATGACTCAAGAGTCATGACTTGGTTTTTTCGTGAAGTTTTCCTGTTCCAAAGATTACGCTCACTGAGCAGCAGTATTCATTTGGTACATGTGGACGTTTGCGAGCGTTAGCTGGCCTGCATACCTTACAAAGGAAAGAAAGAAATGTAACAAGGTCAGGTAGTTGAAGAATTTATTTATTTATTTATTTATTTATTTACTTACTTATTTATTTATTTACTTACTCACTTTACCTACTTACTTACTGACTTACTCTACTTACTCAGTGTCACTTATGGAGCACACTGTACATGGCACGGCAAATTTACTCAGCGTTCCCCGCGCGGAGGTGCCTGCTCGCCGGCGACGGTGTCGCCAGTATGGCTTTGTCGACGGTTGTTGTGGGCCTGTTTTGGTGCAGCTTCGAGTCTTGCGCGCTTCCTTCGCAAGGCTTGATTAACTTGTTCGACAGCACCTCCAGGGTAAACCGCACGCGACGGAATTAAGTGGTCGTACGGCAAACATACGTTAAGGATTGGTTGTCAAAATGTACAAACCAAAACAAAATGTACAAACCACATACAGACACCTGGCCGCTAGAGAAACGCTACATTTTGCGCACTTTGCCACGAATGGGACTCCGTTTTCTAAATTGGCGAATACAAATTGGGTTGTGTTTTAAGAGGTATTTTAAAAGGCGAAGGGAGCAACTGGTTCTGATAAATAGCGATTATAAAACTCCCCTCAGCTTTATCGCAATTCTCAAACTTACTTAGTTGTAATCGGCATAGGTGGGAATCACTAAGCTCGCATGCCGAATTATTTCGGTGTCTGTGCTTGTATCGCGGGGTGGTGTAGCCCCGAGCTAGCACATCAGGATGGCTAGGTTCCGCTGTCTCACCGTTCGAAGGACGCTCCTCTCTGTTTTCTCCCTCCTGACTCACGGCCGGGCTACAGCGGCGGCGTCCGCCGCTCTAGTCAGGCCGTGGCCGACGCTGCTGCCGCGTTCGGGACACCGTCCACGCGAATTCGAAATAACGGCTGTCAGAATCTGTGGTTTCACTTTTTGTAGAGCCAGGTGTGTGAATTCAACTGACGTCGCATGGGCAATTGTTGTGGGCTTTGTGTAAAGCTTTACGTTCCAATCACTTTCACACTGAGGATTGGGGCCATTTTTTTTTAAAGCAAAGCTTTCTATGTCTCGTTCGCGGCGGTGTAGAAAAAAAAACGCGCTGCAGGAAAGCCAACTTTACAGAACGGGTTTTTACAACGGGCACATAATGGTGATGAAGATGACCAAATACCGGGCTTTCTCCGATACAAATGCAGTCTACAATCTCTACAGCCAAAGTCTAAAACTACAACGCTGAGCTAACTGAATCAGCACATTGAGATGACCTAATCACAAACTAATAAATAGAAAATCACAACATCACACTCGGTTAGCTCAGCATTGGGACTTTGGCCGACTGGGACTTTGGCTGATTGAATCGTGCACATGGCATTTGTATCGGAGGAAACTTCGCGTTTCAGCGATGTCCCTTCCTGAAAGGAACGATTTATTTCGCTACATGAATATTCCGAACCATTAGGTTAACGCGACTCAACGTGCAATAATCCCATATAGAGATTTATTTGAGGAAGGAAAGCTGCTTTTGGAGTAGGCGGAACCTAATTCTAGTGCTCTCTTTTTAAGCCCCCTGTTTACGGCGGGGACACAATAACTACGCGCGCACTATTACCAACAGAGACATTTAAATTTAATAAATCAGAAAATTATTTAGTTCTCAGTCCTTTGAGCAGACCTAATACCTCGAAGCATATAGCTTATTCATAATACTTTTTTTCCTTATACCATACGCTGCGTATCTTCTGTAAGCTTATACCGATTACTGAAACCTTAAATGGACCCTGCAACACTTTCGATAAACGCTTTCACTTTTTCCTTCGCGTTTGGAAGCACTGCGAAAGCTACAGTTAATGCCAGCACGTAGCGGTACTGCGTGATTGGCTCGTCGCACCAGATAGGCCTTCCGTTGATGCTGTGTTTTTGTGGATTTATTTTTAAAGTTGCTGTCAAAAAGCGTTCATTGCTGCAACTGAAGGAAAACCGGCCAGCAGCCACTACATGGCCTCAGTGACGTAATTCTGGCCGTCGAAAACCGTGAAGAGCGGGAAAGAGAGAAACATCTTTTGAGCGAGTTTCCAAGTGCCAGGCACAATTCCAACACCTGAACCAGGCGGAGTGGACTCGACTTGAGGCAATTAACGGAGCCGCAATGCGTGCAATTACCTGCCTCCCTAGGATAACACCGATCCCTGCTCTTCAGGCTGAAGCTCAAGTTAACACCTTGGATGAGCTTGTCCATCAGCGTCGGTCCGCAAGCATGCATAAACTCACCTTTGTTGCTGAGGCAGCGGCGCTGGAAATTACATGGGTCGTTCACTACCCACATCTCCAGCCTGCGTCGTTACCAGGCCACCTTGGCTATACCACCAGGTGACCGACAACAGGCCACTAACGCGACTTCACAATCGATGCAACAAACGTACTGATACGCTTTCCGCGGTCGCACAAGAACTGGCGGCTGAGTCTCAACCACAGGTGGTGCAGGCATTTGTGGACGCTGGGGCCAAGGACTACGTGGTGACGACAACACTACAATGTCCTTCCCACCCAGAGGCCTGTCAAACGTGCTTCTACGAAACACACCGCACCCTGCCGTCTATGCTGGCTGAGCTTACGGCCATCCGGGACGGCTTGCAAGCACTAACTCCTGCTCTTCATCAAGCCCCTGGAGGTACTACTTTACAAATTTATACAGACTCCACGGCGGCCATACGTGATTTACGTCGAGTGAATAACAACTCGGCTATCTCGAGGGACATTCATGACATACTGGATACGTACCCCTGCCCTCTGCGGCTCTCGTGGGTCCGGCGAAATACGCTTCCCGCTCACATTGCGGGGGATGGTGCCTGCCACACTGCATTTGTTCCACGACCATTGCCTTTACTGACATTAGATACCCCAGGACAGTTTTTACAAAGGAAAGAAGATCTTCGTCGCGCCACACGAGCTCTAATTCCACTGTGTGGAACGGACCTCCCTAGCCCACTCGCTCACTGGGAGGAGGTCTTGCTGAGAAGACTTCGTGTTGGTGTAGCCCTCTCTCCCGCTGTAACCCGGGAGTGGCCACCACGCTACCATGCCCCGTTCGACCAGAACTGCCCCTTTTGCACGGCTCCTGCCGAAGATGCCGACACAGAACATTTGCTGTGGACGTGCCCTTCATTGCAAGCGGCCAGAACACGACACCTTCGAGGCACAGGCCTCCACCCTGGCAGACCACCTGACCTCCATCGGTGGATATGGGAACCCCACCACCGCTCCCTCCTTGCGTTTGTTCGCGAAACGGGAGTTAACCTATACTTGTAGCATAGTATTTATGCCAACGGGCATACTATCGCAATTAAAAAAAAAAGTTTCCAAGTTACTGAATAGCATAGAGCAGTAATTTTTGACAGAAATACTTTGGGGCCCCTAATCTAAGTATTGGGTGTATTCTGTGACTACGTTCTTCGAGCATTTAAGATTTCAAAAAAAGTTGATAGAACTGTTGCAGGATCTCTTTAAATCTACCCACCCTGTACCTGGCACGAGAAGGCATATAGCCCTCGTAGTGGCCACTTTCCCCTATACCTCTCACTGGCATTCGATATGTTCCAGGGAAAGTACTTCGCGTGGCAAATTTGACTAATCGACTCTTGTTACGCACAAAACTCGCTCCGCTGGGATATTTAAAGCTGGTCCAGTTTATACCGCCGTCGGTCCACCGCAGCTTCGGCCGCGCAGGAAGCGCCGACGATTCCCCCCGTTCCTTCGGCCCCTTCTCGCAGCGAAGGCGTACGCGCGAGAGTGCATCGATCGCCGGCGCACGTCTCGAGGATATCCGCTCTGAAGACACGGTAGTTTCTTCCCGAGATAACGGCATCTCTGGGGCTGAAAAGGACTCGCCGTCCTCTCGGTGTACACTTCGCCTCGTGTTGAAGTCGACGCCCCATCGATCGCTCGAGTCTGCCGGCGCTAACCAAGGGTAGAACGTGCCCTGCCTTCGGAGGATCTGATCAGCGCTCGTTTTCGCGGAGAGGGGGCCGCTCGCATAATACCCCGAGCCAGATATGCTGCGGCATTTGTCCCCCGTCAGAATTAGGTACACCCTCCGCGGGGCCCGGCCCAGACCGTAGGTCTCGCTGTCCGAGATACCGGAGAGTGCTCTTTGGTTCGCTATTTCGAGTTCCCGTAATTTATGACTCTCTGAGGCACTCCTAAGCGGAGTGTACCCGCGGCGGGCCGTTTTAGGTGACGAAAAAATGTTGGCGCTATCGTGGAATACACGCCTAGGATGAACGAGGGCTTACAGAATAGTTACTGCTCTTATTACCAACGTTGTGTTTTAACAAAGCTTTTGTTTTACTAATTCCTGGTTTATTAGTAGCGCTGCCTACTACCTTAGGCTCCAGAGCTACGAGTAAATCCTGAACACTCAAATTACGCTCTCTCGTGTATCTTTATCTCTCGTGTATTTCATCTCTCGTCTGTCTTCCCTTATTTTAGGGGCTATGGGCTAGCTAGTATGTTTGCACGTAAAAACCAATTCATTTATTTAAGGCTCATCGCGTTTGCGCCATGATTATAGTGTTCTCAAGTAGCTCAGAACGAAGTGGCTTGCGTAGACTGATACGTCTTAAGCATTTCCTGCAACAGGATTGCGAGAAGTTGCGCCATGTATTAAGTGAAGCCTAGACATACTTTTATTTAATAAAAAAAAAAACAGGACATGAATCGACCTAGAGATATAGCTGGCGGATATCGCGGTCGAGGATCGAGGCTGCCCTTCACTTTGAAACGCCCTGAAAATACTCCGCCGAATCAACACACCACTATTTTAAACATGCGGCAAAACAAGTTAGCATTATTCTCTTCTATGCCTCGCGTACAGTTGCGGATGTTGTATTTAGCATTCAAAGGACATTTGTCTGGTCAGGATTGCGAACAGTTACTCACAGAATTTGATCCACAGAAGCTTTAGTCTTTATCTGGGACAGCCCAATAACCTAAGAAATTTTTGTTTTGATTCATGCCGTTTTTCGTTGCTCCCATGTACGTCGTGTAGCAAAGCAGTCGCAGACAGGTCACAACTTGTGCTTTCTATCAAATTGGATGACAGCGAAACCCACCACTTAGCAATTTTCGTTTTAGTGTGGGGCTATTTTGAAACTGCCATTAAAATTGGTGGGCGTCCAAATTCTTCAGAGCTAGGTTTTTTACGGCTACTACCATAATCGATGCTGAAACATCTTAAGCTCCGCATGATGCCTGCAAATATACTAGTTGTTCTTAAAGCTTCGTTCTGTTTGACTTGATGATAAGATTATTGAACAACGTGTAATTTATGCATCTTTTCAAGTATGTTGTGTGGTTTCACGCGATATTATGTGGTTGTCTCGGCCCAACTACCTGTAATCCTTTTCAATGTGGGGACGAGGAAACGTGTAACATATCGCACGTCATGTTCAAGAATAAGCCTCCGCCGGTGAAGCGTTCAAGATGGTGAAACAAAACAAAAAAAAAAAAAACGGAGGATGTTTTGACGGATACGCTGCAGAGCGAGACGTGTTGGCCGTAAAAATACGAGCTAATAAGTCAACTTTCAAGCCAACATTGCTCTAATCGCATACGTTCGAAGAGTCAAATCGCGTTAGACGTATCTTGCTTTGAAGCACCGTAATCGGCTTTAACATCATGGAAGTGTTTATTCTTTTCAATATCTGTAGTTTTTTATACATGAAGCTTTGAAAGAGAAATGAAGTTAAATTTGAAGCCTTTTTCTTTGGTGAAGACCGAAGCATAATTGAGTTTTCAAACTAAACGAAAACTTGGAAAAGATAAAAACGCCGGCCCACATGAGTAAGAACAGGCGCCTAACTTGATTTTCCGCACTGACGTGGGGCCTCAAAAAATAAAGAGGGAACAGTTCTGGACATACAGGAATTGCTTTAAAAAGTCTCTTCTGTTTACCCTCCCCGGAAGCATAAGCTGCTGGTTGTGTTCGCGCGTGAAACTGCCAGAAACTGCTAAGAGCGGCCAGGTCGACAAGCTAAAACGGCTATTAGGCAGAGGCAACAAAGTGCATAAAAGCAAGACATCAGCTCTAAACGAAGAATAATTGCAGCTACGTAGAATGATTAAAAAGAGCAGACGCACGGAAGTAGCCAACGTATAACGAGTGAAGCAAGAAAACCGTGATGAGAATAAGCCTTCCGACAACGGCCAGTTTTTCTGCCGCAAAGTGTTAAGCTCGAGCAGCACGCCGCTTCTTATTTAATTACGAGAACTAGTTGCAGTGTGTCGCGAAGTAAACAGCGGCGGTATCAAGCCCGGTTCTTGAGGCGCCCGCCCTTCTGTTGCTGCGCCGGGGCGCACAGCTTAATTTCCCATTCTGTGCAAGCGAGCATTCGGCCAGTATGTGTTGGGCAGTGGAGTGAAAGAAGGCTGGCTGTAGCCTGCCGGCGGAAGTTGGAAGACAGAAACGCGTGCAAAGTGCGCTCATAAATTGCCCGGAAGGGTGTTAGCTTCCCTGGTGTGGTGGCAGTAGTGGCTCGTACAGTTCCGTTTTGCTGGCACGAACAGCAACACGACTCGGGCAGTAATTGCGTTAACAACATTTTCCCGGCAATTAGAGGTTTTGTTTGTTTTTCTCTGTTCTTTTTAATTTTCTTTCACAAATAAGATGTAGTTGCTTTCTCTTTTTGTAACGCTGAACTGCTGTTTGGTTTTAATGGAAAAGCGGCTTTCTTTGGCAGACACCCTCTACTGCTGAAACGCGTTATTCTCCTTATAGTGTTTACGTATTTATGTGTTCCTGCATTTTATTAATATCTGCCCTAAACAATGGCAGAACTTTCACAAACAAACAAAGAAGCAAGCAAGAAAGCAAATAAATAAATAAATAAATAAATAAATAAATAAATAAATAAATAAATAAATAAATAAATAAATAAACTATTATTTTTTTTGACGAATGAAACAGGAGTTGGCGCCAAAATATGTAAAATCAGCTCAAAACATATCACGAACCACTACAGTGTGACGATGCCCCAAAGCAGGCAATATGATTTTTAAATCAATGCGAATATCTTGATACATCTTCTCAAAATGGCAATGGAAGAGCGAAAGCAACAATTGGGATAGAAAAGTTTCAACTTTAATTTAAAGTTGCTCGAACAGCAAATAAATAGAGGGTTCAACAGTAAATTTTTTAAGGGTAGTATATGTTGACGTAGGGCATACATGTCCTTGCATAAATAGCCATCTAATTTCCGTAATATGGCAAGTAAATAGAATAGAAGCCTATTTTTGAAGAGTACAAAACAGGCATGAGAGAGAGAAAGAGAAAGATGTTATCCGGGCTAAAATGCCTAACTTGCTACCCCAGGTGATGACGTGAGGAAGATGATGGCGGTGATGTTTAAGAACTTGATGCGCACAGAGCGTTGATTTATTTACAGAGACTGGTCTAGACCTGTGTGCTGTAGGTACTTTATCAGAGCTTTGGTAGCTCGTAAAGCACGTTTGGGACATTCCCCACGGACCTAAAACGTTCTCTAGTTGAACATCCATGGAAAGCGACAGCCCCAAAGGCACTGCGAGAGGCAGTCTGCGCACTAAATCGAGCTCATTCAAGAGCAGGTGCTGGAGGGTTTCTCGCACATTGCAGTGTGGGCAGAGTGGCAGCGTACTTCGTTTCATCTTACGGAGAAAATTGCGCGTGTATAGGACATTGAACCGCATGCGATGTAGAATTGCTTGTACCCCTGGAGAACGGTGGAATTTTGAATTTGCAGCTTGCATCAATAGAAGATATCGGGACGTAATGACGTGATACGTCATTCTAGGTTGCTCGCTGCATGTTCCATGCCATGATAGATGCAAGGACAAAGGCATCTTTCCTGGAGAATGGTATGGGTATTGTCGATGCACATGTTTATGGGCAATAAATGCAACAATGTCCGCCTTCACATCGGCAGTTATCCCACAATGGGCAGGAATCCACTGTACTGCTATGATTGATTGATTGTGTGGTTTAACGCGCCGACGCAACGCAGACGATGAGGCGCGCCTTAGTGGAGTGCTCCGGATTAATTTTGACTACCTGGGGATCTTTAACGTGCGCCGAAATCTCGTACACACGGGCGCTGTACTGCTATATGTGATGGTGTGCTAGTAGAGCTTGGAGATGTAGGACGTGTATGTCAAACACAAGCTGGTCTTTTGGAAATCACGATAGACATTCAAATGCAGCCCTGGAGTCTGTGAAGATAGCCCACTCTCGTGCGGGCTGGTTGATCATGTAAGGGAAAGCCACCCTCAAAGCTGCAAGTTTTGTAGACGTAGTTTAGGGTTTGTGGCTGAGCATTACACTGATAGTGGTGCGTGATGACGGTATCCACATCCCGATAGTGGATGATGTGGATGACACCGACACATCAGTGAACAGATGAGCGTGGTATTTGTATTTCCGTGAAGTATAGTACAGAACGAAGGACTTTAGGGTGGGAGCCGGAACTTGCTCCTCTCTCGTATTGCCGGGCACAGTAGTCATGACTTGAATGGGCAGGAACATCCAGGGCGGGTGCTCAGGAGGAGCACGCTGTTGAGAGAACTTCATCAGAAATTCACGCGCTTCTTTGGCCCAGCTTCTCGCTAAAGGATGACCCCCTTGTCTTGCCACTATCCGTTGACGCGCACGAAGCAATTCCTGCGCGCTTAGAGCGAATGGTGAGAGCAGCCTGCATTCTGTCAGCGTTCCAGTGGTAGAGGTTGTCTTCGGAACGCCAATGCAGACCCGCAGTATTTGTGCTTGCATGCTCATGTCTAGCGCTTTGACAGTTACATTTGATAGAAGGACCAAAACAGGGATGTTGTAATGCATCAGGCCAGCGCAATGCGCTTCTTACATCGGAGAAGAGAGTTGACGGAACAACCGCCGGGGTTGATGGAGAGCCTACGGAATATGCGGGCGAATGAAGTAATCTCCTCCTTGAGGTGGCGAACATGAGGCGACCATGTGAGATTATTATCAGTTGTTACTCCCAAGAACTTATAGGTCTGGACGTATGCAGTTGCGGTCCCTCCAACAGTTAGGCCGTAGCGCGTAAGGTTTCGCTTCGTAAAGGCTATGGCAGCACATTTGTTTCCTGAGATTTATAAACCTTGTGTTGCCAGAAATGCCGTAATGGAGTCAGTTGCCCGCGGCAGTCTTAACCGTAACACTCGCCTATTGCGGCCGGAACTTCATTTGCAACTGTTGTCGGCACACAGAGATATTTCTGCCGACTGTGACACGCATTTCTCCAGGGCTATTATAGCAATGTTAAAGAGTGTAGGGCTCAGGAGCCCACCCTGGGGAACACCTCGAGTCACCTTGTGTAGCGATGAGTCGCCACTGTCCGTAGACATGTGCACATACCTATTGGAGAAGTAGTCCGATAGCCATGCGTATACATGCGGCCCCTGATGCCTAGACTTCAGCGCTGAGCGGATGGCTTCATGCTCTTCAAAGTCGTATGCTGACTTGATGTCGATGAACACGGCAACAGTAATGTTCCGCAGACACTTTGCTTGTTTAATGCTATTCGCAAGGGCGATGACGTTGTCGAGGCTGCTACGACTCTTGCGGTAGCCAGACATCTGTGCCGCGTATATATCTCGTATGGTCAAACCCCAGTCCAAGCGGAAGAGCGCCACCTTCTCCATCCCTTTACCGACGCGACTCAGGAGTGCTATAGGTCGCTAGGACACGATGGCGGTGGGGACTATACCTTGCTTTAAGATTGGGACAAGGCGAGCGTGTTTCCACCTTCGCTCTAGACGGCCAGTCTCCTACAAACGATTGAAAGCATCATGCAAGAGACAACGTCACGCAAGGTGTATAATGCGCAGCCGCTTCGTAAATTTTTTAACAGCGAAGCTGTTTAGCAAATCGTTAGAGTTTTGTGTCCACAGTTGAAAATACCAAGAAAATGCCGAGTGCACGTGAGCACGCGCCCGCGAGACCGAGACTCGCGGTGACCGCCCAGCGTCCCTGGCGCACGTTCGTCAAGCCAAGCATACCCACTCAGGGAGATTGGCCAATATTCCGGCGATCGCCCGGCAGTTAAAAAACCAAGGAAATGCCGAGCGCCCGTGTGTGCGTACCTCTCGGCGACCGCCCAGCGTCCCCGGCGCACATTTGTCATGCCAAGCATACCCGAATACGGAGACTGGCCAAATATGGCAAAAAAAAAACACACCCAGCGTTCGCCATATCCATTAACAGAACTGTTAATGAATATGTAGGAGGACATTCTTGAACTTGTTGAAACAACTTTGTTTCAACAATTTTCGTAGTCTCTCCGTTTCCTACCCGCACCTTGTAAACAATGAAATTAAGAAAATTCTGCTAGCGTTTTCTAAATAATTGACTTTTCTTCGAATATCTTGAATGGACCAGCCCGTAGAAGTGAACTAACCTTGGTAGGAAGCAATGTGGCGCTCAAGAATCTAGCTCAGTTTTAATTTCAGTGAGGGGTTTTTCTTTTACGTCTTTCATCTCGAGAGCAGCCTCTTTTAGTAGCCTAATAATCAGGCAATACTACCAGCATGAGTCATGTCAATGTTGCGGCTTAACAAAACTTGTTCTCTTAACACCTACAGCACTTGAAAGACCGTAGCACAAAGCACTTGGCACTGCAGCACAAGAAAAAAAAACGAGTTACTCGTGTGAGTACACTTTCCGTAGCGTTTTCTCGCCTGTGGGAAAAAACAGAGTGAAGGGCGTGGCCTCGCTGTTTCGGTGCCGCTGCGAGCAGTGCAGAAATTGTCCTCCAAGGTGTCATACATACATAAAATTCCTGCTGGCACTGAAGCTCTTCCATGTGCACTGTCGCCATCCTGTGCAGTCGCTGTATTCGTGGGCAGATTCCAAGGCGTTGGATGGAGCAGTCAAATCACTTGGGGTACGTACGGTTACCAACAGCATCGGTTACGTGCTTGGGATGATTCTAAGCTTTTAGAGCGGTAGTTGAAGATTTTCGCTATTTCGGGCAAAGAACTGGCACATTCACTGCTGTGAAATTTGAGGATGGATATGCGTTAAACTGGCGTATTCATGGGAGGTAAACATGCTGTGAATAACATTGGAGAGACACAATCTCTCCAATGTTATTCACCGCATGTTTACAAGAAGTATTCAGAACATTGGATTGGGAACAGGTGGGAGTAAGGGTTAATGAAGAATACCTCAGTAACCTCAGATTTGCTGATGACATTGCCTTGCTAAGTAATTCGGGGGACGAATTGCAAAGCATGCTTTCTGCACTGGACGAACAGAGTAGAACCGTGGGCCTGAAAATTAATATGCAGAAAACTAAAGTAATGATCAATAACCTCGGGGCAGCACAGCGGTTTGAGATAGGTGGCGAGGCAGTGGAAGTGGTGAGCGAATGTATCTACTTAGGCCAAGTTGTGACCCCAGATCCCAACCATGAGGCAGAGATAATTAGAAGGATCAGAATGGGGTGGGGTGCATGTGGCAGGCATTCTCAGATAATGAATAGCAGCCTACCATTTTCGCTGAAGAAGAAAGTGTATGACAGCTGCATCTTACCGGTACTCACTTACGGGGCAGAAACTTGGAGGCTCACTAGGAGGGTTCAACTTAAATTGAGAACGACTCAGCGAGCAATGGAACGGAAGACGATAGGTGTAACATTAAGGGACAAGAAGAGAGCGGAGTGGGTCAGGGAACAAACGCGTGTTAAGGACATAATAGTAGAAATTAAGAAGAAGAAATGGACGCGGGCAGGGCATGTAATGCGAAGGCAAGATAACCGTTGGTCACTAAGGGTAACAGAGTGGATCCCTAGAGAAGGCAAGCGTTGCAGGGGGCGGCACAAAGTTAGATGGGCAGATGAGATCAAGAAGTTTGCGGGGATGAATTGGTCACAGTTGGCACAGGACCGAGGTAATTGGAGAATAATGGGGGAGGCCTTTGCCCTGCAGTGGGCGTAGATAGGCTGATGATGATGCGTTAAACATCAGAACCCTCACCATGGATGCACGTGCACACACAGTGGTATTACTAACAAAGAGTAATCACACTATCTGCTGCCCCGAAATGTGCAGAGCACCCTTTTCGTTCGAAAATGATTTCTTCCGGGTTGACCTCTGATTTAAAGCACGAGGAAGATGCGCACCGGCTGAGTAGAGGCGCAAACTGCGACGTAACTGTCGTTAAAACCTAAGCTCCGATATCTCGCCCAGCGCTTGCTAGTTTCATCTCTCGCATTTGTCCGATCCGCTAGAGCTGCATCGAAAATGGCAATTCGCGGTGCTTCAGTTCGCGAATCACTGGCATTTTCACTTTCTCGGCCCGCGCCACTTAAAGTTCGTAGCGTCTCCGAGCCATTCGCTTGCTGGAGGGCTAATAAGCCTTATCGGAGCTCCGGTTCCGGGACGGTCGCCGACCATTAACGCCTACTGGCCGGGGAAGAGGCGGGGGCATTAGGAGACGACGACCATGGTTGTGGGAGAGCCCCGGGTTGCTTCGCATTAACGAGTTCCCTACAGCCGCTGTCCCCTTGGTTGTAGCCCCAGATTAGGCGCCTTCAGCTCGTTGAGAGATTGCAGTTTGGTAATCCAGATCCGAATCACAAATCGTGAGAAAGACGTGGGCCGGCATTTAGAAGACAGGCCGTTGTGCGGGACAGTTGTAGGGGCACTTGTCGTCCGGGCTGTGGATTGCTTTGCACGGATCGTTCGTTGTACTTGCAAGAGTTTGCGATTGAAGCGCATAGTACTTGAGACGGGGAATCTCGGTACTCGTAAAGCTCGTTACTGAAAACCCCCGGAAGCCATAACAGCGTTTTCGGACTGGTAAGCCAACAACACAGCACCAGAAATCACATGCAGTGTCTTAGTTATCCTGATATACTTACATTACACTCCGTTCGAATTATAATTCGCGACGATTTCCACTGATCCCACTAAAAGCATCGCAAGTATGACGGGCAAAGCTTTTGTTTCAGAAGTAGTAGTACCTGTAATGCTAAGGGTGGTATTTTCGGGAAAGATAGGCGGTAAGCCCCAAAAGAACGTAAAATGAGCATGCCACTGGAAATTTGAGCTCGAACGCAAAAACTAAGGACGACAGAGACGATAACAAGGACGCAGTGGAGGATACCCTCGTGCGAAACAATAGGGAAAGCTAAAAGAAATAGCAGAGATAGAAGACAAGCACCATGAGAAGAGAAAGGAATGCAATGACAAAACAGAAAGCCAAAAAAACCGTGGTTGATTCCTCTGTCATAGGAATCGGTAAAGCATGAAAGTGAAATATGCGGAGAAATCTGCAGCTTAGCATGATTTGTGGGTCGGCGGCTGTCTTGTGGATGTGCTTGGTGAGCGAAGTCCTGCTGGCGGGTCGGTTCCATAAAGGTGCACTGGCGGCATTTCCGTGACAGATATGACGTCAGTGAAATCTTGGTGTATACCGGCATAAAACACTTTCGTGTTAAAATATAAAACCCGAAAACGAACAACCCAAAGTATAACGTACTCTTCAATACTAAAGGTTGCATCCCCGCAAGAAGACCCTGTATGCAGGGGTGCACCGTTCACAAGACGCTTGCTTCGTTGTACTGGCGTCACTTCCGTGACGGATATGACGTAAGTGAAATCTTCGTGAATTCCGGAATAAAACACTTTCTTGTTTAAAAGTGACGAAAAAGTTCAAACGCCCCTTAGCCTATCGAGAACGATGGCTGAAACACTCAGCTTTCTTTTGAGGGATTCTTTCGCGGTCCATGGGGTGGTAGGGGTTCACAAGGGTTTTGGTGACGGGACGGTCGCCACCAGTGAGACTAAGAAAGCTGCGCTTTGAATCCAGACTGCTTCGACCGTGTCGAAATGACGCGATCGGATGACGTCGGCTTCTTAATTAACGCGAGGGCCCCGGTTCTATTCCGACCACGGGAGGCGGTTTTTTTCTAGGCGATAGATGTGTCTTCGCTTATCATAGTCATCGTTTTGTGAAACCTGTTCTGTAAAGTTGGCTTTCCTGCAGTGCGTTCTGGCGCGACATAGACCGCCATCAGTGCGACACAGAAAGCTTCGCTTTAAAATTCTATCGAGAACTGTACCATTTTTGGGTAGGGGTGTCGCCAACATTGATACAGCAAGAACTGAAGCGTGGTCAATGACGACCCGTAGAACATATCAATGTATAGGCTACGCCCTATAGAAGACAATTTAGCCATACACTACCAGTGTGCAGTAATATTGGTTTCCACAAGAAACATTAGTTGTATTGAATACTCGACACGGAAGATGCGTGGTATAGGGCAAAGTCGGTCACCCCTTCATCACGAACTTGCCACCTCCCCCCCCCCCCTCCCCTACAGTCTACTGAACGTAAGCGAGTCTGGAGGTATATGCCGGCGCAGCAAGCTGATCTATTTTGTAAACGTTCCTGTCTTTCAGCACGCAACGTAAAAATGAACGTGGATGGCGCACCTTTTACCACGTCACCTCACCACTCCCGTTCAAGTATAAAAGAGTAGAACTACGAAGTACCCATCGGAAGAGCTAGATTAAGGGAGCGTCTATGTGGGCTGCAGCCCCGGGATCCCGCTTACAGCGGCCTTCCTCAACCATTAAAAAAAAAAGAATCTGGGGTTGCTTGCTGCCCTCATCATAAGTTGAAGGCTGGAGCCTCAATGTCACCTTCACACCGAAGCTTACTACCTCCTGACGGGTGCAGCGGGCAGGCCCGCACGTTATAGTTTACAAACTTCGAGTGCATTTCAAATCAATTTAGTTATTCTTCATCCCCCGTACTCCGCATCCTACTTGTTTTTCTGAAGTTTCTGAAAAAAATTCCTGGACCCAACTCGATGTTGCCCAAGAAGCCACATAAAAGTCCTTTAGTTCGGCTCCTGTCTTTTTCGGTACAGGGCGTTTCGGAACAGTCCTTTCAGTTGGCGGACCTCTTGGTACCCGGACGTTTCTGCGCGCGCACGTTTCGGCGCTAGGAGAGGTGCAGGCATGTGAGTAATGAATCAATTCCTGGCGACTATTCTTAACTGTTTAAGCCTGAGGGAAATTACATAATTTTTGACAACTTAAGCACTGGGCTACGGGATCAGAAACAGTTTCTGCCAGAAATTTCAGTGTGTTGCGCTTGACACGGACGTTCACTGCGATGATGATGTGGTCCATAGATTTAGTGAATTAGTTGAAGCGTATAAGAGTGATTTCCACTTTATATTTTTCGCTGAAGTAATTTTTTTCCTTTCATGTGGAGTTTTAGTTTCCAAGGCACAATAGCGAGTGGTCTGCTGAAAATCTTTGAGCAAAATGTATTGTTTCCATCGCTCTTAGTTTATACCTAATTATCCCCTGAAGCTCTTTAAACAGGGCTGAGTGCTCTATCGTATGCACGTGAACACTCCGTTTCAAATCTGTCCCTGATTAAAGTTGGTTGGGCTCCTCTATTGTTAACAAGTTGAATACTTTCACCGTAATTTCGATCGAAAGAGACTTGTGAAGATCCTGACATGACTGTTTTCCTTTATCATATTCAATGTGCCCATTTACTTAAAAGTGAAATCACTGTTTATTTATTTATTTATTTATTTATTTATTTATTTATTTATTTATTTATTTATTTATTTATTTATTTATTTATTTAACCCTCAGGCCTTCGAGCATTGTAGAGGGGAGGGGCTCACATAAAAGAGTCAAAAAGATGTCAAAAGCACGCGACAAGTGTGCAACCATTGTACACACGAAAATATACAGTAATGTTAAAAAAAGTAAAGCAAACGCAATCACACTCGGAGCAAAAGAAAAGCAAATGGTAAACGCGCTGGATTAGGTTCAGGCTGGATTTCATAGAAGTTACACTGGCCGTACGATGATAGTTAGAAAGTATGAATATAGCAGAACGGTTTTGTGCAGCTTCAAGTTGGTTAGTGAGATAAGTATATCCAGGATCCCAAGTTGACGAAGCATACTCTAGTATGCGGCGCACGTAAGTGACATATAACTGTTTCTTCAGAGAAGAAGGTGCTAAGGAAAAATTTCGCTTTAAGTATCTAAGCATGCGGTTAGCCTTAGACGTTATAAAATCAATATGTCGGCACCAGGAGAGATTCTTAGTTATGTGCACACCAAGGTATTTATACTCGACTACAGACTCCAATGTGCTACTGTTAAGAAAATAACCAGAAAAAAATTCATTGATTACGGCATATCCTCATCAATTTACATTTAGTTATGTTGAGCTCCATATGTTAGAGTTTGCACCAAATAGAAATATTATTAAGGTCAGATTGTAGGCATTCAACGTCAGAGGAACTAGTAACGTTACGATAAAGCACACAATCATCAGCAAAAAGGCAAATAGAAGAAGAAATATTACTAGGCAAGTTGTTATTGTATATTAGAAAAAGTAAGGTTCCTAGAACAGAGCCTTGAGGTACACCTGAGCGCACAGGTACCTCAGGGGAGTTAGCTTGGTTGGCAGACACAACCTGAGTTCGGTTAGAAAGAAATACTTCTATTCATTGTAAGACTTGGGGATCAATTTTGAAATTACGTAATTTCAGTAGGAGAAGTTGATGATTAACTTTATCGAACGCTGTAGAGAAATCCAGAAAGACACAGTCAGTTACGAAAGAGGAGTCAAGAAATGCATGCAAGTCATTGGTAAACGTAGTACGTGTAGTTTCACAGGAGAAGTTTTTTCTGAACCCATGTTGGGAATTATGAAAAAACTGATTGGGCTCGAGAAAGTTAACCAAACGAGTGAATATTATGATTGTGGTTACATTCCATTACCGCTGCAGGATGGGACCCAGAAGAAAATGCATGCGACGAATGCTACGCTTCAACTGAATTTTTACTGGACATACATATAGGTTACCACGAGGGTGCATGTGTCAAAAGAAGAACAATTCACGCATCTTCACGAAGTGAATCAGGACGAGTGGGCGAAGCTCTGGGGATCGTTCTTACCGTAGATCACCATTGAGAGTACTTACTGCTGCAAAAACGATTTCCAATCCAATCCGATCCAATACAACTCAATTTAAGTCAATCCAGATCAATCCAATCCAAAGCAATTTAATGCTCCTCGCGCATGCGCAGCCCGGCTCTCTAGGAGCTCTCTCTCTCTCTCTCTCTCTCTCTCTCTCTCTCTCTCTCTCTCTCTCTCTCTCTCTCTCTCTCTCTCTCTGACCTTCTGTGAACCTTTTTTGTTCTTGTTAACCTTTTGTGAACCTTTTGTTCACAGATGTTTCGATTTACACGGTGCATTGCCGTGAGCACGGACGCTGGACGCCGGACAAGCCTCGTTCTTAAGGTGCTTCGCCCCTAAAAGCCCAAAACACAACAGAAAAAGGATAAACCACAATCATTTTACAAGTGTGCGCATTAATCTGCGATTCAGGAACCACAATTATTTTTGTGGGACAATGGACAATGTAAAATAAGGAGAGACCAATAGCCGCGACGTTCCGGCGATACGATGGTGCTTCTATTTAGAAATATGGCGACTGATGAAGATGAAGCAGCTCGAGCGAGAGCTGCTCACGCGACTATGGGCACCGATGATGGTGATCACATCGGTGCAGCAATGATGACACCTATAAAGTTTCTACATATTCCCCGCCCACAACGAACCATGGTCAGTCCGCTTCCATAAACTAACAAGTTCGTTCCGATCCGATCCGGTAGGGCAGTCAGACGGCGAAGCAGTCACTGTGGCCGTCTTCTGAGCACACGCCAAGTCTGTCGATGCAGTCCACGTAGCCAGGTCAAAATTCGAAGCCCGTCTTCGACGGTCTTGTACCCTGATGTAAGTTCAGGTTCGTTCGCTGCGATCTCAAAATAGTGCTTTGGAGGCTTCCGCTGTTTTCTGGAGTTCTGGACATTAGTGATACGATTTTCGTTGTGACGTGCCTTGTTGTTCAGATGTTTTCTGCAGTGTATCGTTTTCTTTAGAAGCGATTGCCGAATATGTGCCGCGGCCATTTTTCTCGCATACCTTTCAAAAACGCACTCATCCCGCTCTCCAGCGTCGTGCATCGGTTTTCCTTTTTGTGTCGTATCTTGCCCTTGAAGCTCTCCAGGTTCCAAATCCATGGTCTCCCGCTTGATATATTCGCCATACGGAGACTCTGCTGGCGTCATGAGGTTCGATGACCTGCCGCCGGTCTTGTTCGTGGACATCTCGGCCGACTCTTTCAATGCTCGCGAGAGTAAGGCGCCTTGAGTTTCAAGGTCTAGTTCAGACAATGAAGATGTCGAATTCTCAAGTCCTGTTTGCGATGGGAAATCTGGCTGAGGTGAGGTTTCTAGTAATAAGTCATGTTCCGCGGGTGTCTCCAAGTCGCATGGATCGTAGCACTGTTCAGTCATTGTAAAAAACTCATTGAAGTTTTTTGATGAATGCAAAGTCTCCATAATTTGGCACTTTTCTTTGGTGTCACATTTCTTATCTTTCAATCGGTAGTACAATCGGATCATGATATGCGTGATTTCGTCTTCATAGTCAATGTTGGTGGTAAATTCCTTCCGTAGCTGGCTCAGAAATTCATAAATTCCGTAGCTGGCTCAGAAAGCTTGTTAACACCCCGCAAACATCAGTGATCGTTACGGACGAGTCTAGTATTGCTTTTGCGTTTCGACACAGTTCTCGTGCGATTAACCGCCTTTTTTCTCTTTCAGTCTTCAGTTCGTGGAGGCTCATCTTACATTGAAAAACACCCTGTTCGTGCATAAAAGGTAGTTCGTTTTTCATTGCGCGATGCGCTGCGTCACTCCTCTCACCTTCTGCAGAATCGCTTTCTAGATCCATCGAAGAAAATGCTCAAAGGGGAGGATGTCTCGTCGTCTTGTCTTCCCATCGCGTCGGTCGGCCATGGGTAGCACCATCGTCGATATGTCCATTAAACGGTCCGTCGTCGGCTTCGAGGGGTCCTCCTTCTCGTAGGCCAAAGTTCGGATGAATCCGAATCGCACTGGGCCTTCTTCCCGGGTTTATCGGCACCAAAAATGTAAAATAAGAAGAGACCAATAGCCGCGACGTCCCGGCGATACGATGGTGCTTCTATTTAGAAATATGGCGACTGATGAAGATGAAGCAGCTCGAGCGAGAGCTGCTCACGCGACTATGGGCACCGATGATGGTGATCACATCGGTGCAGCAATGATGACACCTATAAAGTTTCTACAGACAATGCCAGGATGGCATCGGAAGTTAAGGGTACAGCTGTGCACCGGTCAGTTAGACGGATCTTGCGGCGGGAAAAGCTACCCGGCAGTTGTCGCTTCAGTGATTTGTGTACACTCGGAGCATAGGAAACAGGAGAGCTTGGCTGGGTTGGAGGCCCAGAAAGGAACTGTACGCACTTGTAGCTACAGTCTGACTGCAGTGGTAAAGTTCTTTGACTGCTCACTTACTGAGCTTTGTTAACATATAAATAGGTGTATATAAATTCTTCATTTTCCTTCATCATATCAAAAACACCTATAGTTCGTCACTTCGCCCACCGTCTCCAAAAAAAATCAATCCCATTTGCATGCAGAGCCTTCTGCCAAGTCAGCCGAAGCCGGGAATTCGGGTTCCTGATCACCGCCGGACTTCCGGGAAAAAACTTAGCTGGAAGCGGCTGTTCCTGTGTCTTGTTGACTTTTGTTTATGACTTAAAGCTTGAACGCTTATTAAAGAGGGTATTTTTAACAAAATGCTCCTTTGTTATTTGGCTAGCCTTTTAAAACGTCACCATTATTATCATTATTATCATCGTCCTCATTGTCGCCGTCATCATTAGGGCCCCAAGGACGCAGTAGCCCCGGGCCCCAAACTTTCCTAATCCGGCACTGCACATCGGTAAAGGAAATCCTTTTTTTTTTTTTTTTTCAGAAGATAAAATATGCTAAGTAGACAGGAAAATTCTCTGAAAACCCAAGTCTGGGCACATTCTTTGAAGGCGAAAGTCTGGCGCTACTTAACCAGAACCTGTTTACTGCTGCCTCGTATTTGCGTGTGTCTATTTTCGTGTCTTCACCTGCCGCGCATTATACTTCAACAGGCAGACTAGCGACACACGCCGCTGCTTCCCCCGAATCTGAGTTCTGCGGGGCTGAAGTGCGCTTGTTTTATTCAACACAGTGTCGACGGTGCCGCCCGACTGCACTCAAACTCAGCGCTGCATGCATGGCTAGTGTGCCGTCCCACAACATTGGAATATTTAGCCTTAGGCTGACACCGCCCAAACCGTCTGTCGGTGTGGTGTAGGAGTTGCGTCTTAGCTTCTTCATGTCGAGGTCGGTGGTTCGAGACCGGCGTTTGTCTCTCTTGTTTTGTTTTCTTTTTTTCATTTTTGAATTGAACTATCATGTATACGACTTAGGTTAGTTCTTGGTGTTTAAAATGATTCCTTTCTGTTCATTAGGTCATTTTCTGTTGGTTTAGATTAGATTAACTTGCTTTACGTTAGGTAGAGCGATGTAGTGCCAGACGCAGAATTCTTTTTACCAAACGCTAGTGGCCGTCGATATACTGGAGTACCGTCGGATGGCACTCTAGACCCAGCCTTAAACACAGTGTCGCCGCGTTTTCTTGTCACGTGGCATGCACTGGTTTAAGTTTTCTTCTCCCGCTGACAACGTGTGGAGATGGCGTAGTGGTATTATACTGGGCTCGTACTGTGCAGACTCGGATTCAAGTTCCATGCAAGCTCAGATGTTTTTATTTACTCTTTACAGCTGCGGTTATTTCCTGTACCGGACAACAACAACGAATACGAATCCGCCGCGGTGGCTCAGTGGCTAAGGCGTTGCGCTGCTGAGCACGAGGTCGCGGGTTCGATTCCCGGCCGCGGCGGCCGCTTTTCTGATGGAGGCGAAAAGCAAAAACGCCCGTGTGTACGAGATTTCGGCGCACGTTAAAGATCCCCAGGTGGTCAAAATTAATCCGGAGCCCTCCACTACGGCGCGCCTCATCGCCTGCGTTGCGTCGGCGCGTTAAACCCCCACAATCAATCAACAACGAATACGATGACGACGAAGGCAGTCGTATGAACAAGAGGGCATTTAATGTTTTCGCCTCAAGAGCAACACAGCGCTACAAAGTGTACGGGACCTCAACAGGTGGTGCCATAAAACTTTCGCGGTATGGGCAAAAACGGCACTTTATAAGCGACCCCAAACCATCCACCGCTGGCGGCGGCGGCGGCGGCGGCGGCGTCCGCAGTGCTCCTCTATATTTAAAAAAGAAACAGCATCCGGCGCCAGGTTTCGATCCGAGGACTTTGCGGCCGCAGCGCGACGCTCTACCGACCAAGCCACGGACGCGACGCTGATATCAGTGTTAGTGACGCGCCTTATATCTTTAACGCATTCAAACTACGTCGTCAGCGGCGTGCGTTGGCGACTCAGCGGCGTTATAGCGGCTTGATAACTGCGTGGTGTACACGTGATACTACAAACCCGATGGAAGAGATGGAAGAGAAGGCGGCGAGGCGGTGGGCTGCGGGGGCCGAGCGCAAGCGCCGCAAGCGGGCCGACAACCGTGCATTCGCACTTTCACATTCTCCCCCTCGGGGAAATGCGGGGGAATTTTTTTGATGTCGTACTTCTTTCAGAAAAGTGGGTTGCAAGTGATAAAAACATAATTTGGGTGAAGTTTTTATCAATGAGGTTTTTTAAGCTGGTGTTCGGCCGGCGAATATGCGCAAGAAAACTTCGCCGAGCAATGACGTCATCGCGCCCCGGCTCCATTCGACTTTCGAAAACACTGCCCAGCCTTTGTGGAGTCATCTCTCGCGTGCTCTTCTCCTCGCAAGTTCACGTTCGTTTACGCATCAAAAGGGAAGCACAGAAAAGTTCGCAATACAGACGCCAAGTTCACGAAGCCTGTTGCCGCCTGTTCTAGCACCTGCTAACGGGGTCCACTTTGGGAGACATGTGAAAGCTTGCGACAAATCGATCCTGGCCTGCCAGTCATGGAGAACTTTCAGCGGTAGTTCCGAAATCCATGTGATACGCAACAGCCGAGCCTCCGACGAAGAGAGAGATGGGGTGAGGGAAGAAGAGAGCCGCTCCCGAAGAAGACGAAGCACGGCGCGAAAGCCGCCGCGCTGCTACCCGACAACGGATGCGACGATGTCGGTCCAATCCCGGATATTGCCCCGGTGAAGCGGCGGCGAAACGTCAACGAGTAGCAGAAGATCCGGAGTTACGAGCTCGCGTACATTGAACATACTTTAATGACCGAGTGCTCATTGCTCTTCTAATGACGACACCAAGCAGAAAACTTGATCGAGTCTCGAAGCATAACCACGCGTAAACTTAGCCGAGCCACGAACAAGCTACGTGGGGCAGCCAGCTTCGCTGTTTGCCCAGTCTTCGCGCCACTAGTGCGAAGCTGCGCCAGTTTCCTTATCACTAAATGAAGAAAGCATTTGACCGAGCGAGCGTCATAGAAAACCAGTCAACCTCATCATGCCCGTCGTGGCCCTAGATGGGTGGACACAATAAAGAAAAACAATATATCTGTCACAGTAATTTTCTTCCAGTTCTATTTTTTCCCAGCTGAATCCATCCCTCGTCTCTGCACTTGGTTATGTAGTTTAGCCTCTAACAGCATTTCAGCGCGACAAAGACCGGACCCTTTCCCACACACTTCAATTCCGCTTTCCAGATTCGAGTAACAAAACTATAAACATGCTTTTGGTTTTCCCTTCTCAGTGCATTAAAATCTGGGGAGGAGCGGCGGCCTCCTCATCCTTTACTCCCATGCGTACCCAAGTGCACCCAGCCAACGGCATTCATAAGCTGTATGGGAGTCGTAAACATCTACTGCACCCCATACTCGGCCAGCCTGACTCCCTGTACTTCCGCTATGCTGGTTCTTTGCTGCCTGGCATCTCACCACCGCTCACCTTAATCTTAGCGTACGCAAGAGAGGCAAGCGAGCAATTGGGCAAGGCTCTAATTAGGTCAAGCCTTAGTTCGCGCTTTCTAACCAGGGTGCTTTCTAGTCTCCTAATCACACCATAAAACTTACTCCGCGTTTTCCCGCCCGGTACGTCGCGATCCTCTTAAATATCCTCTCCTTTTTCAGAGCGCGGAATCCATTAATTCGTGCCTTAAGCTGCCTAAACAGCGCTTTTCACTTTTCCCGAGATTCATTCCGGGAATTCAAGGGAAGAGCTCACACTCTTGGAAGTACTACAGTGCCAAGATCACTAGAAGGCCACAGTATTGGGTCGTCGCTCGCTGGTTCCATGTCTTATATCAGCGTATACAAGTTTTAGTGACGTCACAATGGGGAGGCCGGTTTACGGGCTTGCTTTAAAAATGGCGTGTCAGTGATAATGTGGCAGGAATCAGACGCTCGGCCTCCTTATCGGGTCTGTGTTTGGAGACGTCGTCTTTGCGCATAGCCGCGTCTCTGCCGGGGATGCGAACGCTCGCCGCCCAACCCACGAGCCGGCACGTAGCCCCCGCAATTAGGAGGCGACCGGCCGAAGCTGAAAGAAGCGTGTCACACACGGTGCCCGTATCCCGGGCCACTCGTGCCCGCGCTGCCGTCAGTTAATCTCTAGCATGAGCGAGATGGGGGCGGTGCTGGAACGCTACTCGGATGAGCCCTCTCAATGACACTTGATGATGGGGCAATCTTGCTGCACCCGGGGGTGCATGATGCCAGGATGATCGTTAGCCCCACTTACGGTCCGCCTCCGCCGCACCGACCGAGCTGCCGCTATAGACGAGTGACAAGCATCTACCAGCGTTAAGCACAAAGGCGATCTTCTCCCCTAGGGTATTTCAAACTACGGACAGGCAGATAGTTCCCGTTCTCCCCTCAACCCTGGTATTTACTTACCGCCTATTTCGTGCACCGTGCCACGCGTTATTTGATGTCCGTCCCAGCTGCCACGTCGAAGAGGACAAGACATGTGAAGTAAGAGAGGAGAAATCAGATTATTCGGGCAGCTGGACGCCTTGCTATGAAAGGCGGGTTGGTGACGCGCAGTCTGCTGTCTTCGCAGACGCCAATTGAGTGTCCGCGACGTGGAGAGCAGGGGGGAATAGGGATGGTCAGCTCGTCGTTCCTTTCCCATACCCAAAACGCGCGCAATGCTTCCGCTGTTGTGTAGCCGCTTTACTGGCAGTGGGGCTCCAAAAAAGGGCAGTTTCTCTTCACGCCACCTTTCCTTCCTTTCGGACGGTTGTTTATACTAACTCCGAAGTACGCGAGAGTTGTAGGCGCTTTTGTGAAAGGGAACATAAAATAAGTCTAACGTTATCACGTGGTGTCATGCGACAACCCAGCCAAGCCGGCGGCGGTGGCAGCTCTCCCGGCCTGCCTTTGCACTCCAGCCACACTTTAACCCAGCAGCCCAGCACTCACCAAGAAGCCAGGGCGCTCTGCGCGGGGCACTGCAACATGCCCCGTAGGCTTCCGCTGCTCTCGGCAAAGAACGATACAGAGGCGCCTACAAGTGCCGGGGGGTTAGGAGGGGGGGGGGGGGGGGGGGCGGTACTTGTGGTGGGGTTTATTGACGGGTGAGCCTAGGCTTGCGTGCTATGCCGGCAATTGCTCCCCCCCATCAGGACCTTTCTAATGCTATGCGCGGGGAACCACCAGGAGCCGTCACCGAGGCTTGTGTCCCTCAGAAACTGGAGGGTCAGGCGCAAAATTTCCCCCCTTGTGATCCACTGGCCTTTAAGGAAAATGACATCGTCCAAAGAGGCATGCAGAGCGGCTGTCCGGCGAAGTTCTTTAAACAAAGCCCACCGGTCCGTCAGAGCACTGAGCCGTCGCATGCTCACGGCAATCCATAAAAAAATGACCGACGTCACCGGCTACACCAGACGTTGGGCACTGAGGTGGGAGCCACGCCTGTGAACGCGATGAGTTGGTCCGGATGCGGAAGAGTAAAGATGCCTTTATCCACTTCATTCCTTTGGTAACACAAGGCTGGTGTCATGGTCACCATAGAGAACGGAATGTTTTAATGGTGGTTATCAAAATGGGGCGTTCGTCCGGAACCACTTTTAGAAAACGAGTAAGTTAAACCTCGTTATAACGAACACTGAGGCTATAGCGAACTAAATGCGAACTTTGGTTGGTCATGCTTCATTTCAATGACACTTATTCTTTAAAACGAAAGGGAAATTCTGAGGGCTGCGCGCACTATCGGATATAACGAAGAAGTATTTGACCAGTGGACTGAAAAGCTACTTGGAAAAATTCCCGGCGTCCGGAATTGAAAAGTAGAAAAGGCCTCTTTGTTCGGGGACACTGTGGAAAACTTCATCCTACTCAGTGCTCTGAATATCCGCCAGACAGTTTAAAGATCATGTCCTTCCTCGAAAAAATGGGAACACAGGCCTGTTTTGTGAAATGAATTTTGTTCTGTTGTACTTTCCCGTTTCGTGTTCCGTTTCATTGAGCTTGAAATGCCACGGGACAGAGATAACGGTTACCCTGTTTACTTCTTTCTCCGTGCCTTGTTTATAGAATTGTTCAAGGATCTTTACGGGAGCCAGATTACTGATTGGTTTGAACCAATTTTCAGCTCTACTGTTACAACGAATATGGGATATAACGAATTATATTACTGTCCCGATACTATTTCGTTACCACGACGTTCGACTGTACACGGTGTCGCTTCACGGGAGGCAGAAATAAGTAATACATGTGGAATCCTTTCTGGAAGAAATTTCTCCAGCGGGACATATGTAATGCTGTCGCATTCCTACAAATAAGTCATGTAAGGGTCCCTGCCAGATTTTCTTGAGCGCTTTTAGTGAGTACAGTGTTCAAGATTATGAGCTTTTCTTCGCTCATTTCACGCTCTCGCTCTCTTTCAATGTTTCCCATCTTTCTCCCATAACGAATCCTGCCTGCGCCGCTGCCGTCACATTGCCCTGAATTTTCGCGTAACGCCAGTGTTGCGAACCGTAGACTTGGCTTTTGTGCAATTCACATTAATAAAGAAAATGGTACAAGAAACACATCATGAAAGCCCATCATTTATCGTCGAACATTTACTGTCTACTTTCTTCTTCCCCGGACGGCGGTGTCCTTGCGTGCTCAAAATATATTTCATCAAACGGCAGGCTTTTCACGCTGAGTTATGGTAAATGTCCAACGTTCCACGACGACACCAACAGGGAGGAGATCGAGTAGGCGAGGTTCAACCAACGTGCCGATCCGCTTAAGTGCGTTAAGTCCTTGGAAACCCCAAAGCTGCGGCACGAATTGCGTTCACCGTCAGAGAAATCGTGAAGAAATTGTGGAAACAGTTCGTAGCAGGGGGCGCCCTCTTCCCACAGAGTAACGCGCTCCTTCTCTCGTCTGTGGCTTGTATTCCCTGGAGATGCACGCATGCAGGCAACCATGTGAGTGCGCCGACACAGGTTACGTCGGGCTCCGCGGGATGGCGGTACTTGTACGTGCTAAGCACATGATGTCTGTTGGATGTTCCGAACTCTACCCCAGCTAACGTAAAGTAATGCCTCGAGTCCAATGTCAGTGCGATTAATAACACCTCTGTTGACACCATAGTTGAGAATCGGGTTGAAACGGAACAGACGACGCACGCCGCTGTTTTTTTTTTTTCTTCAGCGGGCGGGTGCAGTGGCACAAGCTGCGCCATGTCCGTGGCGTAGCGGCCATGTCTGTGGCCGTTTCTAGTGTTTCCAAGCGAAGAAATTGACAGCTAACTCCACCTATACGACAGGCATGCACTACCAGGCCGAAACGGCTATGATACAGCTGTTTATAGCAGGTTGCACAGTGAAAGTTCTACAACAATTGCCCCACTTCATGCGTAGTCGTAGTAGTATACTAATTTGATCAAAAAGGATGTCGCAAAACCTAGTTGGAAGGGTAGAGTTGCAACAGCCGGATTTGGCTCGTCATGGAGGCTTAGTCCGAGAAGCTCCGTCAATAGTTCAGGCCGTCTGCAGCAGCACATGCGGCCGAATGGAGTCGTCCCACTTAGGCGAGCAAGGGTATGGCCCCAATACACCGACCATGAATTGCGCGGCGAAAATGTATCTCGAAACAAACTACAGTTTTCCCACTAAAACGACTCTATGAATGCCCCGGTGTCACGTATTTTAAATGTCTAGGTAGCAACGAATGCAGTTGGGAACACGTTCAAAATATCTTTTTCGCATACTGTTTCCAATACATAACTACATATTAAATTCTTACTATGTGTTTGTAGTTAAACAACGTTCCCCAGCCAGCGTTTTAGTAGTCTGTTAAGACTGCTCTTCTTGTTATTGACTCTACTGAGAACGACCGGCATTAATTTGTTTATTTTCTCTTACCCTCCCTCCCCATTCCTTTCCCCCATCGTGACCAGTGGTCATCCTTTTCTATTAAAGGTTGTCTCTCTCTCTCTCTCTCTCTCTCTCTCTCTCTCTCTCTCTCTCTCTCTCTCTCTCTCTCTCTCTCTCTCCCCTCTCAAATTAGCTGAACGCGCTTACAGTTATTACGGCTGTGATGCGCGTCAACTTACGTTAAAATAAAAACTAAGGATAGTAAGTTTAGGGCGCTAGCTATAATTTTTGTTTTGTTTTTAGCTCATTCAAGAAAACTTGTACTGTCTAGTCCGCGGATGCCCCTCGGGCTTAATTATTCTATTGTGCGTACTGTAAACTTTTAATTTGCTTCGTTTCTGTGGACGGATTAAATATAAATAGCCGCAAACACAAAGCGTCAAGCAGGCTTACGCTCGACCAGATTTAGGGGAAATCCCCAAGGTGGAGTAAGTTTCTGTAAAGGAACGTTTGACATCCACCTAAATGCAGCCATACGGCTACAAAGGAAAGCTATACAGCTTTCTCGGAAACTTCGCAGTTGAAGAAAAATTCGTCCTGGTCCAGGAGCGTGACAAGCTTACGCTCCTGTCACTTTCTCAAAGCTTCGTTGATGGAAACTGATAGCAAGGAAAAAAACAGCAGTGGCTCAGCTCGGCTATGCCAGGATATACGTAGCGTGAGCTAAGGTTCAGCTGGTTATTCTTAGCTTTCCTTGTTGTCTAGGATTAGCTTGATTATCATGCTGACTGCTGCTTCAATGACACACACACGGTATACGCATTATGTGACACATGTATATTTATCTCGCGGCTCCAGCGCAGCGTCACCAATCGCCCCACAACTAAGTTGGATCCACAGGCACACGCCGGTGTTGCTGCGACGCACGAGCCATCGGTTGCACACCCGGCCACCCCTCGCATGATCATCAAGTGGACCGGGCCGCCACGTGCGTAACGGAGGTCGGCGAAGACGCTGGGCGCGTGGGGTGCGTGAGAGACGCCGGGCAGCGAGCAACGTTCTGTGCGCCGTGTGACGTCACTGCTCCTTGCGCATGCGCAGAACGGCTCTCCAGGAGCCACGCGAAACTGCTCAACCTCGGCCAGTGTAGCTCACGCTACAAAAAACTGATTTCTAGATTTTTCGTGGCAAGCGAATGTTGTTTCGATCCCGCCGAGTTTCCGTACCCAAGGCTCGCCGCGTTACACATGAACATCGTACCTCGTATCACAACTCGGCAACGCCTCCAGAAACACGCTTTTCGAGCGCGTTCGCGGTGGTAACAACCTTCGCTCGCTCTGAGAAGCAAATGTTTTCGTCCAGTGGGGAAGTGCATTATACCGCGGCTGCCTCTTTTAATAAGATCCGCGCGAAGCTCGACGCCAATTTCCTAGCCCCTTCTGCTCTTGTTTTTCGCCCCCTCTTTACTTCCCACCCGCGCATTCTCGGGCGTGCCTCCCCGCTTTGTTGTGCTTACGAGGAAGCGGCGAGCAGCCTATTACATTCCTAGGCCGTTTTATTCTCTCGCGTTTCCCGTCACCGCCTCCGCGAAGGCGCCGGCGGCCAGGAGACGTGGGGTTGTGTTTACGGAGGCCGCCTTGGCGGCGAAAGAACACCCCGGGGTGCAATACCTCTCCAATCCAAGACCCCGCCGCGAGGACGCCGAGAAGGTCGCGGCGGCATCCAAGAAACAATATTGATTCTCTCGAGGCTTGTTTATTGATTACCTATAATGAAGCCGCTGCCGCCGCCCAATATTGGCCGCGCCGCTGCCTCCCCTTGTTCGGAAATGGGGCCCCAACCTGGGCGCAGAAAAAGCAGCGTTGCTTTTGCGCCGACATCAAATTCGTGGGCCACTACCGGTTTGCGGCTCTGTTTTTCTAACGTCCTTAGCCTCGCTTACTGCCGCCACCTTCTGTCGGCACAATACAAACGGCCTGCTTATCGATGCAGATTGTCCGACGGCCACCGAAGTAATATCGCCAACTACGGCGCCTGCTAGGTCCCCACGCGGGAGGCATGCACAGTGACTTAGGGGCACGCCACGAGAGCGCCCACTCAGCGCTTTCCCGCTCCCCTAGCGCGAGAATAACTTCGGATAGGAAGCTAAGCAAGCCGAGCACTGCATTCCAATAATAAAACAAAATATCCGCGAAGCAAAAAAAAAAAAAACAATTACGGGGTCCATGCTGCGAAATTTGAACGTTTTGTTGTAGGGCACAAAATTTTTAATTAGTACGAGAAGCAGACTTCAGCTGGTAAACGAAATAGCTTCGGGGCCGAACCGGATTTATAAATGCTATGTTAATTGCAGCAGCTACTGGAGGCACTGGAAAAAATTTAATCGATCACAATAACAGCTTATTCTCAATCGTGGGTATTCAGACTCTAGGGACGAAGGCGGGGAGCCAGTCCACGCCGACTGGATCTCTCCGTCCCCTTTGCAGAAGAAGTAAAATCCGAACAAGTGGAGATGGAAGAATTGCCAAGATTATCTACGCGCTCCTTTAACTGCAAGTCAAGTCAAGTCAGGTCAAGTTTATTCTACATCAAAAGTTCAAATGTCAGGAGCGCGGACAAGAAGCCAACACAAGCGGCTTGACGGGGTCCGCGCCCCCTAAACTTGCCTCCATCAAAGTAGGATGAAGAAAGAAATTCCATTTGCCAAAACGTAAGTAGTAAGCTTCGTTCTTGTTGTTTCTTACGTGTGTCCAAATTTTCCCTCCCCCTACTTCCCCCGCTCCTTGTGAGTTTTCTTCGTGTCTGGGCATAAATGAAGGATGAGTGACAAGTCGGGCGCTCATGAGAAACGACAACAACGAAGTTCGCTATACTTGTGTTTCGGCAAGTGAACTTGCCTTCATCCATGAGTATAATGAATGCATCCCCCAGGCATCTTTATTTCTTGTAATCAGTGTGCAACTTCTTATTAATACTTTGTTATGAAGCTGTTCCAACTTCGATATACGCCCTCCCCATACGTAATGCCTTAAGGCCCTTAAGGTTGAATAAACGAAACGAAACGAAACAAAACGAATGAAAGAATTGGAAACAACAGGAAAAATAAAAACGATGGTGAAGCGAAAAAATGAAAAGGACGTGATTATAAGTGCCAGTCCAGTTATTAGGCAGGATGTTGAGATGATCGACAAGGTCAAGAACTGCGATCATGAGGAGCGGTGATGTTGGGGAGCACAATCACCCATGAGGGTGAAGAGCAGAATTGATTGATTGATTGATTGATTGATTGATTGATTGATTGATTGATTGATTGATTGATTGATTGATTGATTGATTGATTGATTGATTGATTGATTGATTGATTGATTGATTGATTGATTGATTGTGCGGTTTAACGCGCCGACGCAACGCAGGTGATGGGGCGCACCGTAGTGGAGGGCTCCGAATGAATTTCGACCACCTGGGGATCTTTAACGTGCGCCGAAATCCCGAACACACGGGCGTTTTTAGCCTCCACCAAAAAGCGGCCGCAGCGGCCGGGAATCGAACCCGCGTCCTCGTGCTCAGCAGCACAACGCGAGGAGCAGAATTAGTCGTGATTTGAGAATAGAAATAAATTAATTAGTGAACTTAAGAAAACTGAACTTGCAGGCAGTAAGAGACAGGAGACAGAGTTCAGAAGTTAAGAATCACCCATCAGAACGAATTCACTCTCTTAAATCCAGAGGGCGAAGCACTGGTGTGGGCAAAAGTGAGGGTGAGGAGAAAGAGAAAAGGGAGAAATGAGGCCGTGCCCTTTCGAGAATTTTTTTTAGAGAGCGGGGGTGACGATCGCGGTCCCTAACTCTGTCTATTATCAACTTAAAAGACTTACGTTTTTTTTTGTTTTCTGTCGCAAACCATGCACTATGTTTGCAATGTTTTCATTACCGTTCTCACCCCTACGATCAGACATTTTGCAACGTTCCCAATCATAAACATAAATGAAAGCAATCTGAACGTTATCCGTAGTATTCGCACATAATTCTGAAAGCGTAATCATCATTTGTTCGCACTTTTTAATTTTGGTTGTGTTTTCACAACCTTCTCTTCCTTTTCCCCCTTTCCTCTTTTGGGGGGGGGGGTGTAGCCCTTTCTCCCTGAAATCAAATCTTGCGTGTGCCGCTGGGGCGAAGATAACACTAACACACTAATTGACAACCTAACAGAAAAATAGCCAGTTGCTTTATAAGAAAAATAACTTAACAAACAGCAAACTGTCTTTTAATAAAGAAAAAAAATATGTAGAAATGCACGAATTTGAAATTTCCAATAACGGGAGTGGGGGGTAGCAAATCAAATTGGCGAGGTTGTTTAAAATTGTTAACACAAGCTAGATTATTCGTATAGTAGATGACTACAACATGTCAGAGGTTTCATAAACGTTAAAAGAGATGCGGGAGCTTAAGCGGAACGAGGAAGCTTTCCATTACCAGAGTTAGAACGTCCGCACTCAGAGAGGAAACTTGCGACATAACGAACAAAATGGATTAGGTAATGAAGCCAGTGGAAAGATTGTGTGCAGATTTGTGCGCTAGCAACAGTGGGCCAGGCAACATCACGGAAAGAACTGGCTTGGTTCTTGATGTTGGAACGTAACTAATCTAAAGACCAGGAGCAAAAAGGCTTTTGAGGGGATGAAAGGTAAAAAAGCCGGAATAAACGGCAGAATTGCCGCGGGGCTACTTAAGGATGAAGGAGATACAGTACTGGGAAAGCTTGCAAAATTCTTCTCATATTACCTCGGGACAGTGAAGACGCCACTAGCCAAGAAAAACTCTAACATAATTTATTAGCAAGACGGTGGTGTCAAAGAGCTCAAGAGTGAAACACCATTCGTCGTAGTATCTGTCGTATACGAATTATTAACAAAGGCAATTCTGCATGGCATAGGCGTAACCCAAGATTTCCAACAACCTAGAGAGCAGGCTGGGTGTAAGAAATGTTACTCAATAATGTAGGCAATTGAGGCCATTAACCGGGGAAACGAGAAGTCAGCGGAAAAGGCACATCCGCATTTGGCTTTTATACGGGGCAAAAAGAGGTTTTGATCCATTAAATGCCGCCGCTGTAATGGAAGCAGTCAGAGACGAGGCAGTACCTACGACCCACCTGATGCTTTCGGAAAGCATATAATACGATAATCCTCTTTAAATGCAAGGAAGCCTTTATCACGGAGGTAGTCAGACAAGAAGACACACTTATCTCCGGAATTATTGACACCCTGTATGTAAGCGGTATTTAGAAGGGTTGATTTAGCGAAGTCAAAGGTACCAGTACATCGAAAATATTTCAGGCCCCTGAGATCTGCAAATGATATGCCTTTTTCAGTGAGGCTGGCAAATACGTGCAACGAATAGCCCAGGATCTGTACTCAGAAAGCTCAGGCGCAGGGTTAAGTGAAACTGTATAAAAACCGAATGTGCTGCTAATAAAAAATGTAAAAAGCCTCGCCTTTACATTAGGAAGTGAAACACTCCGAGACGTGGATGAAAAATGGCGAGAATACCTATGCACTTGTTATGATGTAGTGAATGTGAAAGCATTAGTGTCCAATTTCCAGTCGAGTTGCCGGTACTGGGAGCGCCGCCATGTACCTTCGTGCAGAAAGGGTTCGACTCTCATCCTGACCCAAACTGAGCACTTTTTTTTTTCAATACACTTACTGTAATTGCTTTGCTTACAAGAGCTTCCCCGAAAAAGTTGACATCAGTCCAAGTATTCTTTGAATTGCTTTTTTGTTCCTTGTAGTGGCGGCGTTCTTTGCCGAGTACCCCACCAGCCGGCACTGTGTAACGTCCTGCATTTCCAAAAAGAATGCAGATTTGGCGGAAGTAACATCTTTAATCGTTACAATAGCGTAAATTGAGATAATTGGTCAAACATAATTTCCAAAAAACAAACAATAAAAAAATAGAAAACATAATATTTTTCCAAAAATGATGTGACAAAATCAGAAATATTCATCTATACATCTCCCCCAGAAACCGAATTCTAAACAAAAAAGTCCTCAAAACAACGTGGAAACACCAATAAAAAATAGCAAAACGAACCAATCCTGCATGCACTATGCCTTGTATCTTAAAAAAATCAATTAGCGAAGTAAAGGCACTTCATCGTTATAACGGTGCAAGTTTACATCACTGGCCAAAAAGAAACTTGAAAAAAAAAATCATTCTACGTCTTTCGCTATTCATTGTTATATTCGGTTGTAAGAACTCACGCTCAAGACAAGGGGCATAAGAATGCTACGCATTAGCAGACAATTCTCTAAATTTTTGTACATGTTTTTGCCATCTTTTAGTCTCGGCACCGAACTTTAAACCCAAAGAGTCACCTAATGCTTTCGCATTACATAAGTATGTTGGACCTCTATGAATGATCATAAAAGCCATGGCAAAGGAATGAGCACAAAAGTAGTATGGGTTCATGCGGCAGGAAAGCTCAATTAGCAATCAGTAGACTACGCGTGTCGTTGATAAGGATTGTACAGAACATTCGCACACTCGAGCTGCTGATGTCTGAGGCAAAAATTTGAAGAAGTACTAAAAGTATTGAAACAAACTTACGGCTGCCCATCAGGCCATTAAAAAAAGAATGGCAGTGGCAACGCTTCGGGTCATGAAACGCGCGTCTTCGATTAGTTATCGAACTCTGGGGGAAGAAATCGTGGCTAAAATTATGAGAACGACGCCGCATGTAATGCGGAGAACTGACAACACGGGGAGCATCCGAGTAACTGTATGGTTACGGAGAGACAGTACGGGAAAGATGCGAAGTTCGATAACTCGATGAAGACATAAGAGAACAATAGGAAGTAAAAAAAAAAAGCTTTATATATTTGGAGATCCGCGCTGCCATGCGCACGCCCGCGGCTGTGCTGAAGTCGTAAGTTTTCGTGTTTTCATGGTTAAGCACAGTACGCTTGTTAACAATCCGCTTAGAGCATTAGCGAAAAGTGTTGCACCATACCAAGCTCGCGTATAAGACTAACTTGATCCCTTTAGGTTTTTCTTGCTGCCTAACGAAGTTCTTTTGGGGCCGAAGAAGAAAGGTATTTCGAAATGGGCGTTTGCCCTTACAAGGCAAATGTGGGAGCTCTCACATCGACGTAAAAATTTTCTCGGGCTGGAAGGACATTTCAACATACTCTTGTTGAAGTTAACGACGCCCTACTGCGTTTCGAACTCCTTAGTTATTGAGCAGTCACTCCGCGAATCCCAGGCGCAAATACTGCAGGCTTCCAATCAACTCCTGTCTCGAGCAGGAAACCTCGCTCGGGGCGGCATATTGAAGGCCTTGCAACTTCAACCTGCAAAGGGCCCGCATTTTCCAAACTTGTGAAGGGCTAAAAGTGTGGCGGCCTCAAACAACTCAGCCCCCATGGCCCCGATGGAGCTTCCGGCCCATTGAAGACACAGCGAAACGTTTAAAAGAACAGCAGAATTGGCCGCTTAGGAAGCCCGCTGGAGGCTCACGCTTGGCCGCCGGCTGGGAAGAACAGCGCTTGTCATGCTAATTTATTTCTGCCAAATTTCTTCCCGGCGGTTTTCAGCCGTGAAGGAAAAGTTTCCGGGCGAAGGAGCGTTTGTCAAATTAAGATTGTGCCGCTCGGCGACGGCGCTCTCGTCGTCTCTCTCGTATGAATACCGGGGCTCTGAAGGAAAGGGCCAGACTGGTGTTTAGAGCTTGGGGGCACACAGCCGCTGTCTTTTGATTTGTTTCTTGAATTCGGTGGAGATGGGGGCATTCTTGAGGGTCTTCTTAGGAAGAAGGTCTCCCCAAACAGCGTCGAGCTTTCGTATAGTGATGAGCTTTGCAATTGGCGAGAAGCATAGAGTGGCCGTTCTGGGGGAAAAGGGATCGCTTCCTTCCTATTGGGCCAAGAGGACGCATCCTCGTCGAAAGAGGAGCCTGCGTTCATCAATGAGCCGAGTTTTAGTAAAAGCGTTGCTGCTGTTTGTCGATCCCGCCGCATCCGCCCTTGCGTGTTACGTTGCAGAGAGAAGGTCCAAGTAAATTATATCCGGGCTAATACATTTTCAGGGCAAATAGAACAGAACTAGTCAGGCTTTATAATTACGAAGCGTGCAGCGCTAAACTTCCCAGATAGAGAGAGAGGGTGGAGTGCGCGAGGGAGAGGGAAAGGGATGAAGAGAGAAAGAGATGTGGCTAACAGTACTACCAAATAGGAGCTTATAAAACCTTCTGAATTAACAAGGACGTCGACATGCATCTATATTTTCCTTGTCTTTCCGTCCACTTTCCCTGCAGTATTATTGACCTAAATATTTACCCTGTGCGCTGTTTCTGTGACGTGTATTTCTGCTTTCGGATACCCTAAACTGGCCTTAAACAAACCCACAAACCGATATAAGAATAATTAAATAAACGATTCCACTCAATACTGAATAGTTGTCTATATGTTTGTCTTGACTTTTAAAGCAGGTTAACACATTTCACTTAGATTTCAAGCTGTTTTTTCCTTAACAGCTTCTCAGTGAAGGTAGAAGAGTCCAACCAAGAGGATCTTGGGAAAAAGCGCGAAAAACGACTACACGTAGAAAAGAACACAGGACGGCGCGCTTCTTTTCTACGTGTAGTCGTTTTTCGCGCTTTTTCCCAAGATGTATCCCCAACTCGCCCAACTTTCAACTGTGTTAAACCAAGAGGAGTTTGGGTTGTTGCTATATGCGCTGCGAATTGTTTCATACCCCAAAGATTTTGTCAGTAAAGCGTTCTTATATTAACAGCATACGGCGCAGGTTATATTTTTCGCATGACACTGTTTGGTAGGGCAAACTTAAGTGGGGGAGAAGAAACAGACAAATAAATTCGCTCAGGCCTTTCTAGTACAAAACAGGATATACTGGTTCATACCTCGTAGCATCTCCTTTAAGCCATACCTTATTTTTTCTTGTTTTTTTTTCAGAGGGCCAAAAATACGAGCAACCGAACCCAGGTAAACAAACACAGCGGAGAACAAGCAAACTTCAGGTAAAACCACCAAATCCAGTGAAAAAGATGCCATGCCTAGCGACCAAAACATGCAAAACGATGCTTGTTCCTTCAGCAGCCCAAAAATTATCGGCGCGTGCGGCTGCGCTTCAGCGACCATCCATTATTCGCCCAGCTTCGTACCAGGCTCCCCAAAATAGGTGCCGCCATCTCAGGGTTAGGTTAGCCGACGCGGGAATTCTCGCGAAGCCGCTCATCAGCCCCTGCAGACGGCCGAATAAAAAGCAGACGACGTTCCTGTTCGTTCAGGGCCTCCAGTGTGAAAGGGGATAACAGGGCGGAGAAGGGGCAGAAAAAGGTTGAAATCCCGCAAACTGCTCGGGGTAGAAAAACAAAGAGCTGCCAATTCTGCCAGGTGCGAGCGCGCGTGGTGAATGACTTTAATTAAAGATGGATCTTGTCTGCGCCGCACACGTCTCTAATTTGATCCTCTCGCCGCGCGCGCGGTCACGTAATTACGCCCGTGCCGCCAAAGCGCTTGCTCCGAAGAAATGGAGCGCACGGAGCGGGAAACAAAAGATGCGGTGGTGCCGCGCCGATCTCTGCACAGGCGAAAACGGCTGCGGAGGCATTCCGCCATTGGGGCCAATTTGCAGCCGCAGCACTTCTTCGCCCTCCACATCAGCAAGCCGGGTTGGCAGGGCCCTGGGCGATACGGGAACAATCAGCGTGGTACATGAATAGCCAAGTATGGCAGACACCTATTACATCACTCTTCGCTTCGCAAACAACGCGGGAAAGTGAAAAAGATTAATACTGCTGCTAAGGTCACACCTTCCACGGGCATTTCGAAAAATGATTAGCGAAGGGTAATGAGGGATTTACTTATTGCCGCCTGCTTAATGGAAAAACGTAGGTGCACTACGATCAATTCCAGTAAGAAAACTTTTGCGACGAGCTCGCATAACATCTTAAATTTTATAAGAAAGAGTGAGCTACCTATAGCTGCTTATTTACCGAAATATAAGAAAATCGGTATGGTCAGGCGCAGAAAAGTCTGCTCATCATGCACCTCCAACCTATGAGTTATGGCGTGGCATCGCTGCTACTTTATTTTTGTGCACCGGAAGCTTGAGGACATTAATCTTCTCTTGTATTTATATGATTTATTGCCACTTCCAAGGTCTGGTTGAATCAGACAGGTCCTCCCTTTCCAATCACGTTATGCGCTGATAGTCGCATAACTACACAATGAATAGGGTTTTTGTTATAGTGACCACTTTGTTGAAACCACCTTTCCGAAATAGGGTCAAGTTCTTCAACAATTACGTTCATATAGCAATCACAGTGATTCAGCGTTATAGTAGCAGCTTAACGGGATAAGCTTGACTCTCACCACTCATCCAAATTACTTATCTCGCAAACGAAACTTGATACTATAAAACTCCCTTGCTCACTTTTATTTTCATTATAATGTTATTGCACCATCTTGTAGGCGTAAAGCACTGCACCATTGTTGCAGCTTCACAACACCTCAGCTGTGAAACCACTAACCTTCTATTTCCCGCCTTCGACGAAGCACGAATATAGTGGTGTTTCTCCGCGCGGGAGCCCGCGTCATTTGTAGGAACATTAGTGTAGACAGGCGTTAAGTGCCTAAACTGTCCCACCTCGCAACGTGGATAATAACGCGCCCGTTTTCCCTGTATAACCACAAATCCCCATTTTTGGTGCCAGCGGAGCGCAGGCCTCTTAAGGCTCCCGTTAACGTAACTTTAGTGCCACCACCGCAACTTCTTCCGCTCCGATTTTTGAGCTTCAGCCCGCGCCACCTATCGGACTTTTCGGTCTCGTGTGTCGCATAAACGACGCAGTACGCAATTACTCGAACTGCGCGGTATGGGAAGGCGCCATTTCAGCTGAATCCCTCGTCTGAAATTCCCCGAGGCGGTTGGGTTAATCCCTGGCGAGAAGCGACGACGCAGCACGTCGGGGATTATCATAACGCGACAGGAGCGCCAAGGGGAGTCCGGAAGACCCAGACTGCGAGGCGACAACCCCTTCCTCCTCATCGGTACAAGTTAGCTTGTCCGAATACGACCGTCTGACTGGCCGGGGCCACAGGACGTCACCAATGCAAATCTGGCGAAGCAAATGAAACGGCTGAAATAAGAACGAGAGCTGGGGTAAAGGCTTCTCGACAAGATGGGGATTTCGCGACGCTGCAGGAAAAGTTTAGGCCCCTAGACCAAGTGCCACACATATCTGACCGAAGGCAAGCATATATAACAACGACAGTTTGAATGCGCGCTTCGTTCCTGTACGCTTAATGCCCCTCAGCGTGAATGGGTACTCTGGCGAAATTATGTAAAGTTATCTGGCTATAATTGGGCAGCATAAAATGAAAGCACGTGGGACCTCTTCTTTACCTTTTTAATATATTGTTTTGTCACTTCCAAGCTGTTTTTTTTTTTGTGTGATTTGTTCCTCAAGAATTAATCTTTTCCGTCATTCCAACGATTGCCTAAAAGTGCAATAAAAGCGATAAACGTTTGCGTTAAAATATGAGCATTAAAAAGCCCAGAAACATTGTGGCGACTGCTCGTACGTGTACATATGGAAAACTGTTTTGCTAAGCGTCAATAGCTCCTCATTCCGGCGCCAACCTTACAGAGAAGTTCCAAGTACGAGGGCTTCTCTGAAAAGTCAACCAAGGAGTAAAGGCCAGTTTTGAACAAATTTACCGCTTAATATACAACAGCTCTCAAAGGTTCATACGACATTTCACGGAAAGAGAAATGTAAGTGTGTGTAGCTTCCGTCGAAGCAACCTAAGAGGTCACGGGGATAAAAATAACGCACTGAGTATTAAAGGAAACGAGCCAAAGAAGCAAACACGACGGTAACGGAAATGACGGAAAGCGCTAGCAACCGCCAAACTCGGACAAACTCCGACGCGGCTAGCACCATAGCGCGGAAGATGGTTGTGTTTACGCTTCGTTGTTTCCTTCCGGTGACCGTTTCGCACGGCCTTGGGCGGTGATGATGAAACGCGCCAGAAACGACGTCGCGATATCCTCGCAAGGACTCCGAGAGATGTGAAAGACACGCACAGACAGCGCGATACCAAAAGAGAAAGAAATGAATAAAAACTAACTGCAAAAAAACAGGAGCAGGCCGGACTCGCAGTCGTCGCGTGCGGGTATATACGCTGCGGGGGAATGAAGCGGGGGGGGGGGAGCAGGCTAAACGACCGACACATCCGAGAGCCACACTTCCGCTATGAAATGATTTGAGTCCTGACGCGGCCCGTCGCGCATCGCCAGTTTTGCCCACCGCTCTCGCGCCTCGGCCTCCTCCCTTTCTCCCCTGCTTTTTTTTTTGTGTGTGTGCTTACTTCTCTGCCGCTTCGTTTAATCGATGCGCGCTTTTGCCGCCGCCCATCTTCCACATCAATAAAACGCCGCTAGCGTTTCGGAAAATTGCCTCCACAGGTTAAAACTTTTTGAAACGTTCGCGAAGGTGTGCTGCCGCAATGCTGTCCTTTAATCCTTCATGAGTTTCTGTTTCAAGTTGTAAAGGTACGTAGTGTATTTTGAAAAAGTGTCCCCGCTTTACTGCGCTGTTTGATATTAGAGGCGTAAATACTGTAGGTGGTTCAGCGCTCTTTAGAAGTATTCGAATTGGAAATATTCGAGCTCGAACTGCTTCTGTTTCGCAGTGGTTATAAAAGTCTATGGATATTATTTCGGCGATTATCGTTGCATAGAGCGGAGTGTTATAGGTATAGACTCGTCGTCTTTATTTGTTAAGAACATGCTCAGGTAAAAGTTTTTGTAAGGTTAATGGGGTGAAGCTAAACTTCGGATAATAGACACACCATACAGCGGAAGGGCCCAGTTAAATTTGTACCTTCTGGGTAACTTTACCATCGGTCAAAATGTTTTTTCAGGCGTTAGATTTATGTAAATGACCATCGGAAGTACCGGTGATATTGAGTTACAGCAACCTCAAGGCAGAGTATGTGAAAACATTCACTCGAAACGATCCGGAGAAAGTGAGTATCGTAGAGGCCTAGCAACGTTTTGAAAGCCGTAAATGTGGCGCGGATGACTTCTCCGTTGCGCGTATGATTGGCACTCAGATAGGCCCACAGGTCGTTTGAGGCCATCTTCATCATAAGGCGCTTGCGGTGCTGACCGCACCTACCCGTCATGCTTTTTCACGCGCAGTGTTTCGCCCGAACGCAGTGAGGACCTCCTCACGAGTAAAAACTCCCACCTCCCCTCGCGGGAACCCCTTTGTAGATGCGACGAATAGGGGGTTCACGTTGCAGCGTTGGACAGCGGAGGAACGGCGCTGGAACGATGGAGCGGAGCGGTGCAGGCACCGTGTTTTATAGCGCGCATAACGGTGAGGGGACGCGCCGGCGCCAGTGCGTCTGCCGCGGCTATGACGCAACACAATCCACTTTAATCCAATCCAATTCAAATCCAATCCAATCTAATCGAATCCAATCCAATCCAATCCAAGCCAAGCCAAGCCAAGCCAATCCATTCGAATCCAATCCAATGCCCCTCGCGAGAGAGGGGCATCTGAGAGGAGAGGGGGTGAGCGGCGGAGAGCGCAGCTCGCGCGGCGAGGAGAATGGGGCAGGGGCGGACGCCGACGACGCCGGATGCAGGGACAAAGCGAGTGAATGAGATGCAGTCGCAATTAAAAAAAGGTAAGATAACTTTAACGTTAGCATGCTGGCCGTAGACCGAATTCATGCGAACGGTATTGCCGAGAATCGTAGTGCTGCACCACGGCCTCCGCGATCGGCTGCCGGCGGCGCGGCGCTCCGCCGGCAGCCGATCGCGGAGGCGGCGGCTGCACAGAGCAGCATGACTCTCATACCTTCGCTATTCGGAAACTTTTAATTGGCAGTTGAACGCTCACTTACAAGTTCGCCCTATGCATTTACAATGAGACACTCGATAGCCGATTGGTTCGAAGGCATTGGGAAGACCTTTGAAACGGTCGCGTAGCACAGGTATCACTAGAATCGGTTGCACAGCGGAGTGAGTACAGCGTGGCGCGGGCTTGATGCACTATCTACTTTCCACGTGGCTCAGCGCATGCGTAGGAGTTGCCTGGCAGCGTGATCCTCTTCCGGTACTCTATTAATGCCCTACACGCGCTCTGGAATGCTGCGCAATCATGTGAGCTTAACAGTCGGCTTTCGACGCTACCACCGACGCCGAATTTTTCGCTTATTGCGCCGTTTAAAGCAGCAACCACATGGCGCGATTTTTGCGAGTGACGCGACGAGCGATGCGACGGGGTTCCGCAATCGCTCGTCTCTATCGCTCGCCGAGGCAAACAAACACATGAGAGCGAAGCGCGAGCGACAACGATACAAGATCGCAATATTGCAGCACAGCGCCCAATACGATTATCGAAGTATACACTGCGGCGAGGTTTTTTAAGTGCGATGCACTTTATAAGCGACCCCGAACCTTCCGCCGTCCGCATTGCTCCTCCTCCTCTCCCCTAGCAACGGCGCGAGGAGCGGAGAGGAGCGTCTGTAGCAACGGCGCAGCGACGTCACACCCCACGTGACCCGCGCGCGCTCCGCCTCCCGCGCCGTGGCTGCGCGCGCCCGCGCCGGCTCCCGCACCGCTCCTCGCGCCGTGACGTCACACTCCCACGTGACCGCGCGCTGGCGCCTTTGCGTCTGCTCCCCCTCTCCTCGCGCCGTGACGTCACATGCTCTGCAGCTGGCGCGCCTCTCCCCCCGTTAGGTTTGCACTCACCCTCGGCGCGCGCCTCTCCCCTCGCCTGACAGCTCCCCCTCGCCGGTACTGCGCCTCTCAAGGCGATGGCAGAATTACTACGCCGTGTACTCTCGGCGCAAGAAATGCATTCGCACTTCCTCACGATTCCTTTCGGGGAGGTGGGGGCAATTTTTTTGTGAGTGCGTTTGTTACAAAAACTGGAAATAAACGTATTTCAGTAAGCAGAGGGCCGTACTTTTGTAGGATGCACTGTACTCCTTGGTTTCGCAGATGGTAGATCTCTCTACCAACATACCTTCCTCTTCACCCCTTTTCTACCTTTCTCCTCCTTGTCTCCTATCTTTTCTTCACATCTCTATTTTTCTCTGCTTTCTGCTTCACCATCTTTTCTTTCCCCTCTTACCGGTCATACTTAGGTGGTACCGGCTGGCCCCCACTCCAATTTACTCAATGCACCACCGCTCGCCTCTTCCCCTCGTTCTCTCCCTAGGCCGGACGTGGCGCCCCTTACGGCTCTCCTATTGGTTAGTCGCTGAGGCCACTTCCGGGAGGTGAGCGACTTCTTCTAGCGACTCAGAACCGAGCTATTCGATGAGTGATTTGGTCCACGGCGAAAAGTAGTTGGTCGCTAGTCGTGTCGCTCCCCAAATCGCCTGCAAAATCGCTCTATGTGGTTAGCGCTTAAGGCTTTCGCAATAAAACAAATTCGTCGGTATCATTTTTTCACCGCGTCCTACATTAATCACCTGGGACAAAACGCGTTCTAGAAAGCGCGTAATGTACATTATCGACATTATTGATCCCCACGCATCTCCGCGCACGCGAGAACACTCACACGCGTGCATGCACGCACAAATACGTGCAAATGTAATAAGTAAGAATTGTGCCAGGCCGCATTCGTAATAGGACGGCATGGGTAATAGGACCTTTGCGAAATAGGACTGCAATTGCTCCGATGGGTTTCCACAAAGGCAGGGATCGCCGTCACTGCTGCAGCTAGATGGGCCGAGTCACGTTTGAGCCGGCGAAAGCGCTAGGCCCGATCTGATACCGGGCCAAGAGGGAAACAATGGCCGGGGATTTGTTCCTGCGGTTTCCCCTCACGCAACACGGGGGCCAAATGGACCTTGAAAATGGCGAGCCCTGCTGCGCTCCCAGTTGCAGCCATGGCTTCGCGAGTATCTCCCCAGGTCGGAGTGGGGCGAAGCGCTTGAGCGCCGCATACCACGAGAATCTATCCAAGTACCGTGAAGCTGTAAAATGACGTACATTACAGAAAGCGAATAAGTTCCAAAAAGTTCACTTCACATAATAGAAGCTCTTCGACCAAGTTTGTTACATTATATATACAGTTAGGTCTCTAGTTTAAGGGCGATAAAAAGCCTTCAGGTTTCTGTAGATACACCCAAACGACGCGAAGGAGGACTGGATAGGCGCGACCACACCGAATTTCCTGCCCACGACATCTTCGGTAGCAGCAGTGTACTCTGGGGTAGTGCATGCAGTCATTTTACGGCCCAAATTAGAAGCAAGTATTCATGAGAAGTTTTGCGGGGATTTGGGCCAGTGTTTGAGATTTTTGGTATGCTTTCGCATACCTGCCCATACATATTGTAGGAGATCTCGTGACTTGTAAAAAAAGCCGGAAAGGAGCACACTATTCACAGGACCAAAATTATAAGTTCGTGTGGTGTTCAATTGTTCGTTGTGCCATTTTTATTATTTTTATATTTGGAACTTCAGGACAAAGGCCCTCCGGCTTTTCTAATTTTTTCATGTATTATACGTTAGTATTCTTCAGTATTGATGAGTGTTCCCTTCCTGTTCAATGTTTCTTTATGGTTTAAAATTTTTGGTGTTCTCTGCGCCAACGCAAAGAAGCGTTTCTTTCGGTTCTGTGCCATTAACAAATAAATTAAAATAGTACTATGTTTAGGAGGCTACGGATTGTAAACCGGTTATCATATTACTCTGCTTGGCTACAGTGCTATTGCTGTAAAGGCACACCACTGTACATAAGTAGAAAGGTTCCACATAAAATAGTTTTCATTGCGATTACACCTTGCAATTTCTCTGTTGAGGAGCTTCTTAGATGTTATAGTACCGCCTGCGTATTTTTATTCAAAACAAATGTGTGTAGGTACTTTAGTTGGGCAACCCAGGCTGCCGTCATGTATTTTTTGACTCATAGTGACAGTAGCATCAGGCACGCATCATTTATTTATTTATTTATTTATTTATTTATTTATTTATTTATTTATTTATTTATTTATTTATTTTCCCTCTGGGTAAAACTACATTGTAGTCGGGATGGGCAATAAAAATTAAGAAAGAAACTAAACAAGCAGAAAAATACTTCGAAAAGAACATTAGTGAAGAACATTAAGTGCGTATGGGCTATTTCGACTAGATTACAACTCAGTGCACAGTTAACACGTAAACAAAAAAAAAACATAGCCTTGGCAGTCACACAGAATCCTCTATACTTCATATACGAACGCAAACGTCGCAAACACTTTACAAGTAGCACGAAGACAAACCAGCGGCCAGACTTTTCACCGACAGCGGGTAAAAAAAAAAGAGAAAAACGTACAAAGGTGATAAAGAGGCCCTTATTTCAACAGTGCATGCACACAAAAGAACAGGAAGCGGTACATCCAACAATCTATAGCCTTATCGTGTGCACTAGGCAAAAAAGAACAGAATCGTCTTGGCAATTCCAGTTTACAGAGAGAGAGAGAGAGAAACACTTTTATTGAGTCCTGTGGTCAGCGGTACGTGGTGGCCGCCGGTTGAAGCCTGGCGGCGACGGTGGCAGTTCAGGTGTGTTTGCAAGTCCAGGTCCAAACTGCCCAGCGCACGCTCCCACTGCTCATCACTATTTACATACGGGAAGGGGTCTTGGGGGCATGCCCACATAGAGTGGACAAGTGTTGCGGGGGCGACACAAAGGAGGCAATTCGGTGAGGGATACTGATCGGGGTACATTCGATGGAGTACTGCCCGGCAAAAGAGGGTATTAGTTTGCAGGAGTCGCCAGAGGCGTTCCTGATAGTTGGTGAGCCCTGGATGAGCGGGGGGATAATGGTGGCGGGCGAGGCGGTAATGCACGACGATGTCGTGATAGGTAATTAGTCGGTCCCTCGCGGATCGGGCACCATGGTAGGGGGTGATGCTAGCCCCGGCACAGATAGTAAGCCCTCGTGCCCCATTGTAGGCCGCCTCGTTCCCTCCCAGACCAGTGTGCGCCGGGGTCCATATGAGTTCGACCGTAGAGGTCGGGGGATTTTTGAAGAGGATTTTGGATGCCACGAGGGAAATTGACCCACGGGCGAAGTTCTGAATGGCCGTTTTCGAATCTGTGATTATAATTGTTGGAGTAGGCCGGGTTGTTAACGCAAGTGCTACTGCAGCCTCCTCCGCCACCGCTGGGGAAGTGGAACGCACGGTAAGAGAGGTAACCGGGGGGCTATCCGGGCTGTTGATGGCTGCGAGGGCATAGCCATCGTGATGGCGGTATTCTGCCGCGTCAACATACATGATGTCTGGGCGGATTGGCAATTTCTTCGCTAGTGCCCGCGCTCGCTCCTCCCTGCGAGCCCTGTGGTGCTCGGGGTGCATGTTCTGTGGGAGGGGACGAACCCGGATACAGGCATGGATGGTTCTTGGAATGGGGATTTTCGGGTCAGAGATCTCTGGTGCGCGGATACCCAAACGTTTTAGAATGTGCTCACCAGTGGAGGTAGTTGAAAGTCGGCGGAGTTGGTTGATGTGGTGGGCTTCAATAAGCTCCTGAGCCGTATTGTGGATCCCTAGGCATTCAATTCTGGCAGTGGGTGCATTCTGGGGAATTCGTAGTGCTGCCCTGTATGCCTTCCTAATTAGAGTATCAACTTTGGCCAAATCCGCATTGGTGACTCGGAGGTAGGGGAGGGAATAAGTAATCCGGCTGATGACAAATGTCTGTACGAGTCGTAGCCTGTCCTGTTCTTTGAGTATGATTTCGACCGGAAATTCGTTTAGGGAGTCCAATTGTTTGATTTACATGGGAACTTAATTTTGAGATATATTGCGTGTTGCCTCGGTTGCGCTGTATTACCAGCCCTAGCACTTTAAGGGCAGGCAACTCTGGGATCAGGTGGCCATCTATGGAAACTGCGATGTTTGGGGGGCTTCGCGATCCGAATTTAGATGGTAGAAGGAGCAGTTCGGATTTGCCGGGTGAACACGCAAGGCCTGAAGAGAGCCTCTTCAGCAACCGCTTGGGCCCCTTGCTGCAAGGTGTCCTCAATTAGTGCGTCACTACCGCCTGTTACCCATAGCGTTATATCGTCCGCATACAGACTGTAGTGAAGGTGGGGTATTACTTCTAGGCGTTTGGGAATATTAAGAATAGCCAGATTAAAAAGGAGGGGTGATAATACTGCCCCTTGCGGGGTACCAATGGAAGGAAGAGTGATAATTTTCGATTTAAGATCTCCTACTTGAAGAAATGCCGTGCGCGCCATGAGGAACGCAGTTTACAGATAATTTCAAACAGAGTCCGTGCCTGCTCATACAAAACAAACAAAAACAGCAGGACAAAAGGACACAGAAATATTTCGCCTTTGGGGATCGTTAATTCGCTGACATGTTTCAGGGGCGAAACTCGTTAGGGGCTCGGGCTGTCGACGTCTCATGTCGTCATCGTATCATGTGGTCACAGTACGTAAGCACTGGGACACTCGTTTTCCAACGCCTCGCGCTAGAACGCTTCGTGCTTCAAAGACACGAGACTTAGAGCAAAGCTGTATTCCTCTACCCACCATCGGTTTCACTTCCGTGGGGAAAAAAGCCAAGGCTCCAAGAATACACCAATACACTGCATGCTTCGCCCCTCCCAAGGTTTCCCGTTAGTGAAGATGGCCCGGGATTGTTCTTGACAACAAACAGCAAGCATGGTTTGCAAGCATCTCCAGGCTATTATAGGGGTTAAAGACTCAGATAAAGGGGCTGTCATGTGGCGTTTTCACTTCTTACCAATGTGTAAAAAGGCAAGCATGCTCCGATGTAGGTGCTCGTAAGATAAGCTCCTCGTGGTCCGAAATTACACAATTATGCCTTCCTCTTGCATCCTTCACATTATTTTTGCTCTTTCGATTCTCATCACTGCACCGAACAGCTGAAATGAACACTCTGCCAATTTCAGCATCGAATCCTTCTGCTTGAACCACATAATACCGAGAGATCATGACATGTCGAAGTGCGAGAAGTTGCAGTAACCTTTTTGTCGTTTCTCCACAAAATGGCAACGTCTGTGAAAGTTGGGACACGAGCGCGTAGCCTACGCCTACGTCGCCCGCATGGGAAGTAGGAAAGTTTGAGTACTCAGAGATTCCTGTAAAAAGTTTGTTTTTATTCTTCCGGCATCGTTGATTCTACACACGGTTAAACAAATAGACTGGAACTTCAAAAGCCCACGTTTGATGTCAGCCGGTGCGCACTGGGGGCGCTCCGAGTTACACACGAATGCACTTTTCGCTGAAATAGAGAGCAAGTCCCAAGTGAGGCTGAGTTTGTTTTCTCTTCAGCCTTGGGCCCCATCTTTTCTTTTTCCCCCTTCCGAACTGGAGGAATAGCCGCTCTGATCCTAAATTTAATTCCCTCCGCTCACACTTTGATGCGTCGTGATTGATGGAGGGCGTGAACAAAAGCTGCAAGGATGAATAGAAAAGTAAAAGAGGGCCTGCCTTCTTACAACCTCTCGGCATAGAAGACTCCATCCGGGACTCTCCTTTTTGTTTTGTTCTGAGTGTTTTCACGTGTCCTTTGTTTTCCTTGAGTTTAGTTCGCTCTCTCTCCCTCTTTCTTGGGTAACTCGAAATAGCTTCATTTTTTTTGTTTCTGCAAGAGATGGAGTCCCGTAAGATTTCAGAGCCTGAAAAATGATTCTTTCGGGCGCAGTGATGGAATGTCGGTGGACTGGGCAACGCGCCCAAGAAGTAGCCAACTCCGTCTTCGCCTCATTTTCTATTCTCATGCTTCCCAGCAGCTTTGCACGGCACCTATAAATAGAAACGGGTTAGAAGCGGGGTTAGATAGTCGAAGGAAGTAATATACGCTCATCAATTTCAGAAGAAAACGCATTCTGAAACTTTCGTTTGGTTGCTACTTCTCTCCTCCCCATGCATTTTAAGCGAAGCTTCTATGATTAGGATCCGGAATTTTATTCCGTCAGTGCGCACGCAAAAAACACAATGGGGTAAAGGCAGCTTACAAAGGCCAACCTCATTGCCAAAGCAAACGCATATCGCTAAGCATGTGGCCTCTCGCGTTGGAGCGGAAAATCTCCCCTAAAAAATTAAGACTGAAAGATCCAGTGATAGCGACAGAGCCAACATCAAAAATCAAAGCAGTATCACTCAGCGTGAGAGCGGTCGGAAGTGCAGAGCAGTAACTAATCCGCCAGAGGGGCTGTGGTGCCCTTATTCGCTCATTGTTACCACCCATCGCGCACTTCCCCTCTCTGTCTCCTCTCTTGATGAACTGAGCATAAGTTTTGTCCAATGCAATTCAAATTTACCACCTTCGCAGTGCCAGCACCGAGCGCGAGTTCTGTTCTTTTTGTGCTTGCTTTCATCTCGCACGTGCCGCAGCCTTACTACTGAAGAATATGCCAATTTAAAACGTAATTGTAATCCCCATTTGTGTGAATCTCGTCAATGCGAGGTCACATGAACCAACTTCTGACGTAGAGCTCGTCAGCTGAACTTCAATATGCACAGGTCTGGTCTCGCCTCCTCCGCCCTATGGGCTATTTGCGGTGAACATGAGACACGAGAGCACTTACTATTACATTGCCGGGGTTTTTCAATGATCAGACAACGTCACCTTGCCGGACCATTACAAGGAATTGAACTTCCTATCTCAATGCCCGTACTACTGTCGCTAGGGGCCACATCACTGGGATATTGTCACAGATGGGTGGCTGCAGCATTCATGCATATGTGTCCGAGACCAGGCGTCTGCCCTTTTAGCGTTGATTATTACGGGTACGTTTTCTCAAATTCAACCGCAACTTTCAATTTTAAATGCAGAGCATTTCAGTAACTCACGATGTCACCCGCGTTGACGTCCGTAGTCCGCACCACACCCCTCCCTACTATATAAAAAAAATACTATCCGGCGCCCGGTTTCGATCCCTCGACCCTGCGGGCGGAACGCAATGTACATGGTGCTCTACACACTGCGCCACAAAGCCGACACAGAATGGGATGCTGCGAACGCGCCTTATATCGTTGACTCATTCAAATTACTGCTGACGAGCGCTCTCTCGTCAGCAGTTGCCACAAGTGCAACAACATTAACGTAACGCAAACTACTTAACGTCGTGCACCCCCGGAAATGCTCTGCATTTGATCGCGCCCCTCGCGAGGGGGATGTTTCACTGCGTCTTCTCTCAGTCGCGGGACCTGTGGCGCCATCTGGCGGAGGCGCGGCACAACTCGTAGCACTTTCTTTGAAAAAGCGCCTCGAAAGCGCGGCAAATATGAAATAGGGATGACGCGCTTTCTTCCTTCATTCGGACACATCACGTCGCTAAATTTGGAAGCCAGTGCGTCCGAACTGGGCGAAGCGCTTGTCTCGGCAATCGCAGACTACATCAGTTCGACACACACGCTTCAACTTACTTCGCCTGCAGTCTTGGGGTGAAGGGACAAGCGATTCGTGGAAGACAATCGTGGAGTCACTGTCTCAAAATGCCAGTGTGAGGAAACTGTGGCTGTACGCGGACACGGTATACCGCAAGAACGCCGAGCGCCTGCCGGACGGGGTGAATGGCAGCCGCACGATCTCCACTCTTGGCTTCAACGCTTTGCACTCGTGCGAAGTGGGAGAGTTCGCCCGACGACTGTCCTAAGCGGTGCGGCACAGCTACACTCTGCTCAAAATCCAGCTGCACGGAGAAATCTCCAAGGGCGGTGCCGCGAACTGGTTCACCATCTGGGACACGGCACGAAGGAACTCTGGCCTCGTGGCCCTCGCTGCTTAATTCGTGACCGGGAGCCGACGCGACGGGTATGTGACCGAATTTACCTTGCACGCTACTTTTCGAACAGGGTGTCGAACGCATTCCGCGGCGAGTATTTTTTTTAACCAATTCTTTCTTCTAATCTCGCACTGTTACTGGATACAAACGGACAGGTATTTACATTTAAGTTGAGAGCGGGCGCATTAGCCCCCTTCATGCCTGATTACTGGCCAATCTCCCGCGTGGGTATGCGCCACAAGACGGGGAACAACAACAACAACAACAACTACTACTACTACTACTACTACTACTACTACTACTACTACTACTACTACTACTACTACTACTACTACTACTACTACTACTACTACTACTACTACTGCTACCACCACTACCACTACCACCACTACCACTACCACTACCACTACCACAACCACTACTACTATACTACTACTACCACCACCACCACCACCACCGCCCCTACCACTACCACTACCACTACCACTACTACAACTACTACTACTACTACTACTACTACTACTACTACTACTACTACTACTACTACTACTACTACTACGCAGTTTCTAACGCGTAGTTTTTGGTGGCCACTTTTTTCGCTTAGTACCGTAAAAACCAACCCAACGGGCATTCCCGACTAAATGGACGCGGGGGCTGCCGATTATTTAAACAGATTTTGCCTCAAATGTACCTGCAGTTTTCTTTGCGCTGAACAACGGGGAGATGTATGACAAGCGCCAGCGGTTCAGCAGTTTCGAACGATTACGACTATATAAACCGCTTGTTTTTCGGAGCCTCTGTTCGTGTCCGTTACGCTGCTACGTCGTGGGGCTCTGGCTGAAGTCCGTTACTTCGCTACGCCGCCTGATTGCGGTGGTGGCTAGACAGCGTGACAGCGAACGAGCTACGGCGGCAGGGCGGGACCCTAAAGTTCTCGGCACTTAAAAGCAAACGCATATCGCCAAAGCAAGCGCATGTCTTCGCTCTCGTCGAAGTTACGTCTCTCTGTAAATGTAAGACGTAGTGCGTGACGTAGTGTTCTCCTCATAAGGCGACCAAGAGCGCAGCGTTGAAAAAGAACGTCACGGTGTGTATGCCTTTGGTACGCGGTTACCGCCAAAGTCTCACGCCACTGAAAACATGATTTGCACATCACGCCTGTACATCACTTGGATATGCATTCGGAGTGGATTAGTGTAACAGGCACGATATTCAAGATCAGTAGTGTGAAAATGAAAGTGCGTGTGTGTATTTATGTCGATTTTACACATTCAAACGCGTCTAGAATAGTTGAAATATTCAAATCTCAGATATATAGGATTAAAGTGGCACCAAATGGTGGTAAAGACAAGTAGTTTGTTCTAGCTCCCCTCTTGTGCACCGCAACACGTTTGAAGCTAGCTCTCCAAGATACCTCTTCTCAAGTAAAAAAAATCTTCAATTTTTTTAAAGACTGCTGTATCTGGGATAATGTACCTGTGTTTTGCCTTACATCTGCTCAAAGAGCATAGCATGCATGATCGGTGTTACCAGTGGTACTAGCTCAGAAGGATCTTGCCTACGTTTACTTCGCTTTTATCCCTTGCTGTTTTCGAAAAAAAAAAAATGACGCTGCTGGTTTATTGCATTGGGACAAACTCGTGCACGCAGAACTAAAATTATGGAAGAGTGAGGCCAGCTTACTAGCTAAAGAATGCTACTCTTTAAAAAAGGCGTTATGCAACACGACGTGTCTGCGGAGCACAAGTGAGGAACAATCAATAACATTTGGATAAACTTAGCTTCCCCTATAATGAACTGTCCAGAGAGGGCTTTGAGTTTGCGTTGGCCGTGAGAGACAATCGTTTTTGACGTTGTTGCAAATAGATACCTGCCTGCAGTATCGCATAAAAATGAGAAAATATAAGTTTGCTGTATCACTTGTAGAAGTAAAACATTCTAAGCGATGCGCTGTCTCTTACAACTGCGTCGTTTTTTAGCCTTGTTTATTTTACAGTACCCAATACAGCGTAATTTGTTGTGATACATTAATTTCGATTGATGGAATGTTTGATTCATGGTAGGGTTTAACGCGCCGACGCAACGCTGCCGATGAGGCGCGCCGTAGTGGAGGGCTCCGGATTAATTTCGGCCATTTTGGAATCTTTAACGCGCCCCGGGATCTCGTACACACGGGTGTTTTTGCTTTTCACCTCCATAAGAAAAGCGGTCACCGCGGCTGGGAATCGAACCCGCTACCTCGTGCTCAGCAGAGCAACGCCTTAGCCACTGAGCCACCGGGGTGGGTGATACATTAATTTCCTTCAGCATGCCAAGTGCAAGGGAAAAAAACGCTCTTGCTGTACCGGTGGCTTTTTAAACTTCCATAAGTCTCGTATTCACACGTGGACATGTCATGGTTCTTGCGCATAAAAGCAGGCGCCACGGAGTATAGACACAAAAAATTCAAAGCAACAAAAAATGTAAAGCAGCGACCACCAGGAACGGTGTGAGGGCGATTAAAAATTGATAGCCCTGCTTTTTTGAACATGTTCGAAGTTTCTTTTGTCAGCACGTAAGGAACGCAGTGCGGCCTAAATAACACGTGCAAGGCCGTTCAATTCAGAAGACAGGGAACGTCACAAAAGTAACCTGAAAATGAAGGGCAAAAAATGAGGAGAAGACGGGAGGAGAAGCAATGTGGTGTCATCGATCATATCGCACGTCGCGAACAGACTGGATCCCCCATCGTCTGGTCGATTCCGAATCTCCTTTCATCTCCGAGGGGCAGTCGTGGCCAGCCGCGCGCTGGTAGGGGGAATGAGAGGGAGCTGGCAGAATAGGCACGCCTCACAAGTGGCATGTCTGCCAACCGCCAAAAAAAAATATGAGGAACGCCATTTATAAAGACGCAAGGAAGATAGACTCATCTCAAATTTAAAAATTTTGGTTGTTTACGCGTCGAAGCTACACCCGAACTTCGAGGAGAGCTACCGATAATTTTCTCCGCCGGATGAACTATAGCGTGCACAGAAATCGAGACAAAAAGGCTTTTCTCTTATCGCCACCATCACAAGAACGGCCGCCGCGGCAGGATTCAAATCCGCGTCCTTGGTCTCATCTGCACAACGCTTTAGCCCAGAAGCCACCCCACCTCGGCGGTGCCTTGTATTCCCATTCAACGTTTATCAGCAGATATCTGTCCGTCTTTATGGTGCCCCTAATGTTCAGCCCCACATGTCGCCCCAAGTTTGGCATGTACGAACTTGATCACTGACGGTAGTAGATCGGAGGGGGGTGGAAAGGTGGCGTAGTTAGGCTTACAAATACTGAACGTAGATTGACACCAGTGCTGCAAAAATGCTTCACCGCTGAACTTGGTTTTTAAAGAGAGCTGATGTCAGAGAATTCCCGTCGAAAAAGTGGTTCAAGGAAAGCCACTGAGGTTAGTCAAGATGTAATTACTGTTCCATTCATGTCCACCGCAGGACAAAGGCCCTGAGCACCGGCTTCCATATCCTTCGATGTTTAAAAATTATTGCTAACGGGAAATATTTTTGTAGCGACTGCGGTGTCTCAACCCTCTCCCCCTCTGATTAGCTAACAGATCGCGTTCCAGCCCGGGCTTCAAACTGAAAGACGAACACTCCAGTGCATGCCTGACCGGCTACGTGAGCACTCGGCACCCCGGGATTCAAACGGCAGACAACCTCCAGGCGTGCGTCGTTCGCACGCGGTCATTAGAGAGTTTTAGCATACCGTGTGTATTTTGCATACCGCGCGTACCGTGTACACTGCGAGTACCGGGACCCGACTGGGCATCTGCGGATTTGTCCCGGTAGGTTGACTGAGTCACCCGCGCGGCCGGCCCTCGCCGTGCCGGTGCATTCATTCCGCTTAAAGGTAGCCGTGCCCGCGCGCTCACGCGCAGTCGGGCCCTGGTACACACGGTACGCACGGAGCACAAAAAACATATGGTAAGCTAAAACTCTCTATTGCCAAAGCGGTCCGTGTCCCGAAACATAATCTAGCATATTTCGGATGAGGTTTCAGAGGCAAGAATAATTTAGGTTGCGCAGGAGGGCTGCTGCGCAGCGAAAAGCGGTGGTGACGGCCCCTTCACCTCGTTTACTAAACACATGGTGGGGTGTGAAGTAATTGACTGGGGCTGGGAGATACGTCTATCGGTGCGTATTGTCATTATAAAAATCTCTGGCCATCTCCACTAACGCGAAAACTGGGGAGGGGTGAAGCATGCAGGGTGTGTATTCTTGGCGTCTTGGCGTTTTTGCCAACGGAGATGGAACCGCTGGGGGGTAGAGGTATACAGCTTTGCTGTAAACGTCTCGTCTTTTTGAAGCACGAAGCTCTCTAGCACAAGGCGTAAACGAGTCAACCGTGTTTTTTTTTTTTTAGTACGCGTTACGTTCTACCACGAGGCGTAAACGAGTTTGCCGCTGTTTTAGTACCGTGACTACATGAGACTACGATTACGACGGCGACAGGAGATGGCAACAGCCCCAGCCCCTAAAGGGCTTCGCCCCCAATACAGGTCCGAGGAGGAACCTAACCGAGAGGGAGAGATATGACAGTCTGAAGAGTCCGAAAAGGAGAGACGATCGCAAGCCGATAGTACTTACACTAGGTAATTGTATCGCATTTGAGTATAGATGGAAATCGCGGTTGAATGAAATGGCGTGTATGCCCTTAACCAGTACCATTTACCAGCACTGTTAGGATTGGGTGAAGTAGTAGGAAGTGCGAACGTTTTGCGTGCGTCCCACAAATGAAGAACAATTTGCCATGTAGTTTATTTCACCTGTTTAACGAGTTGTTTGTCCTTCCCTACTCCTATCCCATTTCTCTCGGTAGCTGCTGTTTTGCTCAAGTGGTCTATCTGTCCTCAGTAATTAGTATTACATGCCGGTCAAATTCCACTAATTCGTTCTCTTAATTTCACCTAGTATACGTCTTCCAGCCGAGTTCGTTCCACAATCGAAAACATTTGTTTCCTAGCCCCAAGAACTGCTGTGACCTTCCTTTCTTCCTGGTGCATGGATCGTTGGGCTGACCTCATTTATTTCAAGGATTTTAGGAAGTCTAACATTTTCCTCCCCATAAGTCATCACTGCGAGGTTAATCTCTTTGTATACGACCTTTAAATATCCCCCTGCGCCTAAATTGAACCTTAGGCTGCTAAGGGTAACCGACTGTTGATTAATTGAGAGTTGAGTTCATTTGCGACGCCCAATATCTTCCGCGATAAAGCGTTTCCAGCAGGAACATATTGATTTACTCTCAAACAATGCCGCAAGTAACTGATCTCTTTAGCGCTTAATAAATGTTGCAAAGAAGTCGAGACGGATGTGTTTTCGAAAAAAAGGCAACTTTATTTGGATCTACGTGACGGTTCGCCCCATGGTGTACTGTTGGACACAGACACTATCGGCATATCTTTACCTTAGGCGGAGCAGTTCGTACGTATAATCACACTGAAAATGCTGAAAAGCAGCTTATAGGTAGGACGTCGTTTGCAGCGGGACTAATGGATAGAGAAGTCGCGCAGTTTGAAGGCTGCGACTAATCATAGTTTATCGAAAGCGTTCTGTCGTAGTTCGTCTTTGATGCGTCGCATCCTATATTAGCGTGTACAACGCGTCCAAGTTTGGGCCAGAAATAACGCACACTTGAGCGACACGCTCCTCGTTACAGCGGCCTAAACATGGCCTGGAACAACAGTTGACGCGAATTCGATTCCCGACGGCAACGGCCTCTTTTCTGATGGAGGCAAAAAGCGAAAACGCCCTTGTGTTCGAGATTTTGTCACACGTTAAAAATCCCTCGGAGTTCAAAATTAATACCCAGAGCCATCCACTACACGGCGCGCATCATCGCCTGTGTTGTGTCGGCGCGTTAAACCTTATAATCAAATGGAAGAACCGTTAAGAGGTGGGGGCTTGTTTATTAACGAAGTGACACCATTAGTACACATACAGAAAGGCTATAACGAGCATAATGGTCCTGTATTTAAGCTGGTCCAGTTGATACCAGTAAACGGCAGAGTCAAAAAATTTGTCATGCGCATTTATGCTAATGCTGTTATTATTACTTTATTTATTTTCTCTCCTTTTTTCTTCCAACGCAATGCGTTTTTTTTAATCTTCTAATTGGCTTTTCTTCAAAAATGATTCCGGGCTTTTAGCGCTGTTGCTTTATTTTATATTGGCTTTAAACCTGCCATAGTTTTGTAAAAGTGGGTCTTGTTCTTTGACATTATTTTCTTCCCTTTATATTGCTGGATAGGGAGGCTGGACTGAATTTTAAACGGGTAATGGATAATGGATCAGCAAAGAAAGTTAGTCAAGTTGTTACAAAGAGTGAGAAATATCGGCAGTCTTTGTCGTCTGCGAGAGCTCAAAGGGCGGAAGGTCTCGCAAGGGCCACCTAGAAGGGTTGATACGTCGTAGAGACGGGACATAGCAGAGAAAAAATGAAGGATTGATTTGATTGATTGTAGGGTTTAACGCGCCGACGCAACGCAGGCGATGAGGCGCGCCGTAGTGGAGGGCTCCGGATTAATTTTGACCACCTGGGGATCTTTATCGTGCGCCGAAATCTCGTACACACGGGCGTTTTTGCTTTTCGCCTCCACCAGAAAAGCGACCGCCGCGGCCGGGAATCGAACCCGCGACCTCGTGCTCAGCAGCGCAACGCCTTAGCCACTCAGCCACCGCGGCGGGTGAAAAAATGAAGGAAGCTCACGCTAATGTGTAACAGTTTGAGGCAGCGAAGCTGTACGCAACTAGCGTTTTAAAGAAAAGCTTTCTACCTCTACCAGCCAACGGTTCTTTCATGGCGTGCGGAACAAGAAACTCCAAACGCGGTTGCGGAGGATGAGGGCGATTATCACTCACGGAGCAAAGTGTAGATGGCGCGGCGAATTTACCCAGCGTTCCCCGCGCGCTCACGCCGGCGGGCGCATCGGCGTGACCCGGCTTTGTCGTCTGCTTTAGCGACGGTTGTTTTGGGCATGTTTTGGTGCAGCTTCGCGTCCATTGGCGCGCGCTTCCTTCGCACGGCTTGATTAAATTGTTCGACAGCACCTCCTGGGTAACCCGGACACGACGGAATTAAGCGGTCGTACGGCAAAGATACGTTAAAGATTGGTTTGCAGGGCGGGAAAACCAAATGTAGATATCACATACAGACATCTGGCCGCTAGACTAACACCAGCTTTTGCGCACTGCTTGCCACGATGGGGACTCCGTTCTATAAATTGGTGAATACCAATTCGATTGTGTTTTAACAGGTATTACAATAGGCGAAAGGAGCAACTATAGTTCTGATAGACAGAGATTATAAGAGTTCCCACAGCTTTCTCGCAATTCTCAAACTTACTAAACTTACTAGTTTAAATCCGTATAAATGGGAATCACTAAGCTCACTCGCCGAATTGTTTCAGTGTCTGCGCTTGTGCCGCGCGGTGGTGTAGCCCCGAGCTAGCACATCAGGATGGCTAGGTTCTGTTGTCTCACCCTTCGGATGACGCTCATCGCCATTTTTTGGGTCGCGCTGCGGTCGCCGGAGCGAGCGGACGTGTGTCGCATCGGCTCCGTAGATTATGACTAATTGTGCGGTGCTAATTAGCTTCTTCGATGGACCATTGCTACTAGTCGACGCAGCTTGACCGGAGGCATCGACCGATACTAGATTTGGTGAGGTGCATCGAATTTTCACCAATTTATTTGAGTGCAAAGTTTCCCAGCGTCGCCGGCCAGCTAAGCCTAACCGAGGCCCAGTTCGAATTCGGCCCCGGGCGTAGCGGCGGCGGCCGCCGAGAGAAGGAGATGGCTACTACCCCCCAGGAGACGTCGGCGATGGATACCGGCGGTGCCCCGCTGGCCGGGGAAGACTTTCGGGCATCGAGTGTGAGTGTGAACTACGACGAGGGACGAACGGCGGTGACGGTCGACGGCACCGACTTGCAACCATCGGACACGGAGGGATGACAGGCGACTGGCAAGCGACTTCGGCAGCGAGCGGCCGGCGCGGCAAGCGGTGAGTCGGTTCCTGCCCTTGCAGCCCCCAAAGTTGGCAACGCGCAGTTTGCGAATCAGTAGGGCGGCCCGCATGCCGCGGACGCTGCCGAGGGAGGAAATTAAGATCGTGATTAGGCCGCGCGGTGGGCTCAAAGTGGGCCGCACCGACGCGTCTAGGCTAATGGCCGCTATATTCGCGGCGGCAGGGACCTCGCTCCAGGAGTTGAAGGAGGACACCATGTGCACTAACGTGGCTCAGAACATTATCGTAAGAAGTACCCCGCACGAGGGAAGGGCTAGCAAATACGCAGGGATCCGGCTGCTGAGAGTCGGAGATAGAGGCCACGAGGTTAACGCTTACTTGTCGGCGCCCAACGGCACCACCAAGGGGGTCATTCGGGGAATATCGCTGTCGGATTCGAACCGGGAGCTTCAGGACAATATTGTAAACGACGCTAATCCACTCGCGCTAGATGCGCATAGAATCGGAAACACGACCACGGTCATTGTGGTGTTTGAGGGAACTAAGGTGCCCAACTACGTAAAGTACGGAGCCATGTTGGTGAAGTGTACACTTCGAAATGCTGTCTATACAGACTATAGTCTGTATAGACAGCATTTCGAAGTGTGCCGTTGCTGCGGCAAAGTCGGTCACAGAACGGACATGTGCCCCTTTCCGGACACGAAGGTGTGCTTTGCGTGTAACGCGCCGAACCCCGGCCCGGATCACGAGACAGAATGCAAACCTCGATGCAAGCTGTGTAACGGAGCGGATCCCACCGGCGCGGCGGGGTGCAAAAATCGGTACAATGTTCCGTACGTGGTGACGCGCCGCCGGTGGGCGCGCAGGCACGTGGAGGCGAAGAAGCCCCGATTAGGCTTAGCGGCGTTCCCGCAGCTGCAGCCACGCGACCACGTGATGGCACAGGTGGCGAGCGAGCGCGGGCGCTTACGTCAGCGCAGCGGGAGCCGGCGGCGCTCCGGCAGCCGGCGGCGCAGCGCGAGCCGCAGCACGAGCCGAAAGAGAGAGTCTAAGTCAAGAGAGTGCGTGGCGTGGGCCGACGTGGTCGGACCGCAAGCGCCAGAGCGAAAGGCCGTTCCGCAGCAGACGGCGAGTCAACCGCAACCCAGCCCCGAGATGCTCAAGCTTCGCAACGAGAACGAGCGCCTGAAGAAGCGTATCGCCGAGCAAGACATGCGCATGCTGGAGATGAATAGGAAGCTGGACCTGCTTCTTGCCAACCAACGCCAGGAGCAGGCGCAAGCGCAGGCGCAGGCGCAGGCGCAGGTGCAGGCGCAAGCCATGGAGGTGCAGACCGAGGCGCCGGCCGAAGAGGCGGCGAGAGAGGAAGCCACGACCGAGGGTACCGAGCCCCGAGCCAAGAGGCGGGCGATCGAGACGAGGGCATCCAGCGGCTGGAGGAGCGTTTCGACAAGTTTGAAGAGTCTACGAACAGGAGGCTAGCGGCACTGGAGGCGACGACGGCCGACATCGTCGTCCGCCTGACCAAGTTGGAGCAGATATTCCAGGCGATCCAGGAGACACTGGTGCAAATGCAGGAGGCCATAGCGAGACTGAGCGCAGGAACCCAATACCAGCACCCCAACCAACGCCCATCATGGCACGAGCAGCAGTGAGACACGAGCTCGTTGTGTGGCAGTGGAACGCGAACGGATTGCGCTGCAAGAAGGCGTCATTACAACAGTACATTGGTCAAGCCGGCCGGTGGCCGGACGTGATTCTGCTGCAAGAGACGCACAGCGAGGCTCCCCCGAGCATGCCGGGGTATCGCTCGTACGCTAGTCCGCTCAGCGCGAGAACGGTCGGGAAGGGTGCCGGGCAGGGAGTGTGCACCCTGGTGAAGAAAGGGCTCACGTACTTGGAGCACGAGCTACTGAGCAACAGCGCCATCGAGAACCGGGCGATTGAGGTCGTCACGGGACGGAAGAAGACGGAAAACGTGTTTGTGATCAATGTTTACAGTAACCCAAAACAGTACCAGCAGAAGTTTCGGACTATGATGCACAAGGTGGGTCAGCTGGCCGGGGACAGCGCCGCGCTGGTGTGCGGGGACTTTAACGCTCCGCACACGGCGTGGGGGTACCCGCCGAAGACGACGGCGAAGGGGCGCAGCCTGTTCGAGGAGACCACATACGCGGGGTACCAGCTGTTGAACGACCCGTCGGAGTACACGAGACACGGCACGTCGGTGCAGCGCGACACGAACCCGGACCTGGCGTTCTGCAAGAAGGCCGGAGTGCGGTGGCGAAACACGGGCGAGACGCTGGGCAGCGATCACTGTGTCCTGGAGATCGTGGTACCTTTGCGCGGCAGGGCGCCGACGCCCCGGAAGCAGTGTGTCACGGACTGGAGTGCGTACAGAGAGGCCCTGGATGGGGTGCCGGAGCGAATCGACGACATCGACGAGTGGACGCGAGCCCTCAACGCGGTGGCGCAGGCGGCCACGACGGAGATGGAGGTGGACGACGAGACCCCGCAGGTCGACAGCCGGCTGGCGCACCTGCTGAAGGCGCGGAACTCGCTGAGAGACAGGTGGAAGCGGCAGCGCCACAACCGCAAGCTCCGCAAGCGGGTAGCCCAGCTCAACCGGGAGATCGAAAAGCACAGCACGGTGCTCTGCAGACAGCAGTGGCACGCGGTCTGCCAGGAGGCGGACGGTCAAATACACAAGAGCCGCACCTGGAAGCTGCTGCGCCACTTGCTGGACGAGAGCAAGACCAAGGGGACGCACCACCACATCCTGGCGCGCACCTTGCACAAGGCAAAGCGAGAGCTTGGCGAGGCAGAGGTCCGCCGGCGCCTCAACAACAAGTACCTTCCGTCCACCCCGCCAGACCCCCTCCCGAGCTACGCGGGCGCAGCCAACGCCCGGCTCGACGCAGACATCGAGGAGGGGGAGGTCCGCGCGGTGCTTCAAACTATCAACGGCAAGTCGGCGTCGGGGCCGGACAAGGTGTCGAACAAGGCGCTGCGCAACCTCAGCGACGCGGCGGTGACGGCGGTGACGGGGTACTACAACGGGTGCTGGCGCGCCGGCAAGCTGCCCAAGAGCTGGAAAGACGCGCGGACGGTGCTGATCCCGAAGCCGGGCAAGCCACCACATATCGAGAACCTGCGGCCGATCTCGCTGACGTCCTGCGTGGGGAAGGTGCTCGAGCACGTGTTACTCAACCGCTGGCAGACGTACCTGGAGGAGGATGGGCTGTACCCGGACACGATGCTGGGCTTCAGGGCCAACCTGAGCACGCAAGACGCGATGCAGCTGATCAAGCACGAGGTGATGGACCAACCGACCCGTTCCATGGACAACCGCGCGTTCCTAGGCCTGGACCTGCATAGCGCGTTCGACAAAGTCCACCACTCGGCGATACTCGAGCAAGTGTCCCGACTGAACATGGGGGAACGCACGTTCGCTTACGTCAAAGACTTTCTGACGGACCGTACGACGACGATCGTGGCCGGCGACATGGAGCTACCGAACAAGACGCTGGGGAGCGTGGGCACGCCGCAGGGCGCCGTGATCTCACCGGTGCTGTTTAACATGGTAATGATCGGGGTAGCGGAGCGACTGCGGAGTCTCCCGGACGTCAAGCACACTATATACGCCGACGACATAACACTCTGGGTGACCGGCGGCAGCGACGGCGAGATCGAGGCGGCACTGCAGCGGGCGATCGACGAGATCGAAGACCAGCTGCGGGGCACGGGGCTGGTGTGTTCGCCGGTGAAGTCGGAGCTCCTGATCGTACCGCCGCGCGGGAAGAGCTGGAGTGACACGACCGTGCCGGATATCAACCTGAGAACGAGGGACGGGACGGCCATCCCGCACGTGAAGACGCTACGGGTGCTGGGGCTGCACATCGATGCGCTGAGGCACAACGGCCTGACAATTGCGAATCTGGACGCGAAGGTGTCTACGGCAATTCGGCTCATCAGGAAAGTGTCGACGCGGCACGCGGGGATGAAAGAAGCCAGTCTCTTGAAGCTGGTGCAGTCGTTTGCGGTCAGCCACGTGGCCTACGTCGCGGCTTTTCACGACTGGAAGGCGGCGGAGCGCCAGAAGGTGGACGCGATTATACGCAAACCATACAAGGCGGCACTGGGGCTGTACACGCACACGAGCACAGAGCGACTCCTGGAGCTGGGGGTGCATAACACGCTGGATGAGAAAGCCGAGGCGCAGCGAACGGCGCAGCTGGCTAGGTTAGCGCGAACTATAGTTCGCGCCCGTCCTATAGGACGGGGCGTTCGATACTGGAGAGAGTGGGATACCGCGGGGGGCTGCAAGGGAGTGTGGGCTGGTCGCCGTTGCCGTGCGGGCTGCTCCGCTCGTTGCAGGTGCCGCCGATCCCGAGACACATGCATCCCGAGGTGGACCGAGAGCGTCGACTGGCGAGGGCGAAAGCTCTCACGGCCACGCACGCGTCGGACAACGGAGCCCTCTACGTCGACGTGGCGAGGTACTCGGACCGCCCGGGCACGTACGCGGCGGCCGTGGTCGCAGCGACCTCCGGGGAGCTGTGCACGGCGTGCAGCGTGCGGGCGCGGAGCCCGGAGCATGCGGAGGAGCTGGCCATTGCGCTGGCGCTGACGAACCCGAGGTGTACGACGGTGATAAGCGACTCGCGGAGTGCGATCGTGAACTTTGCGACGGACAACGTGTCCCCGTGCGCGGCGAGGGTGTGCGGTGCCCTAGGACACAGAGCGGTGCCGGTGACAGTGAAATGGTTTCCGGCACACATGGGCCCGGTGAGCACGGGCGAGAACCGCAACGAGGAGGCGGACCGGGCGGCGCGCGCGCTCACCAGCCACGGCGCGAGCCCGAGCCCCCGACCTACGGAGGACGACGACGAAGTGGTGCCGATCGCCTCGTACAAGGACGTGTTGGACTGGTACCGGGAGGGCAGGCGGACGTACCCGCCGCCCCACCGTAAGCTTACGACACAGGAGGCGGTGACGCTGCGGCAGCTACAGACGCGAGCGGTGTGGACACCGGTGGTGGCGAAACATGTGTGCCCAGAGGTGTACGCCAGTGACGTGTGTACGGTGTGTGGCGAGGAGCGAGCCACCATGGCGCACATGCTGTGGAAATGCAAAGTAGAGGACGGTGTCACAGACGCGTTGCCGCCGCGTCTAGCGAGTGCGGTGGCGAGTGTGGACTACGACGCCCAGCGCGAGGCCGTCCAGCAAGCGCTGGAGGCTCTCGAGCGCCAGCGGCCGACAGCACCAGCGGCCGACAGCGGCCGACATCACGACAGACAGTAGGTAGCGAGCGCCGGGTGGCCGTCCAGCGTGACGTGTAGGCCGGGTCTTTTTGCCGGACAATAAAAATGTTGTTTCTCTCTCTCTCTCGCCATTTTTTTTTCTGCCGACGCACGCCTGCGCTCTAGCCCGGCCATGGCCGATGCTTCTGCGTTCGGGACGCCGCCCCTGCGAATTATAGGTAACGGATGGCAGAATCTCTGGTTTCACTCTTTGTAGAGCTACGTGTGTGAATTCAAGTGTCGTCGCGTAGACAATTGTTGTGGGTGTCGTTTCCAGCTTTGCTGTCCAAACACCTTCACAGCGTGGATTGGAGCCATTTTTTCCCTCTTTTTCGCCTCAAGGCGTTGCTTATGCATCGCCGCTGTACGAGGGACCACAGCTGGACGTTCGTCGTCCTCTATCGCACACGGCCCTGCGCTGCACGCGACCTCGTGGCCTTCCTTCGTGGCGCGCGCTTATCCCTGCGGAGGCGGCGGCCTCCTCGCCCTCCTTAAACGTTGCCCCGCACGTCTCCTTTCCCTCCTCGCCTATCTCTCCCCGTTATCGGACCGCTGCTGCGTGCCGGGCGCTTCCGGAAGGAGGTGTGGTTTGACCTCTAGCTCTCAAGGGCAAAACGGGTCACTCCGCGAAGACTGCCAGAGGTATCGTAGTGCAGCTTGCGCTACAAAAACAGGGGACTTATTGTCTGCATCTACGTAGATACGTATGGTCCGTTCTGTGATTACTGGGCTTGCACCGCACCCAGCGAGCATACCGCATTAGATATTTATCATTCAATGGACGAGCTTCCTCCCGCCCCCGTTGTTCCTTCATGAAGCGGGCAGGCAAGCAGCGCACGCCATGCCAGCGCGGACTGGGTGGCCGCACGACACGCGCCGGAAAATCGCGAGGCGCTCCCATTCCTTCCTTTACCCTCTTCCTTCAGTGCAGAAACCGCGCAGCCTTGCTGCACGGAAGCATTGCGTAGACTTCCTAGGCCCCCATTTAATGCCTGCGGGACGGAATAAACGACAAGAGATTAGGCACGGTAGTACAAAGTACGCTGAAAGGAGGGCTAAGTATAGCCTGCAAAGATAGCACTTGCAGCGGCCAGCGTCCCTGCTTACGGTAGAATACAGCAGCGAGCCTTTGGCTTGCGAGGAAGGTTTTCTTAAGGACGTTAAGCGGATCAAATTTACTAATAATCGAGGGGGCGGGTTTTGTATCAAGTTGGACCCCTGTTAGGTGGGCGTTGTGTTTGTTATAATTGTGGTATCTGTTCTTTTTTACTGTCCACTCGCTGCTACCTATTATCTTCCACTGCCGTTATGTTTCAAGTCGCTGACAACTGCTAGCTTCGCTGTTATTAAGTCCTTGTTACCGTGGCTAAGCCTTTTTTTAAGTGCGAATGCACTTTATAAGCGACCCCAAACCATCCACCGCCGGCGGCGGCGGCGGCGGCGTCCGCAGTGCTCCTCTATATTTAAAAAAGAAACAGCATCCGGCGCCAGGTTTCGATCCGAGGACTTTGCGGCCGCAGCGCGACGCTCTACCGACCAAGCCACGGACGCGACGGTGATATCAGTGTTAGTGACGCGCCTTATATCTTTAACGCATTTAAACTACGTCGTCAGCGGCGTGCGTTGGCGACTCAGCGGCGTTATAGCGGCTTGATAACTGCGTGGTGTACACGTGATACTACAAACCCGATGGAAGAGATGGAAGAGAAGGCGGCGAGGCGGTGGGCTGCGGGGGCCGAGCGCAAGCGCCGCAAGCGGGCCGACAACCGTGCATTCGCACTTTCACATTCTCTCCCTCGGGGAAATGCGGGGGAATTTTTTTTCATCTTTTAAATGTATGCCGGGACAGCTCGCATAATTAATGCACTCATTTGTCTTTGTCACCTGTTAGGTTTCGCCGACTCTGGATTGGGCTTTGGGCTGCGTGCTTGGGCCACTTGAGAGGAGTCGCCAGAATTCTTATCATTCTCAGCCAACGCATTATTGTTTTTCCCTTTAGAACAAAGGAGGTGCGGGCGTTGTCAACTGGGAAATCACCCCCTTTTATGCATTTGGCAATCATGTGTGCTGCTCACCACATTTACACTGCGCCTCAAAACATCATAATTCATAATCCATCGAGGAGAAGTGCTCAAAGCGTAGCACGTACGTGCTCATCATGCCTTGAGCAACCACCCTGTGTCAGCAGCGCATAGAAAACGTGGCCACCGATGGAGGCACGTTCAAGCGTCCAAGCCGGCCTGAAGTTATCGTGGGCGCGCTAGCTCCAAATGAGCTCGTTGAAGACGAAACTTAAGCTGAAACTCGACGAGTAGATAATCAGAACATTTGGGCAAGTTCAGTGAGTTCAGGTTAACACAGTGTTGTACTTAAAACGACAGAATACTGCAGAGGTCGAACTTTGATGCGCGAAACAGCTGCGAGCTTCCATTTATCTCAGCTTGCGAGTATTGATTAAGCTGGCGATTGTATAGTTGTGGTGGTACAGGGTCTGTGCCAACAGCTACCAACCCCGTACTACTTAAACAGGTAACACTACAGCTTATAGGAACTGCTGTTGTGTTGTCTTCCCTCATATAAAGTTTTAGTCCTATACTCACTTTGAAGCGCAAACTTTGGTATTTTCTCCCCTCCACCAGTGCACTGCCTACTGCGCGTAAGTAAGAGTGATGTAAGTTATAATAATAATCTAATAATAATAATGGTCTAATAATTGTCTCTGCGCGCACGTAATAATACTTAAAGCATTTACGACACGAATGGGCGTTATTTAAAAAAAAACAAGCAAGAGCTTCCCTGCGACAGATTGCCTTGGTGAAAAAACGCTGTCATTGCTATGGAGGCTGAAAATTCATTCCAGGCACGGTTTTCCTTGTTCCTTGTATCCTTATAGGTTAATTGTAAATTTCTTGTATTCGTTGTAGGTTGATTGTTACACTGTAATTCTTCTCGTAGTTTGCGTGATGAAATTTTCTTCACCGAATGCCTTTTTGTATACTACAAAACTGCTTCAAGAAAGAAGCACTCTTTTGAAAGTATCTTCAGTGAATTTGGGTGTATCTTCGTGCATAATCTCCCACTGTATATGTGCGTAAAAAACTGCCTTGTTTGGGCTGTTTGGTTGCCATGGTCGCAAAACCAGTTAAAACTAAAATGAGTTAAGCTTAACCAGAACGGTGGCCTCAAAAATATGAATGCGAGGAGTTATATTAGGCGAATAGTAATAACAAACAAGAAATTATGTGACAGGCATGAGGCACCCAGGTTCACATTGGAAGTATATCCAGAAAAATAGAAGAAAATGTACTGTTGTATTACTGCCGTTCCGCTCTACCCCTTTAATTGCCTGTAACCGAAATTTAGTTTTGGGGTCTTAAGGCTAAAAAAAATATATGCGCGCGAACATAGACAACATTAACAGTAACATAAATAATTTACTGGATAATGGTGCGATAAAGAAGAAAGGTCTGGTAATTCTAACGGAAGTTTGTTTATTTTTGTAACTTTCCGCGCTTCTCAATAACTATAACAAACTATAGCTTGTCTCTTAACCATTCATATCCCCATTACAGCAATACTTACCCGTCACTACCGAAGTAAAGTGCACGCCTCTATTCTGGCAAAGCTAACAGTTTGAAGTTTTCGGTGTTTGCATGCCCTATAACAGAGTGGAACAACCTATATTACACCATGAGCATGGGTTGGAGTAACTGTGCGCACAATCGCAAGAAAGTTAGCTTTACCGCAAGGCGTATTTCGCCTACTTTTTGTCTGCGGACTTCCGACATGATTGGGCCATTGGGGATCATCGGTATACAGCCTGTCTGTGTAAGCAAGAAGACACTAAAAGTCCTAACAGCAAGCACACATACGGGAAGGCATCGATTTCTAATCCACTTTGTGATGTTAGATTTCAAAGTGTTTCTTTCCTCCGTTGACTGGCGTGTCGTGTTATACTACAGACCTGTGGTACTGTCTCAAACTTGTTTCATCCCCACAAAACGAAGGGCAACCTATCGGCCGCTATTCGGCGGCACGGAGGCTGTGTACGGCGAGGAACAGCGCTGACCTCAACGATTTCCACTTGGCCCGAACGCGAAGATGGGCTTTGAGCTAATGAGGATCGCGGCACCGTGCTCACTGCGGCCCCCATTAAACCGAGGAGTTCACCCGAGCCTCTTCGGATGGCCTCTCAGGGCGTGCGCGGCAGCCCGGCCGGCCGGAGTAGGGAAGAAGCGCTGTATCACAACACCCAAGAATGCCGGCGAGCCCTTCGCTGTCATCAACTGCTAATGCAGGTCGCTCCGCTGCCTCCTTTACGAGGCTCCGAGAAAAGCGCGGCTGCTCGAAGCATTGAAAGGCCGCTCCTCTTGGCGCAAGGCAGGTTTATGGTCTCCTAATTCCACACGCGACGCGAGTGTCCCTCCTATAGCGCGCGTGCCTCGGCGCACTTTCGGATCTGGGTTTCCCGAACATCCGAGGGGCAATAAAAGCCTTCCCTCGTGTTCTCCATGAAACAAAAGCGCTTCTGTGTCGCGTAAACAGAATGGAGTTAGCTTCTTGTTTCTCCATGCAGTTACGCGGCCTCAGTGCGTCAACCACGCGCTGCGCTACAAACTGTCATGCTGCTTCGAGAACGTCTTGTCTCGACATTAGGTGTATCGCTCAACTTATCCCGGCGAGGCGATGACTTTCGGTTGATTCTTCGTGGAGAAATCTTTGAAGAGAGGCAAAAATTCGAGAATTCCCGTGCTTTCAGTTTTTATAACGTTTTTGATAAGAGGCACAAACTTCCTGCGTCTCCTTTCGTATCGCTTAAATGCCCGGGTAAATGTAGGTCCGCTTTTGCATTGCTCCACAGCGGCCGCGTTTACATGGCTGCTACAGAAGCGCGGCGAACCAAGTTTCTGTCGCGTCGACGTCATGTAAACGGCACGCTGCCCTGGTAAGTCGCGGGGAGGTCACAGCGTCAGCAGGCTGAACGCGCTATCTCACTGCTGCGCTAGATCGCAGCTATAAAACCGCGGCTAGTGACAGGTGTCAAAAGCATTTTATAAGCGGTATCTTCTTGGTTTTTGTCTGTTACCATGTATCAACGACAATGTGAGCGTCCCCGGTATCATGGCGCATGCACTGCAGAAAAAAACGAAACCCTTTCACCCGTTCGAAAGTCCTTGGGGAGAAGCCCAGGCCTGTCTGCCCCACTAGCGGGAGTATTAACCACTCTGTCACGACGCTTCGCTGATGACAGTGCACGACTACCGGTTTTTGAATCTATGCTTTGCGGCTGGTTTTAAAGATAGGACGCAGAGGAAATATTGATCACCGCCTCGTGGTTTCGCCACAACTGTCAATAGTAGCAACATAGCAACAGTTACGCATTCCGCTGCCACTTCATAGCCATGCCCCACAAACACGGGAAACACATCCATGCAGGGTGCTGACTAAAAAGAATCTATAGAATGTTGACAAATTCTATCCTACTCAAAGCCTTGGAGAACCACGCTCATGTGCAAAATCTGGTTTGAGAATTGGACGGATCGCGCATTTTATTGTTGTTATTTTCACAGCCACTGTCCCACTCTTAACTCGCCTCGAAACCAGGCTGATGAATACCTGCTCAAACAGACGCCGCCTGAAACAAGAAAAAGAAATCCCGGACCATCTCCACTAACGTGAAACATATGGAGGGGTGAAGCATGCAGTTTATAAGTGTATTCTTGGCGCCTTCGCGTTCTTTCCAACGGAGAGGAAACCGTTGGAAGGTATACAGGTACACAGCTTTGCTGTAAAAGTCTCTTGTCTTTGAAGCACGAAGCTCTCAAGACAGAGGCGTAAACAAGTGTCCCATAATTTTTTTTAAATGCAGAGCATTTCTTTAACTCACGATGTCACCCGGCGTTGTCGGCGTTGGCGTGCCTCGGCGTCCGCAACGGCCGTTCCCGGTGCGCCCTCTCCCCCACTCCTCCTCTCCCGCATCACGCTACGCTCCTCGCTCTCAACAACAGGTCCGCACCCCTCCCCCTACACTATATAAAAAAATAATACTTACCGGCGCCTGGTTTCGATCCCACGACCCTGCCGGCGGAACGCAAGGTACATGGTGCTCTACCAACTGCGCCACAAAGCCGACACAGGATGGAATGCTACGAACGCGCCTTATATCCTTGACTCATTCAAACTACGTCAAGAAGCTGCTGATACAGCGCATTCACTACCACCAACTCCCTAAACAGTAAACGTTAACGCAATACACCCACCCCCTATGCGACGCATTTACTCGAGTCCCTCTCGCGGGGAGATGGGCCCTTTTTTTAGTACACGTTACGTTCTAGCGCGAGGCGTCAACGAGTTCCCCGGTGTTTTAGTGCCGTGGCTACATGAAACGACGACTGCGACGACGATTACAATGACGACGACAGGAGACGCCAACAGCCTCAACCCCTAAGTAGGCGCGTAGCCAGTAATTTTTCTCGGAGGGGGGGGGGGGGGGGGGAGGGGCTTCTTGCGCGTTGTTTTTTAAACGAAGCTTGCAATAACTGACTTTAACATGCGATTTGTGCATGCTGAACACTAACAGTAAAGCCCACCTTAAGGAGCTTAGATGATGATGATGATGATGATGATAATGATGATGGACTAAATTCCCGTTCGCTGGTCTGTGGGTAGGGCACAGGTGATTCGTTCGTCCGTAGAGCAGGCGGTTATGTGGGCACGCGCTCGTGAGCGTCATCATGAGTGTGCTCGTGAGTGGCGCGTGGTCCCCGAAGTCAGGCGGAAGTGGAGGCCAACACTGGGTGTTTACTAACAAGATTCGCGTGTTTTAGATTTTCCTTTAGGAAAAGGACTAATAAGTTTTCTTATCAGCTATGAAGTACAGTCCAGCATGATTTGAAGGTCATCGCACCAGGATCGAGCGGCCACGCGTGTCACCGTCCTACGGTTTCGTTTCGGAACCATGAAAATCAAAATTTCGCACTCTTCTCTCCCTTGTTGGTTGTTCCATGCTACAACAATGGCCCGCACGACTGACTTGCCAACCTTTTGGGTTTCACGTTTTACATTCGTTGTTATCAAGCACAGACTTGGTTGCCTCTTATATACGCCGACGATAACGAAACTGGCATGAAAGATTTGCTAAAGCTGGTGTTCTGTCATCTTCATTTGAAAGAGTAGCTTTCCCGCGATAACCTTCGAATCGCAGCGGACTGTACGTGCGGCACATTCGTATATTATGGCGTTGAAACTAGCAAACGTGCGTCTTCGTCCTTAAGTAATCGCCTGTTTGTTAATACTGATTGATTGATTGTGGGGTTTTAACGCGCCGACGCAACGCAGGCGATGAGGCGCGCCGTAGTGGAGGGCTCCTGATTAATTTTGACCACCTGGGGATCTTTATCGTGCGCCGAAATCTCGTACACACGGGCGTTTTTGCTTTTCGCCTCCATCAGAAAAGCGGCCGCCGCGGCCGGGAATCGAACCCGCGACCTTGTCCTTGTTTGTTAATACTAAACTTACGCTAAGCGGAACACCTTATTACACTGCTGTTGAATGTTCAGCTCGATGCGCGTTTCTTAGATTTCATTCTATTTCTATCCGTTAAATCGAACAGACATGGCTTCAGTAAAATTCCGGTTAAGCAAATACAGAATTCTGATTCCAAGAGGGAGGTCAAGAAAACAATGGAATAGTGCCAAAAAGACAAAGCTCCGCAATAAAGAGAATTGTACTGTTTTATTGATGTAGAGGAAATACAAGATGGGCAGAGCAATGCTTTTCAGACAGCGGAAATTCTGGAACTGCAATAGTCAATGAAATGCGATGTCAGTAGAAAAATAAACATATCAAGGACTGAACAAAACAGTGACATGCTGAACAAAAGTTGACTGAACAAAATACAGTGACATGCTCTGTCATGTGATTATACTTTGTACCAGTGTAAGGGCAAGGAATGACACGCTAAAGTCCAGACCACATGTATGCTTATATGAGGCTTTTCCCGCTGTTCCGCCATTTCCCGGCCGTGCTCTTCCGCCAGCGAAACAGCGGGACTGCCTCGATCGGCTCGCGGCCGGTTCCCGGCGCTGCTCGGTGTATCCGACGCGAAATGCGCCCGGGCTGTATATGTCGACATGTACAGCATATGGAGCGGGTACAGGGATCAGACGTTGACGTAGCCCTTATTTTTAGCTTTATATGAGCAAGAATGTTCTTAAAACTGTAGGTTCCACGCCTGCGGGTCACTTCAGGCGGTTCTTCAGGCTACTTAAACCGTACCCCAGCCTGGCACGAAACATTTCGGGGGGGGGGGGGGGGGCACGGGCCCGGTATTCCTCCCCCCCCCCCCCTGGCTAAGCCCCTGCCCCTAAGGAGCTGCGCCCCTAAAACCGCAGTAATGTTATTCCCTTGCCCCAGTCAAATAAGCTGTGTGGACATATGGTACATGCCAGCGTGCGGGATTTTTTTCATTCTTTTTGTTTGCTCTTTCAACTCTAGCACGCACCGCGTGAAATATTGCGCTTGGAAAATTGTGATAATCGCAAAGCCTTACGTGGAAAGTTGTCCCTGTAGGTCGCATCACCTTATAGTGATCCTCAGGGAAAATACAAAATTTGTCAGCCACAAAAAGAACAGGATCTCATTATATGATTAACTGTTTCGCGACCTCGTCGGTACGAGCTTCAGTTTCGAAGCATCGAATGGCCCAAAAAAACATTACTCGGAAATTTTTGTTGGGTTCGTTTAGGTGCATGTTACTTGCGATTAGACTGTGGATACCGGAGCTTTCCGATTTGCAAACCACCGAGGGTGCTTGTAAAAACGCATTCGTGTGACAAGGAAATGTGAGACGGGATGTGTCATCCTTTACACAGGACCTCACACGCAAACAAATAGGTACATTTTCTCCAAGCTATAATACAAACAGTATAAATCACCCTTCTCGTTCAAGCAAAAACAAGAAGAAGAAAAAAACAAAAAAAAGATGGTAGGATAAAGGCAGCGAGAGAAAGTTAAAATAAAATAGGCATGACAGAGTCGGATATCCCAATAACTTGTGATACGAAAAGCTGACTTGTCGCGTCTCTGCGCAATATAATACCGGATCGGAAATTCTAATGCCGCAGCCATGTAACCGAGCAACCAGGAATTTGAATCGCGACCTCGGAGCCGAGTGGGGAATGCAAGGAGCTATAAAAAGGAAAAAGAAAATTAAGAAAAACTGTCACAGTCAGGACAAAGACAACGCAGACTTCCCGCCCCCTCTCGTTTTATTCCTGACGTAGTCAACAAAGACAAAGCGTAAAACTAGCTCAACGGTACGGCGTATGCATGTAAAAAGCGCAGAGACAAAGGCCACCCCCCCCCCCCCCCTCAAAAAAAAAGGCCCGAAACAGAAGAGAAATGACCAAGAAAATGGCGTTAGTATCATCGTCGCCTGATGCTCAGTAGCTGTTTGCGACGAGAATTCTCTCGCGACACGACGACAAAAGCAACGCGACTGCGTTCCGCGCGCCACGGCATTTTGAGGAAAGGGAGAGTGCGGAAGGGGGCTCGACGACGCCCAGAAAGGAAGCGCTCGCTTTGCAGCTCGGTGGGTGACGAACAAAGGAAGAAGGAAGCAGCATCCACCATCCTCGCGCGCTCTGGCACCGCTTTCATCGCGTATCGCTGCGCGGGATGATAAACATAAAACGGAACGACTACAACGGAGAGGGATGGATGAGAAAAACAAAAAGAAGGAGGTGGGAAAGGAGAAGGTGGGGAAGAAGGTGTTTCTCAGCGCGTCACTGCAGAGAGACACAGCCATTGTGCTCCGATCCCGCTGTCTTTGCTCCCTCGAGCCACCGCTGATTTGAGATCCCATTCGCATCGTTTTTTTGGCGTTGTCCACTTACGTAGCACTAAGCGCGCCATTCGCTACCAGCTGATGACACCCGCCTGGGCCGCCTTCGTTACCTCTCGGTGTGCGTCGCTCCCCGGGACATGCGGCGGTGTCGTGGCCGCGGAGAGCTTTCCGCAGCAGACGCCGCCAGTACCCGCCGGTGAACAATAAAGGCTGAGGCAGATTTATTGGCGCCAGCATGCCTTTGGTTAACCCGAAACTATGCATGGTACACGCCTTAGTCGCGAGAGAGGCCGCGATTATTTTTATGTATGCTGTTTCTTTACTCTTTCAAATATAGTAACGGTGCGTTACAGGGAAGTTCAATCACGTCTGGAAACTTAGACCAAACTGACTTCTATTTACTCACTTGAGCTCGCCTCTTTTTTGTTATTGGGGCATTGAAAATTATCCTGTGTGAATAAGAGTACTCTCTCCCACTTCCGTTATCCACTTTCTGGCAGTTTGCAGAATGAGTCTTTTTTCTTTTTTTTTGTCGTCTACCCGGTGTACTGATGACGCTTTCCAAACATACCCTGTACTTCTTGTATTTTCACTTAGAAAAAACGTTCCATTCTTGTTTTTATAGAATATCCGTTTCTTTTTTTCCGCAAACATTCCCAGAAAAGAAAAGGTTGTGTGATATTGAACGGGATGGATCGACCCGCATAGTCAGCAGTCGGTGGCGAACAATGAAGTTCGCAACGCGATTTACGGTATTTTCAAAAATGGCGTCATTTGCACTTGGCATTCTGGGAGTTTGCGAGTGGGGCGTAGCTTTTGACAGGCCGTAGTCCCTGAGCGAACTCTGAAAATTTCTTCCATGACCCCCGTTTGCAGGCCTGACTATTCCGTGCGCGTTGTGCCCTCACGCGCTTACCGGCACGTGTGTAAAATGCGTAAGGTTGGGTGGCATGAGCCATTTTAACTGCTACACTAAACTTTACGAAGCCTGTGAAATTTTACAGAGAGGTAGCACCCATTACAGAGGCTCCCTAAGCGCGATATTAGCACCAGAGACAGAACCACGCCTTGCGGCGTACCCCTACTTCCGCATTAGAAAACGTCGGATTGTAGGTTCCAATATGGCTTGGGCATGACCTTTAAACCCAGACCTTGCACCAACTTCCAATCCCACATACGAGCAGTGGGAGAGTGAATTTGCCAGCTCGGACCTAAGTATAGCAGCTTTGGCTCGCTGGAAGGGCGAAGACGGCAGGCCGCACCAACGGAGTTCTGGAGTGAGGACCCCGCCCACTTACCAGATGTATCTCACTGCCAAATAAAGTTTTCTCCTCCTCCTCCTCCTTAGCCCCAGAGGCATCCCGAAATAACACAATTACGATATTTCTGATCATTTGCATTGTTCTAATTTGAATAAAGTATTACTTGCCTAGGAAAGTGTAGAACCTCTTCTACCCAGTGTTCTTGAAACTTGACATACGCTGGAGGTTGCAAATGTTATCAATGTCAGTGTTCTCTGCATGCGTATACGAGTGCATCGGACATGCGGAAATGCTGTGGTAATCGAGCACGTGGTCATCGCTTGTCTGTAACGAAGTGATCAGGTGGACACATGGCTACCTCCACAAGTTTTATGGGTACACATCTCAACCAGACGAACCAGCTTTTTTTTAATTAAGCAAAGAAATGGTCGAGAGGAATGAGAGGCGATGCGGGTCCACGACGCAAAGGCTGCAGACGAGGGTGCCAGTGCATCATCCCTGTTACCATCGTTGATGTGCATAATTAATCTGAAATCACCCTCGAGCTGCGTTTGCGTGATTCAAATCTTATCATCTCTCTGCTGCTTTTGTTGTGTCGTTTTGAGTGTTACATAGATAACTCTTGTCTATACAAGTGCATAGTCTTGTACCAGAAGAAATAAAGTTAGTACTTAGCGCCCCCGTGCCTTCGTTTTTTGCGTCCTCTTTGCCCGTGTTTTTTTTTTTTTTTTCACGTTTCACTTTTCTCTGATTAAGCGTGACTAGCTAGTTCACGTCAAAGTATTTGACCATTTATGCTCGAAATAATCAATTTGTATTTGGTGTGGCCACTCTGTTGCCGCTACAACTCGCAAAACTTCTATGTTGTTGTCCCGAACTTAATTTTTTTTGTAAAGGCGACAGAAAAAAAACGCTAGCTTAGTTGAGATTTCTGCGCGCGTTTTTATACCTAGATCGTATAAATTATTCTGAAGCATTCCATTACGGCATACGTCATAGTTCCCGTATCCCCAGCATGTAAACATCAAGTTTTAGTTGAATTTTAGTTGATAATTCCGTTGCCGGTTCCGGTCATTGGTAAGCAAGATGCATCTTGGAATAAACAGGAAACCGATCCAGTAACCGAAAAATAGTAGAAGAGACATGATATCTGGGACCCCGTTTCTCTTAGAGCCGATCTCTTTAGCGCTTTCTGACACCACCAAACAAACAATTGCAGAAATGTAACTATAAGCGAACTGTTGCAGCATATCACGCAGCCTCTTACACGCAGAAAAAAAAAGAAGAAAGATTGAATTTGAAGCACGAGTTTCAAGCTCGCATCAGACGAGAGCATAGAACAATCGGCATCCCCTTCGTCAGAACGGAATCGCTGGCGAATTCGGGTCGCCAAATAGGACGTCGTTGGAACAGATCTCTCGTTTCCGGCTCCCGATCCACGCTGTAGGCAAAAAGAAGTCCTGCATCGCCTGTATAGGGCTACAAACACAAACAAAACAGGGCATATATGTACTTTTTTTTTTGGTCTTACACTTGCGATAAGGGACCCAGTGTTCTGCACCATATACAAAGCGCTAGAGGAAACGAAACGGGAAATCTCGATTTCTATTCGAGGAAAGGAGTGTCTGTTGTTGGTACGCTCGCCCGGGCTCTCCTGCGCTGTTTTCTCAGTGCGAGGAACGGAGAATAAGAAAAAGAAAAGCAAAGCCCTCCTCGCAAGTCGCCGAGAAGAACGCCTTCTCCGTTGTGCACGCGACGAGCAGGCGTGCGACACGGCGGGGTGGGGCGGGTTGGTGCGCGCGTGGCAATTCTAATTCGACATGAGCCTTCGTTTCGCGTTCTCGCTCGGCTTGCTTCCTTTTGTCCCCAACATCTGCCCACGCCTGGCAAGGGTTTCATTTCCATCGTCAATTTGCATCACAAGCGCGCGCACTCGCCTATCTTCCTCCCGTCCTTCCTTTCCTCCCTTGCATCTCTCCGCCGCTGCTCCTTTTTGTCTCTTCCGCTCTCGTAGCAGGACCTAGGGGCACGACTCCTGCATTTCGCATAGCTGCTGCTGTTTTGTGCTTTTTCTGGGCGTAGCAAGGCTTAAGGTGCTCTGCTGGTGATCCACTCAATCCCGGCCTGCTGGACCACAAGACACACCCTGCGTTGTCATGACACTACACGCAATGATGGCGTTTTGTGGAGTCTCTCTTCTTCATGGGTGTTATTTCCCATTTTGTTGTTCCAGTCGGTGCCTGTCACAGTATCTGAGTAGCCTAGTCTTGCTCGCGAGCGTGCGAGCTTTCCTAGGTCCTAGCCTTCCATGCCGGCTGAGCAATTTGCTCAGGCCGAACGAAGAGAGCGCCTACAATCCTGCAGTGGATGGACAATAAAAATGGAGGAACTATGCCGTCTTACAAATGGGGCATACAGAGACGCTGTTAGGAACAACGCTTTGCAGTAGCTTGTATATTATGTTCAGATTATTACATTAAACAGCAGCAAGAGTATTTCGAAACAAACCCTAAGAGCAAGGTTGCAGACGTCCGTGAAAGAAACATGACACGGCAGGTGACGTCCCTCGGGACCAGACTACTCGAGAGGAAAGTCACAAGTGTACGTTTTTTTTACATAAATACGACCTGCAGGGGCTAAAGTGTTAGTTGCTGCACCCGTCCTACTTTTTATTTTTATTTTTTGGTTTTACGCGATGCAGTTTTCTATGCAGCAAAGCCTATCTATTTGTCGTCCTATTTAAGACTCTATGTATCGTCAGCGGTAACGTCATGTGAGATAAGCCATGCAACAAAAGAAGAAAAGAAAGGAACGCTCGTTCTTTTCTGATTTTGGTTGCATGACTTCTCTCACGTGACGTTACCGTACGCAAAATTTAGCAGTGAACAGTCCATTTATTTTTATACACATAAGTTGCCCATATTTCATCATTACGTGCATCTGCTCTCCTGAAGCTTCCGTTTGGTAACCGGCAGTTCTCGGCGTGTCAAGGCCGAAGCCAGTGATTGAACGATAGATCTTTCAGCTTGTTTCTTTTTTTTGCAATTTTATTTAGTATTTATTTAACAGAGGAGCTTTTGTTGCTGGATTTAATGCGTGCGGCGTCATCAGAAAACGCCGGGCCATAGTTACTCCCACCGTTGACCGCTTACGTGAGCACGTGCCTTACGAGGAGCGTGCGGCGTCGTCCAGGCTTGCGCGTGGCGTTCGCAAGAAATACCAAGGAAACAGTTCATGTGGGTCGGCGCTACAAGTGGGAGAACAAGACAGCTCGCGCTACAGACGCCCAGTTCGCGAAGCCGGTTGCCGCCGGTTCTAGCGCGTGCTGACGCATTCCCCTTTGAGGGAAATGTCAAAGCCTGCGGATAAAACGACCGGAGCCAACCAACCATGCATGAGAAAGACGACGATGTAGATGGATATGACGATAACTACTACCACCACAGTGAAAAGCGAAGACGGTCTATGTAAATGAACAATTTCAAGCCTAATGCAATACGTGGTGGTTTGTCCTTCAGTGCTTACGTAAAAATAAATCCGCCAGCTTCGCTGTGGTTCAAGCCTTGCGCGATTTATTGCAAGCTTCGCCATTTTGTTTCAGAATAGCCTTATATTGCAATAAAAAAATGTTAAATAAGCGTTTTGAGCGACAACACTGTCTTGCGCTACGCAACTTGCTTTGCATGGCTTGTCTTCCAGCTTTTTTTTTTTTTTGCTTTTCTAGTTGCACTGCTATCTCGATTTTTCTGTCGTTGTTTTTTAGGAACGCTTCTTGCACCACCACCTTTTCCGTTTCTTTCAAACTTTTCGCGTATCTTCCCCCACTAAACTAACAAAGTATCATTGGGAACGACGTCAAAACAAGAGAAGTTTTTCTTATTTTTCAACGGCCTTGAATGCTGGGTTCAAACATGCTATCTATTCGTTGGTCATCCCTCATTTCTCTGTAGTAAGTTAAGTGATGCCTCTACCTCCCCCGCTGCAATCTGAGCACTGAGTTGTTAGGACTTGCTTTGCCAAATAAAGTCTCTTAGTTAGGAGCAGAAAGCTTTTCAGACAAAAGCTTACCAGTGTTTGTAAAGCAGTGATGTGCTTTGATGAAAAAATGAACGTACATTATTAATTCTTTGACTGCGTTTTTCTCATTGACGGGAACGTAATCGAGGGGTGATCAAGGGGGCAAAATAAGATGAGAGACCAAGAGTCACGACGTCCCGGTGCTACGGCGGTGGTTTTATTGACAAGGTGGCGATGCGAGAACGACGAAGCAAGCAGCTCGAGCAAGATGGGCTCACCGGACGACGGGCACCTATGACGATGATCTCATGGGTGCAGCGATTATAATCTTCTATAAACTTTCTACAAAGGGTGCTAAGGTAGTGGCTTACCTTCCTTCTTTCAGTCCCCCCTCCCGACTTCGTTTGTCTAGACCACGAGAACGGTTAGGGACAATATCCACCGGTGGCTTCCTGACTCCAGACCATCTTATCCAGGGATACACTACGATATATGCAGATAGGGTATTTATACCACCTGTTTTAGGGGTGAGGCCCCTTAGGGGCTCGTGCTGTTGGCGTCTCATGTCGTCGTCGTAATCATCATTTGATGTAGTCATGGTACTAAACCACCGGGACATTCGTTTACGCCTCGCACTGGAACACTTCGTAACCGTGCTAAAACAACACATCGGGACACTCGTTTTCCAACGCCTCGCGCTGGAACGCTTCGTGTTTCAAAGACACGAGACTTTCACAGCAAAGCTGTATTCCTCTACCCCTCAATGGTTTCATCTCTGTTGGCAAAAACGCCAAAGCGCCAAGAATATACTTATACACTGCATGGTTCACCCCTTCCCAGGTTTCACGTTAATGGAGATGGCCCGGGATTTTTCCCATTGTGTATTGATTGCGCAGTTCGCTCCTTGAATCGGGATAGCCATTATGTGGATTTACCCACACTGCTCAGCAATATAGTATGCATCCGGTTGTCATCAGAAAACGGCAGTTGCAGAGCGAGCAGGATTTCCCGGAGAGAAGGTGGTCGCGTGCTCCGCAATTTGTGCCATGCCTTGGAGGCGAGATCAGCAAAACCCCTATCGTGTTGCGGCACGCTCCTCACGTGATGGCAAATTCCTCTCACGAGGCGTAGGCGTCATCATACTGGGCTGCCGGATTGCCCGCTTAACGAACAGCTCTCTTAGAAGGTGTTCGCGCAATGAAGCATGATCATTTGGAAAGCGCGACAGAAAGAGAACGCCGGACTCTCAGTAGTACCGAAGAGGAGGCTAAGAGGGAAGGCTTTGCACTCACATCGAATATTTCACAGCGTATACATGAAGATTTCTAAGTTCGTGCACCTAGTATTCCCCCTGCAGTATCATGTGATAACGGGCCACATTGCCTATGGCTATTTCTTTTTAGGGGGTAACATGACCTGTGAATCATATTTTTTAATGTTTATATGGTAGAACCACCCCTTTGAAATAAATGCTATCGGTGCTGACATGTCTAATAATTAGGCATTTTTGTTGGTGAACTGATCCTGTCATTTAAAGCGCATATTTAAAGATGTGCTCCCAAAGCATTATAAGGGCACATCACTTTTATGCTCCCCCAAAACTGCAATCACCATTATACTATTCATGAATATGTTGCCTTGTAATAGCTAAAAGCACGTAGCAGGTGCAACTACAAACAGGTCTTTCTAAGAGGTCGTCGTGCTTGAGTAGTGCAGCTGCAGCTGGCTGTCTGCCCTTGGACGTAATTCTAATCCAAGAAACCATGCGCATACATCTGCGACATCGAATGCATCCCAAAACCCATATAGGATAGGAAATCGTCACCCAAGTTTTGGTCGAATACCGATGACATTACACCTTTCAGTTACCTCCCAGGCGCTAAAATTATTGCTGTTTTATTTCCCGCCCTGTACACTTTCTCCCCTATACGTCAGATGCAACATCCCCGGAACTAACTCAGGAAAATATGCCTCAAAATGCCCGGCTACAGTTGACCTTCGGCCACATTACAGATTAACTTTGGCGGCTGCACTCGGCACAAAACACATTTTTACAGACGGCTCATGTACGCTTGATTGCAGTTCCTCAGGGATCTTTATTTCGTCCACTGGCCAGACGATCTCTCATTGCCTCGAGCGGCCAACGACATCTACCTCAGCCGAGCTTCACGCCATCAGAGAAGCCACCGGCTACATTGTCTGTCAGCCGCCGGTGCAAGTGGCTATCAACACAGACTCGAAGGCAGCTCTCTGAAGCTTACAGCACAACGACTGTTTCAGCATTGACGAACACTCCTCTCATGAAATGACACCCTTGCACGATCTAGCTAACGACACTGGGCCCCATAAGGCATTTCAGTGGCTTCCCGGCCACTGTGGTGTTCTATGGAACGAGAAGGCTGTTGAAGGTGCTTGCAGGGGCCTTGAAATGCATAATATGAGGAAGGTATTCTTCAGTAAGCACGATGCCTCAGCTATGACGGAGGCACTTATGTAACAAAACAGTACCTGCTCTGTTCCAGAGCACCAATATGCTGTTTTGGACAATATAGACACTGAACTCCGGATGAAGCTGCCAGAGCTACTTCCGCGCCGACTAGAGACGTTAAAGGAACACAGAAGTGAATTTGTCAAGCTCCTGTTTATGCTTGCACTGCGTAGACTGGATTAAATAAACACAGTTTTCATTGTTTATCCGAGCGAGAGGGCGTTATTTAATTTATAAAGCCTGAAAGAAGAAAAACTACCATGCGCGGTTTGCGGTGGCCGCACCAACTAACAATAGTGACGTGAATAAAAGGGGCTACGTGATCGGACGATGTCCACGGTTAGAATTCAAACCAGTTTTGGTTTCAGTTCTGTGAAGCAACATGTTTGGCATCCGTCGTTATTGTAGGATTAACATTCTCGGTATCACAGTAATCGGCATACCTCGCCTCTGCCATGTTGTCAGCTGTAAAATGCATCAGATAAGCCTAACAGCAAGGCTTAGAATCGTAACCATCACTAGCCGAGGCGTACGCAGTGGACAAACGCCCTCCGCGTCACCGCCGACACTCAAATGCGATGCGCGTTTCCCCCATCTCTGAAGCTTGCCTGGCTCGTGCCTGTGTCATAAGAGGCGTGTTTGAACCTCGCCAAGGGTCCGCTGATGCGAGACATTGTCCGCAAGCACTCTGTGCTTATGATAGCACCCCTCCAAAGAGAGCTCAACAGTGCGTCAGTGTCAAGCCCGTTGTACATGGTGCGATTTTCCCTGCGAATTCGCAGATGCGGCGCCGCTCGTGCGGCAAAACGACCTTTTATCGTTGCTGCGGCAAAGTGCCAAATGTTTGAAATGATTGAGCACACCCGGCGAACGCTGCTCGTGCGGCGTGGAGGCGGTAGAGGGGCGGGAACTTGCGGCCAATAGGAACACAGCTAGGTGAACTTCACGGTAACGTCACGTCATCACCATTTGCACGCTTAGCAACCAGATGGCGTTGCTTGCATACGCGCGGTGTAAGCGCGGGCGCACCAACACAAACGTACGCGTGTTCACAACGCGATGTCGCGCGCCGTTTTCAACGAATGCTTAATCGGTGTCCGCGCATGTCGCGGACATCACAGCAGTTCGGAAGAAGTGCGTAAGAACCGAAGAAGTCCCGTCCGAGGTACACCAAAATGTGCTAGGCACGCACAACAAGCAAACCCAGGGTTGCTTGCTGTGCTTGTCTTCTCTGCTATGAGTGCGTATATTGAAAAATAATTGGCGATTGGTAAATGAAACCGCTAATAAAGTCATATTTACTGCAAAACAATCTGAAACAATTTCCCCCAAAAATACAATAAAACTTATTTTTTAACATCACAACAAGCTTTGCTCATGGCAGACCTAATTTGGTATGCAAATAATGTGTTCCTGAAATGAATCGCGACGTTTTCAGACCATGTAGACGACATTTCAAGGCATTGCGAGCTTCGCAAGTGTAAATGTTGGTTCCACCGAATTCGCAGGCGAAAAAAATTCACAGCATATCCACGGGGTGAATGATGATGAGTGGGCGAAGCTCCTGAGGGGAAATCATCGGTAAAACCGTGACTCTTCAGTGAAAGTTCGCCCACTACATCTCTGTCCGAACGTAACGTCTAGAAAGTCTCGCTTAAACCGCGCGTCGGCACCTTGGGGCTGAGCTCGCCTGATGTGTTTTGCAGACGCCTCACGAGCTCTCACTGCATCGGGGTCTGCCTGCCGATACGCGCGCTTTCTCGCCGCTTCCCGTTCTCTGACGTTTTGGAGATCCTCTTCGCGCCGCAGCCGTGCCGCTTCGCGTACGGCAGGGTCCTCGCGCCGTTGCCGTGACGCTTGGGCCTCTCGTTCTCGAACGCTGGGATCTTGGCGGCGTCGTCGCGCAGCCAGACGACACGCTTCGGCCTCCCGCTCTCGTACGGCAGGATCTTGGCGGCGGCGTCGCGCAGCTTCACGGAGCGCTTCTGCCTCGCGGGCTCGCACATCTGCAGCCTTATCCATCGGGCGACTCCGAGCGCGCGCCAACAGCGAACGAATTTTATTACAACGCTCCCCGCCATCTAGTAAACAATCCAAGAACTAAACTAGAGGTAGCCACGCCATCTAGTAAACAATCCAAGCGCATCTTTTCATCATATACAAGTACCGCCATCTAGTAAACAATACAAGAACTAAACTAGAGGTAGCCACGCCATCTAGTAAACAATCCAAGAACTAAACTAGAGGTGGCTACATACATACGTCGAGGATGGACAGACCCACGCCCTAAGAAGCTTCGCCCCTAAAACGCACCATGTAGAACGGGCTTCAGTCTGCACGCGTTCTGCGAACTCGCTCGCGGAGTATTGAACGTTGCAGCGCAAAAATTGTAAATTCAGCGTAGAAACCATTGCCCAAAAACAAATAAATCTACTTAAAAAAACAGTGCACTATAGGGGTTCGAACTTGCGACTTGCAAAATAACGAACCTAGTGCTCCAGAATACTGGGCCAAACGCCGCAAATGCGAGGGGCGCCATTAAAAGGTATATAATGTATAGCTAGTTTACATTTTCATTTAGTTTTAGCATTTCAGGCAGCTCAGATGACTATTTCTTCTATAGCACTCGTGCAGTAAGCGTCCCCCAATTTCCCATGATCTATCATGTCTAGCGGCTCCATTCCTTAGACGTAAAAGCGTTCGCACATGTGTGGTCGTGCTGCTGATCAGTGTGCTAGTTCACCGAGCACAAAAAGGTGCACCCAGGTTTTACGTTGTATGATAAAATTTCTGGTTGATTTTAATTCCTTAGTACCTATGTTAACTTCGCTGACTCCTCTCCCGCCTTCAATTGGCCTTAGATTTTTGTACTAACGTACCAGTCAGCGAAGCGTCGCATGTGCGCTTGCGTGGAGTGACTTGGACTTAGAGCTTGGTACAGTCTAACAAACTACAGTCTAACAAACAGTCTACAGTCTAACTAACAAACTAAAGGCACATTCTTACCAGTTCTTAACTGAGCGAACGAATTGCGACGACCCGACGGCTGCCGGAGGACTAAACGCTGGGCCGACTGATTCTGTCGGAGGGTCGGCAAGCCGTGCAGTGGCCCAGTCAAGCCAAGCAATCTTTTTTCGGCATCATACAAAACGTCGTAAAAAATCGGCGAAGATGCAGAGAGGACGACAGCATTTTCGAATTTATTTGCCTATTGAATAAAGCCGCGTAAACGCAGCGAGAGTGGTCGAAACATAGCCTAGAGACTCCAGACTACAATTTGCGCCAGTAATCGCTCAAAGTTTACAAGTCACTTCACTGTCCCTTTAAATCACCGACCCCCACTCAACTCAGCGCTTACGAAATCTTACCTGTTTCGACCTATCGCAACCACAAATTCTTGCTGCAATAGGTGCGGGTCGCTGGACACCACGAAACACCTGCTGTTGTTGTGCCTCGCTTATATGACCGCAAAGTATCGTTTGGTGCTGAAAATCGAGCGTCTAAGCACGGGACCAATAAGCTTAAACGTACTTATCCGTCCATGGCCCTCTTCTTCAGCACAACGCAAAGAGTACTAGCGGCGTTGTTTGATAACCTGGACGATATCGGGGTCGCTGAAATGGTTAAGAATACTACCGTGATAATCATTAGACTGCTCACAGAAACGTAACGCTGATTTCTTTTTATTTGACCTCCGTTCTCTTTTTTCTTCTGCCATGTTATTTATGGGGCCTTTTCTATCCTCTCTTACCCTTTCCCCGGCCGAGATGCATGTCGCTGCCGAGATTTCGGCAAAGCCCTCGGCTTTCTCTTTCTCTTTCTCTCACAGACGGGCCGCAATTTTGACCATTTTGGCGCATGCAATAAAATAAACGTTTCAAATCAGCTAACCAAATGCAGCGTGAAACAAACAGCGATACGACGCGGCCCGTCCCAGCGGTAGCATTATTTCAAAACCTGACGACAGCTGGAGGCATCAACATTTGGTGGAGTAACAAAAAGAGCTTCGTAAACATTGCGTGAACACAGAAAGAATAATCAAGACTTGTCCGTAATCCAGAGTAGGCTCATGAGAAGGTTTCTCTAGCCCTGGAACTACCCCAAAACAAGAGAGGAGAGAGCGAGAAAAAAATAGCATTTAGTAAAAGAAAACGAGGTCGGCCCAAGAAATAAATCATGAACCTGTTTCTTTCAATGGGATTAGGAAGCGATGAACAAAGCAAAAAGCGACGAATTTAAAAGACATTCCAAGGATGATGATGAGAGCAAACGGTGCAAACTGTACTATTATAATTAGCGGCAATTGAAATCAAGAAAAGAACCGGCAGCTGTCCCCTCCACAAAACTCTCTAAATGACATTGCTTAATTTTGCTGTAAACTGCTCAAAATGATTTGCGTTCCTCTGAAGAAAACGAAATGCACAATGCGCAGTATTTTGCTTAAACGTTTTTTTATGGGAAATAAAAACCGAAGTGCGTGGTACATACATATTACTACCGAGGAGTACGTACTACTAGCAAGGGTTGATTCACTACAATGAAGGTGCCCACAAGGTTTCGGTGAAGAGTGCCATGAAGCAGCGCGTACGACTATCACAAAAGGTGAGTAATATTGATGAAGCTGTGGATATGACAAGAGTACTAGAATAAAGTGAGTAAAGCTCCCACAGCCAGAATTGCTGCCCCACAAAACCTGCAATAAGCACGGTCAGTGTTGCTGTTTTTGATGAGTTGCTTTTATCAACCATGTGTAAGTTACCTACCAACCAGCATTCTCGCCTAAATACCCACTTTCATACCTGCCTACCAGAATACCCACATACGCACCTAAATACCCTCAGACCTTTCTACTACCCGCACAACTACCCGCCAAAATGTCCACAAAAACTAGTTTACAGTCTACATACATAACTGCCTAGCTAACAACTAAATGCCAATAAGCCTATTGACCTATCCACATACCTTTTTGCTTAAATACCCACAAACACACCCACCTACCCCCGTACCTTCTTCCCTACATCCTACCCCCATACACGCCCACATACTTACCAATACCATCCTAGGTGAATATTGTGAGACCCTGTGTTATGTTATCGGCGCTTCTTCATAATCACCCACTATCATCAGTGCTAGCCCCGATGGGCTCGGCATCATCATCACATGTAAATACTCATCATCACCGCTTGGTCTTCTTCCTTGGCCCGAGTGTTGGAATAAACGGCCACGCCAACCGTCGTCTCTCAATATCTATTTACCCACCCGAATAAGCACCTACATACATCATCATCATCAACAGCCTGCACCTACTTACATAATTACACACATACCTACCTACTCACATACGCAACACTCACCCCCAACTCATCGCCTCCCCAAAAGTATGACGGCACGTACGAACGTACATACGTACATAGATACATGTGCGTACGTACGTGCGTGCGTGCGTGCGTGCGTGCGTGCCGTGTGTGGGCATCCGATTAGCCACGTGTGTACGCGTCCTGTGTTATTGTCGATTATTTTTCAGGAAGAGCCAACCCGCAACTTCTAAGCTGGTTTTTCCAGCATTCATGATTTAAAATTTGGAAAGTAATGAGCCTTTAGTCGTTAGCATACGCTCTATCGCGACACCCAGCCACGAGGCACCATGCCACCGCGCATTACGTTTTCCACAGCTGAACGCTCGGTTCCTCTCCAGGAATCAAACGAATAAAATAAATAGCCAATATTTTCATGGTGCGAAAATGGATCTTTTTCTTCAAGGGGGGAAGGGGGGCCGCACTGCAGAGAAGAGAAGTGTGTATCTCTTTAGTTTGCTAAGCGTCAATCAAACAAAACGTACATGCTGCGCAAGACTTTCTAGCCATTTTTATTGATGTGCAGCGCCATAAGACAGTCTGATGAAAGCACGCAGCAGCAGAAATCGACTACCTTGCCAGCATTTCAAGGAAAAGTGAGCGCTGACATCGAAAATCGATGTCGCTGCGAATGCTCTCTGAATACGAATTTAAATCTTCCGTCTTTTCTTGCTTCACCCCGACAAAACACTGTTTTAATCACGAGGTGTACATAAAACATCAGGCCGATGTATCTCGCTCCTCGGCCCTTCATTGTGCATTACTTTAACGAAATTAACTTGAAAGCTAACCCAATACTCAGTTGGAATACATTGCAGATTGGTCACATCCCTATTCTTCGAGGACTCTTAAAAATACAAAGTAGCAAAAACCTGAAAGAAGGTACTCTACTAACCCTTGACAAATCTACGCATGTTTTGTTTGTTTGAACATAACGTCATAAATGCCAGTTTTCAAAACCGTATTTAAGGATCGACGGAGCGATACTGTTGCTCTGCACTCTTTAGTCTCGCGCGTACTTCGGACGCCATTTATGTCAACGACGCTCAAACAACTCGCCCTAATCGACATCCTACCTTACGCATAATCTGACGCGAAGGATCCGGGATGCAGTGACACATATTTTGGTAACTTGAGTTCTTGTTAACCCCCGTGCGTATGTCTGAAAAACTAAACCAAACATAAAATGGCGGTGGCGGTATCGTCGCAGTTGCTTTGAAAGCGTTTTTCTTTAAACATAGGATAATATATTCAAATATTTTAGGTTCGACAGATGAAACAATTTGATGCGGATGCCTTGAAAACAATTCACACAAAATTGTAAGCGGTGAACTTTTGTATGCTCTTCAAAAGGAATTTTGATGGAGTCAATAGAACTATTGAAATGAGTGCCTAGTCTGCATTTCCTTATTCTTGCGTTTACGTTTTCTTGATCTCCTTCAGGCGTGCGTGCTTCGAACTTGACGTTTAACTCGCAGACACGACAAGAATGATTGATGTGTACCAGATAACAAGACGCAACTTTGTTTCTCACCGTGTTCAAAGTACAAAAGCGTTGATTTATGCATTTAGTGCCTCCGGGTAAAAAACGCAAACGTAAAGACAAAGTCTACTGTGCGTTTGGACAATAAAACCTAAGAACCGGCTCACAAAAGATGTGATTACCTCGCCAGGCGATTGCTCGCTCCGTTCCCCAAAATCACCGCAGCGTGTGAACCAGGAAGGGCGGCTTCACTGCAAAACTCGCGAGTCCGCGTTCACAGCGGAAGCGTGCTGATGAGCCCTTTTCTTTTCTCTAATCAGCGTCTCCGCTTGGAAAATTGCTTCTTCCCTAAGAACGGCTTCTCTCGGAAGTTCAGTGGAATATTTATTCCCTCGTTGTCCTTGTGTAGCACAAAAGAAACGCCTCGGGGTAAACAGTATAAAGAGGCCGCAAACGCGCATATGCATGCAAAATTACCAGGTTACCCGTCTTCGCACCTACCAGGCCCACTCCCAATTCAGTTTTGAACAACGCTCGAGGAACGGCGCCTGCTGGCGTGCACTGGGAAATAATGAAAAGGAGGCGGGGACGGAGGGAGAAGCGAGTTATCCCCCAAAACAGGGAAATGAATAAGGAAACCCGTGGATGAAGGCGCCCGACGTTTTCTGCGAAGACAGCGGCCAACATTGAAGCGCAGCTCAACGCCTTGCCTGAGCGGCTGCGCACCCCATCCTTGCCGGGCTTTTTTGGGATTTTATATTTGACTTCCTGCAGCCTCTTACTCTCTTTCCAATTTTTGAGTACGTCTCTGGGCGCCGCGAGTTCTCGCGGGAACCCCAGAACGAAGGGCTCAAAAAAAGGAAACCCAGTTGAAGCCAGGCTAGGAAACGGAGTAGAGATCCTCCTCCGCTCGGCGGCAGCTAGCGAGGGGCAAGAGGCCAAAGATTCGAATAAACTCACACTTGAAAGGCGAAGGTTTAAAACAGCGAAGAAGAAAGAAGAGAAGAAGAAAGTAGCAAAGGTGGGGGACAAAAAACCGAAACAGCGGAAGCACTGTGCCACCTAGGAGCTCTAGAGCATGGTGTAAGTAATAAGAAGCATGGAAGGGAAGAGGTGCTGTACGGGGGTGGAAGGGGATGGGAGTTGGAAAAAGAGCCGAACGATAAGTGCGAGGAAACAGGCAAGTTTGGTGGCGTACGCAGAGCAAAGCGCGAGCTCTCAGTGCGGTGAACGGGGAGGGAGAGGGAACGCCTTAGACACAGCTCAATCGCCCCCCTCCCTCGCCGCCCAGGCCGGGGCAGCGTCTGCTCCGCCACCGCCGCGAGTGTCTGCTCCCCTGGTGGCGGTTTTCACCCTTGGACTCCTCTGCCGTGCGTGCGTGCGTGCGTGCGCCACCGCTGACGTCGGGACGGGGCGAGCTCCGGTCCGGGCCTCAGTCGGCTCAGTGCCGGCCTCTCAGTCGGACGCGGCTCTCCTGAGGTCCCGTCTGCACCGCTCTGCACCGACTGAAGCGGACGGCAGTCCCGTGGCTTGCTCGCGCCTGCCTCTGCTACCGTGGGTACCATGGTGGGGAGATCCCGTCGTCCAGCCCGGCTGACTGACATTGCACGACCAATAGCTCGACGTTAACTAGAAGGAAACTTGTCATGTGCGTGAGACATTGTCTACTCTGACCACGTGATCGGCAAGAAAGTATAACGAAGCTTTGCTCGGAAGTGTTGCAAATTTTCTGGGCTGCGCCTGCAACAAGCCAATTTTGTTTGTGAACTTGCCGCAATTTCGGTTCTAGAGGAACTGTCGAAATTGCGAGCACAGCGACACGAGAAATCATTGCGAACTTCAGTGTTCATTTTAAAACGGTGCAACATTGACTAAATCGGGCCGTATTGCTTGCCCTTGTGCGAGTCCCCGGTTGTTGGTCGCTTTGTTTTGTGCTGCTCCGGGCTCCATCTCAAGCACGCTCGTCGGGCCAGTGTTCGTCACCGGACAGCTCAGCATCGGCATCAGGAAAGAAAGTGCTGTGCGCGTGTGGGTGCGCGAGAGAGAGCGAGAAAAAGTGCGCGAGTATTTGATCCAGGCTACGCTGACAGAAAAGGTGACGCGATGCATTTTGCACGATCAGCTTTTCTCATTTTCAAAAATACTTCGCACTTAGCTGTTCGCCAGTACTGAAGCGTACATTGCCAAGAAAGTTCACAGGCACAACAACCTGTTTTTGTGTCATTAGTTGACGTACCAGCGTGGAAAGAATTCGGCACTTTCAGGTCAAGTTTTAAGTGCTCCGCGTTGAGGCGCCTACCGTCCTATTGTCGTGTCCTTCCGTCGGCGCAACTACTAGCAACGAGGAAGTTGGCGCTGTTTCAGCACTATATGCTCTTAATGCGTGAGTCCCTCCAAATTCATTCTGCTTGTATTTAAATTAGTTGCAGAGTTAAACCTGGGATGTAGACTCCGTCAGTTGAAGCCTTTTAAAACACGGGATACTCATAAGCATTTGTCCTATCTTGGAGGCGTTGCGCTACTGACGTTTACAAAATATTCCGATGGACGACGCAGGCAGTTAAGGGCAGTGGTTACTTAGCACTTGCGCGGTATCTCGGCCGTACAACAACAAGTGCCGATTGGGCTGTGGCTTTAGTAAAACGGTACTCCCGTAAATTTTTCATTGGACCTTGCAAATACGAGCAATTAACCTTAGTTGACATTTGGAGGTTGTATTTAAAAGCCTCTATATTTTACTCGACATTAATTTTCGCTGCTTCTCAACTTTCTGGTTTAATGCAGACAGACGGCCAAATCGGCAGCAAAAGTATCTGCAACGTGTTCGAATTGGTATTATAGTGTTCTAAGAGTGAATAAATCAGATGTTGGGCTCTTTTAATGTGTTCGGAATTGACGACTCGCGCTTTGCTCGCGCCTCCAGACGTTTTGAGGGTTGAACGATACAGAGACAACTGGAAACGGTATATCGTCGTAGCTCGCAGTTAAGGATTCTGTGAAGCTGAGTGAGCTGCAGAAGGAGAACAGTGCTATGATCTAACTCAGACACGTCAGCGCTTGGTACGCCAGCGGTTGTCGCTGAACAAAGTGCAAAGACAGCAGTGTCGGTGAAACAAGGCCCGCTGGGAGTGACCCTAAAGCAGGCTTTTCCACAGCACTTTGTTGCCTCGCGGGTGCGGCCTAACAAGGTCGGTGAAAGGAGGTCGAGGCGCAGCGGGGTCGAGAGGGAGGCCCGCATCCCAATCAGCGCGAGCGGCGTAATTGCCGACGGAAATAAATCAGCCGTTGATGGTGTCGGGAGAAGCGGCGGCAGGCGGAACTCAATAAACGCTGAGGACAGGCCAACCGCGGAAGTCCGGATTGATGACACGAGAACATCCCTCAGCGCACGTGGCGTCGTGTTCCGAGGGCGCGGCACGTGCTTGAGAAGCGAACCCGTCTCCCCGCGCGAACTTTCTTTCCTTTCCGCTTCCCTTCTCAGGCGGCGCCGATAGAGCTTCGTTTATCCAGGGCGAAAGCGTGGAAAAAGGAACGGGAAGAAGATTCCCGTTAGGAAACACGGCGGGCCTTTTTCCTAATTAGCGGAGCCCCGCGAAAGAAGCGATGCGCTCCATCGATGTGTGCGATTAGAAGGAAAATTGCCGGTCCGACTGCGCCCTCCCGCAGCATCCCGCTGGTAGAGGGGAACACGGTTGTTGCCGCTGCTACGCCGCTTGCTGGCACTCCCGAAGCAGATTGGCGAGGATTTCGTTTTTAGCGGGGCCGAAGGCGTTCCCTCTCGGGCGGCCCATTACGAGCCGTTATCTGATCGGCCGGGAACGAGGCGAGGCCCGCCACTCCACGGGTGTGGTCGCTGCCCCCTCTTTCGCTTTTCCCGATCGTCCGCGCGATCGGCTTTGAGCCGCTGACACCCGCTTCCATCTGGCCTCGCTTGTTTCTCTGGCTCTTCGCGACCGGCCAGTGAGTGGAGTGACCCGCAGGACAACGACGACGAGCTTTTTATCCTGATTGCCGAACCATCCGGGATAATCGATATTGCACTGTTACATAATGCGGTAGTGTCGCACCGGAAGATTTCCCTCTTTATCTGTCGTTGGCCCTGTTATCATAGTCCAGCATTTGTGCGCAATAGACGCGTGGAATAAAGCTCGCATTGCATTCCACGCTTCTGGAACAGAGCATGCTTGATCGATTATTGCAACAATGAGCTTTTACTTCACGTGCTAAAATAGAAAGGACAGAGGAAAGATCATTTTAATCACATATCCCGTTAAATTTCTAAGCGCGAGAAAGCACCCCAAGTTCCTAATACATAATTTGAAAATGCAGCAAAACGGTGAAGTTTGTTGACAACGTGCGAGCAAACGTAAATCTAGCCGTATCTTGTTTGTTTCTTCTTCAAAGCCAAGACAATTGACTGGAGGGGTGAGACGTAAAGGCAGCTTATCCACTGTTTACATGCAGACAACACGCGCGCAGGTAAGCGTCAATGTCTAACAATGAGTCACGAAGAGGCGTCCGAGCTGCTGGTCCGGCAATCCGAAAAGCGCGCACGCGTCTCCTGTCCACCCTTTTCCAGCGCTCGTAGAACGGCCAAGTAGACCCGGACCACGAAGAACAAAATGCTTTCTCGGTGGTTGGGCTACGGGGAGAGATAAAACAAGCGCACCGAAGTCGAAAGTGAAAAAAAGTGGAAAAGCGAAGTGGAGGCGACTCGCAAAAAAGAGCGATTTCCGTCCATTCTTATCGTGCGCTTAGCAAAACGTGACAAAGCGCTCAACTTTCCGCTTTGAAACTCGACCCGAGCTGACCGAGCGCGGGCTGTTGCCCCTCCGCTGTTTGGGTCATTCACAATCCGCCACAGCCAAAGAGCGGGAAATACGAAAGGCGAGAAGAACAAGAGAAAGGAAAAGAATAGAAAAGAAGGGAGATCGTTTCCTGTCGCCTTTCGCAAATAGGCGCGCGTTGATCTCTTCTTTTTTTCCTTCTTTTTTTAAGTGTTTTCATCAAAAACGTTGGTCTGTCGCTCTCTGAAGCGACAGTGACGCGAGCAGTGGGCCTACAAAAAGCCTTCGCTTTACGGAAATGGTGAGAGACGCTTACGTGCTTCGCGCTGGCCTTTAACCCGGACAGTAGGTGCCAGGCGTGATCCGGCAGACTGGTTAAAGCGAGAGAAAAGAACAGCAAATAAAAGATTAGGAGCTGTGACTGGATGCGGTGATACGCTGATTTCAAGAAAGAAACTTTGTTTCACGTCCCCAGCAAGTGAACTGCCGAAAAAAAAAAGCTGGAAGGATAAAGAAGAGCCGGTGTATATGCATATAGAAAACATCAGAAGGAGCAAGAGATAAGTGTGTAACGTCGCAGAAGTGTATGCACAGAGACACAAAGGAAATACGGTGCGGAGAAAAAGATTTCGGTTCAGCGGAGCGGCACTGATGCCATCCAGTTTGACGGGGAGACTGAGGCCATGAAATAGGGAAATCTTTCGGTAGTGAGGGAACGCCGTCGCGCCTTATCGATGGATGACCCGAGGAGCCGCCACCGATTTTTGCCGTAGCGCCCTTTTGTGCCGGCGGCACCCGCAGAACAAATTGCAGCCTTTCTCGCCGTGTTTGCTTCGCAGTTCCGGAATAAAAGGGGGAAAGAAAAGAGCCCCGTGAGGGAAGCGACCAGGCTGCCACCGACTACGCTCCCATTTCTTTTTCGTCTCTCCAGATCGAACAACAAGCGCTGCGTGCGCGGGAGATAAGCGTCCCGTAAAATAACGCCGTACGGCGGCTCTTTTCTTCATTTCTCGCTCCCGTCTCTCGGCAGAGGATTTGCGAGTCAGTCAAAGCTGCGAATCCGCTTCGCTGTCGTTTTCTCAGTTCACCGCTTGACGTTCATAATATTTCATTGGCTCCCCTTTGCCTGGGCAGCTTCGTCGCTGCATTTTCATGATCACTCACAGCCTCCTTGAAAAATTACTGAACGGCTCTTGACTTAGCTCGGTTAAAGATAACGCCTATTGATTACAATGAGAAACTTGCGTTGTACTTTAAAATTCGTTTACGCCGAGTGTTCGGTTTGGTGATAGGGGGAAAATGGGGAATCAGAAGTAAAGCTTTACCTCAGTCACTGTTGGACTCTCTGAAAAGGGATTGTTACTAGAGTGATATCCCACCATCCTTGTTAGAAACCACAAGAATTAAGGCCACCCTGAAAAACGTCTCCACCCGTGGCCACGCCGGGGTGACTTCGAGGCACCGATTGTGTTAGAGCGGCATTGTGACGTGTGCGGTTGTGTCGTGAAAACGTGGTGCACTGTTGGCGACATGCCTCCCTTCCGGTACACTGCTGAGCCCATGACAGGGCCGCTGCGGGGGGCTCGCCATCCGGAAAACCTCATCGCCAGAGAGAGACGCAAAGGCGCCCGGACGCTTTCGACGCAACGCAGCCCTCTTGACCCAGTGCGGACAAGTGTTTCCCGGACCATCGAATTTGTCTTTGTCGGTGAGTACAGCGGGACTTTTTGTGCTGGCCAGAGGTGTGTTTGGAATCCGTGACTAAAATGTTCACCTTCACGCTTTTCTGACTATAGCTAGTCGTTTTCTGCATTTTTTGAAGGGACTCGGAGGAGGAAAACTGCATTAAATGTTCAAAAGAGGACAAAGATTCAGTTCGCCATTTTTAACGGATAAGTACACGTATTGGAAACAATTTGGAGATAAAGGAAATGGGGGGAGAGGGTTTTAAATGAAATTTAGTGACATGCACAAGCCACCAATTCCTTCCGGCATATACAGGGCGATTATTTCCATTTAAAATACTTACAGAAAAGCTTCTATCAGCTGCGACCAGCCTGAGCTCGACTTCTCATTGCACTCTGGCCAGTTTAAAATATCATTTAGAAGCCTCAAAACAAAACTGTACCATGTTCGACCTGTTCTAACCTAAGCTGCACGACGCTTAAGCACATAGCTATTTCCTTTCGAGTACAAGCAAAGATCACCTGAACGGTACCCTTTGCTTACGCTCAAATTAACTAGGCTCTCCGATTCCAACTGGCAATTTGCGACTTAACATTTCCTTTTGAAGATATGTTGCGCTTGTGCTTGTTGTGATCACAGAGACGGCCACAGAAAAAAAAGTACACTTTCACGAGAAGATGGCGGTGTTTTATCGTGAAAGTGTACGTTTCTTTCCTGCGACCGTCTTTGTGATCACAACAAGCTCAAGCCAAACTTACCTTCAAAAGCATCTTACACCAACTAGCCCGACATCAAGCATTACTGCAATTAATATTTCTTCAAAAACGTTATTGCCCGAATTATCACCCGCGCCCTTGCAGTCTTGTGTCATCACTCAGGATCGTGTGGTGCGTTTACTGAAACAATATCAATATCCCGTTCGTCGACTACAAGGTCATAATCACCTGTCTTCACTCAATACTAAGATGGTCGTGGTCGTTTCAATTCCGGTTAGGGCTTTTTGTTTAATGAGAGTTTTTCCGGCATGCTATTCGCAAAGGCAATACATTTTATTTTTTTCATGACAGCGGACAGTTTTCATGATAGTTCATCGAATTCTAAAGGAGTCAGCATAGTTTTCTCAGTTAACTTCTCAAGCTTTGCTTTCGTTTAGTCAAACGTAAAGGTTAGAGTCATTGACTCCGCAAAATGAAATTTTTGTCTGAGTATTGTTTGTTTGTCTATTTTGACTGAAAATCAGTTTCGCCGGTCCGGCAAAATTTCCAATTTTTATGAAGTGATCTTCTTCCTTTTCAAGAACTTCAATTCTCCTGTCTCGTTCTAAAAAATTCAAAGTTAAGAAACTGTTCAGGCGTGAACCAATGTAACCACTGATAATCTTATTTCTTGTCAATTCGCTGTAAAAACCCATATTGCTTCTTATTCCCCACCTTTGGATACTCAAGGAAAAAAAAGAAGCGCCAAAATGAGCTCTTCCTTCTCAATTTGCCACGCGCAAACATATTCGTGGCCATGAACATGGACGCATCACTGCAACGAAATTTTATCCTATAGTAAAATAAAGTTCCATATCCAATGTGCGCTTGCTTCCTATGAGAAAAATTACGTTCACAGTGACGTGTTAAACCAAGAGCCAATATTTCTGTTTCAAACGCAGACTGAAAAAAATTGCCTAAAATTGAGTTTTGATTGTGCCTTTCTAGATAAATCTGTCACGGCACAAGTACTTACCTCAAATGAGCGTGATGGTGTCGAGCCAGGCCCGCAGCAAATGCCCCACCGGTGGTATTCTGAACTCCAAGCGGTTCGAAGTCGTAGTCCATCACACATGATACATCTGTCGTAACATGGCTAATGTAACTGCTTTACAAAACACACCTGGAGATGGGGCTAATTTATACAACCTGGTCTTTGCGCTGTGTCAAGCTTTTTGGTGTGAACTACTCGTTTCAATGATGTATGCAGTTGAAGCAATAATAATGTTATTAGCCAACGTTTTCTTGTTTCTGAAAATAAGACGAGAATATATTTTAATGTGGTAAAAAAAGCTAAAACTAACCCTGGTTATTCACTTTTGCGATTTCTTGTATTTTTTTTTAACACCGGCACTGTTGTGTCGAGCGTTTTCGTCCGTCTGCTGAAGATCATGCGTCACGCAGGGGTAGGATCAGGTTTCGCATACCCACCGGCTGCTTCACAGAAACCGGTTCTCCGATCCACCGATAGAAGGCGCAGTGTTCTCGCAGGAGCGGGTTCCTCTCACTCGCGCTAGGGGAGAGAGAGGAGAGGTAGCCTCCCGTCGCTGACGTTTAGCTGCCGATTCCTTTGCGCGAACTATAGAATTTCTCGGCGACGGTGCTGCCGTTCTTTGAGGAGTACCCGTAGACGTTTGAACCGACACAAGAGACACAGCTCCTCTGTTTCCGCAAATTTCACACCAGGTGGAATGGGTTGAGTTTTTGTACCCGATGGATTTTAAAAATAAAAACCCGAAAGAAAGAGCGCTAGAAAATGCCGAAATTTCGTTTCATTTCAATTCCTTTTATTATACCTTTAAGGGCCCGGAGGGGAGATAACAGAGTTTCCACGAGTACCATTGAACAAAACACAAAAAACAAGAAGCAGAACATGAAAGCCGGAAAATGCAAAGCAAAGAATACCTTCAATAAAAATTACACAAAAAAATGTACAAAGGTAATAGCGAAGTCAGGCGAACAAAATTCTAAAATGCAAAAAGCAGTTTAATTATCAATAGAACCATCAAGTCACAATAGTAGAATTTCATCGTTTATACGTCATGTGGACGTCTTTTTTCGAGCTTATCTCTAAATTGTTTGTTATCGGTACACGTGGCGATGTCGCCGGGTAAGGCGTTTTCTAAAATGGAACGTGTTCCATAGAATAGAATAAAACGAATTCCATAGAATGGAATTCATTGTTGTGATTACTCACATTTCTTGCTAAAAAAGTCTCACTGTTTAAAGACAGTGGAAAGCAGACGGCGGTTTCGCTAGAAAGCTTATTTGTAGCCTTAAATGCAAACGTAAAAGAATCTATTTAAATCAGGGATAAAAAAAAATCTCATTTAACCTTTGAGTATAGCAACCGTTAGCCAATCTTCCCTTTTAAAGCTCTGGCAATAGTTCGCGAGCCGACAGACGTACGATTCGGATTAAAAGCCAGCACAAACCGCTAACGGCGAAACTACTAAAACCGTGGTGGCGCAAGAAGCTAATGAAAATGTCAATAAACGAAAGATGTAATTGGTATTCCGTGCAGCAAAGCAAAAAGCATGATTTCTCTCGGATTCACGTGCCTTGTGCATATTTAATCAGCTTTGCTACGGCTTTCAGGTTGGGAAACAATTTCGTCCGCTTAAGCCGAAGACCGCGGCAGAAAAGCTTTCAGAGCAGACGAAGATCAAGAAATCGCAGACACCTGCATGGGAAAGCTTTACATACCCGAAAATACCACAACGCATGAAAGAAACAGGGAAAGGCATGGCGATTGCCTCGAGCTGAGTGTTTGGATGGAAAAGTGCCAATCAGCGCAACACGCTCCCATTTTGCAGCATTGAAAAGGCGATTACCGATTGCAGAAAAAAAAATCCCTTCACGGGAGGGATTAGAAATTTTTCGAAAAAAGCAACACTCCAGACTGTTTGTACCACCACGCAAAAGTTCGCTGGAGATTAACTACGAAAGTGCGCTTGCTGCCGAATCCAAGAAATAATTGCTACGTTACAAAACGCGTCCCTGACGCGTGGAAAAATGAAAGTAGATGTACACGTTTTACCGAATGAACAAAATTTTCAGACCTTTGTCTTCCGGGGGATATATTTAAAGGGGTACTGACACAAAACTTTGAAGGTGAGATAACTTCGCAGATAGATTGGTGGGATCACACATACATCATCTGCAAACTATCAGCGGCAAATACAGCCTATAACATATTTAAAATCAATTTTAAAATCTGCGAAACGCAACCGAGCCGCTAGCGGAGGACCTCGTGCAATCGACATTCCCTGGATATTTTGTAAATAAACCACATCCAAGCACGTCACGAGTAAATGTTTGCCGCTTCCACAGTGCCGGCGTTTTTCGGCGGCTCTCCGCTTCAATCGGAGGTCGGAGCTTCTGCTCTCGAGCAACGAGCGACCCGACCCGATCGTTGACAACGGAGGCGCCGTGATTTCATCGGCTCATCGGGCAGCTGGCCGCGCCCTAAGTTCTACAGCGATTCCAGGCACTCTATTTGTATTGCTTTTTATTACACTGGACGCGAAAAGGTGCCGGGAACACAAAAAGCGCACGAAGCTAGCAGCACGGTCGCTGCGCTGGCGTCGTCCACGGCCGCGAAGTGGCGCAGGCTGGCGCAAGCCGGCGCAGGTAGCTCGAGTGATAGCTTGTTACCGCTGCACGAAATGGGACCCAAGTCCCAAAGATGGCAGCACATATGAGAATGACGTTAATGATGCGATGGTGGGTTGCATTAAAAATCGTCATCTGTACCGCTTACGAGAGCGGCAATCGAATATCCGCCGCAGTGCTAAGCCGAACATTTCTGTAGGCGGACCTGTAGGCCGACTGGCCGGCTGCTCCATGCGCGCGTCTTCCCTCCCTGTCTCGAGCGTCGCGCGTCGTTCTCTAGTTTGTTCTCGCAGCCCCTGTGTCATGTTCACGGTCGCTTTTTAATAAATCGGCTCACGAGATCAGTACGTGGGCGCATTCGCAGAACCTGCCGGCGACGCGGATTCGACAGTGCTACGGCAGCTCTGCTCTGTGATATCCGTCCAACGGTCACGTGGCCAGCTTTGGTTGCACAAAATCGCGCGTTTTGCGGCACTTGCTGAAACCGAAACTGCGACTGGCCGCATTGAAAACGCCTATAATTAAACAACCGTCACACGATGAACGAAATGAGGTTTCCACACGGGATAAGTAGGTCATTAGCTACTTATCGCTACAACAACAAAAAAAAACAAGATGCAAAATTTTTTTGTCAGTGCCCCTTTAAGCCTTGAAAGAGTTCTCTAAGGAATACACCATGAAGGGGAGAAGTCGCATTGACAAGCACAATGACGTCTCTGAAGAAAGACAGAGAGAGCGAACAAAATCATCCAAAAAGCACCGGCCCCTGTCCAAATAGTGGTTTTTAGTCCACCGGAACGGCATGGTGTTTCCGTATCTTTGCGCATTTATGGCGGACATGTTCACCCACAGCTTACTGGGCAGCCTGGATGTTCTCTGTCGGCGCGGAGACAGCAAGAGCTTTCAGGCAGTGATCGATGCTAGGAATCGGTGAAGGAGTCTAGAGTGTCTTCCCAATAAGAACGAGAGGTGGATGCCCTGGAAGAAGAGGTGGGTGAAACAAGAGGGCTTCCAGGGCGCTGGTAGATGCGGTAAAGAATGTGGTGGAAGGGGAGTGAAGATGCTTGCGCGCGATAAATAAATCCCGAAGCCTCAGGAGTGAAATAGGCACTGGAGAAATTTATAGCATTCATGACTACAGACAGACAGACAGACAGACAGACAGACAGACAGACAGACAGACAGACAGACAGACAGACAGACAGACAGACAGACAGACAGACAGACAGACATAAAGCTAAAGGGCTATAATACAAAATAAAAGCCCAACCCGTACCACATACGTATCACAGGTGACGCCAATTAAAAATAAACAAACTGGACCGAGGTCAACTAGAGTTTTGAAGAGAAGGAAATACCCACCGAAGTGGAAAATAAAAGGGAAAAATGCTACACAGCGACACCACAGCCAGGAGAGCGGGCCGGGGGAGACTCCCCTGATCTCCCCTGGGACGGTAGCAGGAAAGGTTGGGATGAGGGATGCGGATGGTGGTAATAAGGAATGGGTTATGGGAAAGTGGGTGGGAATGGGGACAGCGAGGTTTTTGTTCTAATCCTTAGATGTCTGACTCCTAAAATAGGCCTGAAAACTCAGGATGGGCGTCAGACGGTTCCAATTGGAATTCAGCGGACCCCACTAAGCGTGGTCCATAACGCAGTTCGTGAACAAAGCGGAAGCGTGGGCTCTGTGCAATGTAGCGAACGAAGCAAAACGCGAGAGACTTGGTTCTACCTCAAGGTTGTCATTGTCTGCCAACTCGCGTAAGCAAACACGACGTAGGTAACACAACCTTCTCACAAGTATCGCTAACGAAAGAATTATGATTTCGCATTCAGTCACCTAAGCAGACAAGTTTTCCGGGGCATTCTTTTTCTTTCTATATGAAGCTTGACTTTGTGATGAGTCCCGTGCTCTTCGCAAGAATGATTCCTTTTGCGTGCCAGCCTTCCCTACCTCGCCATAGGACATAAACGGCTGCTTATCATCCCTCGCCATCGGTGTCAAGACAATGGCGCGTGTCTTCACGTCGACTCAACTTACGATCACGCGATAGTTTTGGAGTCGTACCGGAGATCCGTTTACACTACTACCGGCGTGGCATGTACAACTTCGTTGGCAAGTACTCCCAGACTCTTGCCACGTTTCCACCTGGTCGGCTCATCGCTACAGCTACCCTGCCCGCCAATCCCTTCGACCGTGTTGGCATTGATCTCTAGTACTCGTGCCATGCACCGCCGCAGGGAACCGGTGGATTCTTGTTGTTATCGACCTCCTGACGCGTTACGCCGAAACCATTGCTGTTCCATCTGCAACAGCACGCGATGGCGCTCCGCTCCGCTTACTCATTTCATTTTGCGCCATCGAGCATTTCGCGATTTAGGGAGTGATTGGGGACTCGTATTTTTGTAACATTGTATGGGTACAAGTTAGTTGGCACTCCATAATAAACCAGCCTTAAGCGCAGCAAAAACCAGACGAAGGACCTGACCGGTAAGGGCAGGCGCTACTTCCAGCTAAGTTTTATTATGAGGGAGACACATATATATGTAAAAACACACTAACAAAAACTGAAAAGTGCACTACGTCTCTGTGCAGACCAGCCTGTACCATGGGCGCCTACACTAGAAGGCCAACTTCTCCACGGTCAAAGAGAGGAAGATCTTGCTTTCGCAATCAACAACGTGGTGCAGTTCAGCGGCCTGAACAATCTCTCGCGTGCGCTGATCAACGTCTCGAAACAACGTTGTACCGCATGGAACAGAGGCCCGCCCCACTGTTGTACGTTGGTCGAGGATTTGGGGCAGGGGATGCTGTTTGGTCACAATTACATGCGTAAGATAGGTAGCACAGAGTGCCAGGTTGGTGGCACATATTACAGATAGTGACGCAGAGGGTGGGGCACTGCCGTGAGCATAGGAATTGGCTTGTTTCGGGCGAACGTCGGTGGACTAGGCTCTGGCTAGATGGAGTTGCAGTGGGAGGAACTGCCGTCATTCGTGGTGGTGTTGGGCCAGGATGTTCGTTTATGAAGAGGGCTGGCATTTTGAGTTCGTGAAATCTGAGTGTTTCCGCCTTCCACTCGCCGCGGTGGCTCAGTGGCTAAGGTGTTGCGCTGCCGAGCCCGTCGACGCGGGTTCGATTCTCGACCGTGGCGGCCGCTTTTCTGATGGAGGCAAAAAGCAAAAACGCCCGTGTGTTCAAGATTTCTGCGCACGTTAAAGATCCCCAGGTGGTCAAAATTAATCCGGAGCCCTCCACTACGGCGCGCCTCATCGCCTGCGCTTCGTCGGCGCGCTAAACCCTATAATCAACCAATCAGTTTCCGCCCTCTAAAATAACAGCCCTCTGCCGCCTCGTCAGACGGGATGTAGTCCCGGGAGCTGATGGTCATTTTGTAGACCTTTGAGTGCCGCTGGTTGTGTTCGGCCTAGCACGAAGCTGTGGAAGGCGGATTGAGAGTCTGTCGGCGCACCGAGGCATTTGTCACCAGCGGGGGCGGCCAAAGCGATGGTAAGTTCTGTTGCCTCGACGGACTTCTTGGGGACTGCAGCAGCCGTCAGTTCATTGCCATCGACATCCATGACACTCACACGGACTGAAATTCTGACATACCGCTCCAACGCTGGGTACATTAAATGCTACGCCACTAAAGTATTCTAGCTTTTTTATTTGAATTTTAGAATATTTATCGAATACTAGTAAAAAGTAGATAGCAGCTCTAAACTGCATCATAATCACCAACTCAATCCATCGCGCAATAAATGTAGGTTTCAAAGCAAGGGACAGATGCTTATTTTCTCAAGTAAATAGTAACGCGAAAGCCCCACAAGCCGCATTTTTTGAAGCTTCCCCTTGGGAAAGAGTCACCTTGTTCCCCGGGCGTCCATTTCATTCCACTCACTATATGTGACACGAAGGGAAATCCAATACACGCTGCTGATACTCTTGGCTCTTACTATTTAACCACAAAGAGAAGCAACAAATAGCACCCGTCATCACAAGGATGGCTTATAGATTACTTTATTCAAGACTAAACCAACATTCTTTCCTGGAAAGCTTTCTTCGTACGGGCAGTAAGACTTCTCCGAGAATCAGCGGATTGTAAGAAACGCAGGCCTATACATTACTTAAACAAACCGCATGAACGTCAGTGCCTTGTATTTAATATAAAAATCAATTTAGGAAAGGTGCGTTATGAAAGCTATTTGCAAGAATACGTTCTTTGTAAGGCCACATTCTCTGTATTCATTATGAAACAGCACAATTTCATTTACATAGCTTAAGGTAAGTCGAAATGTATGTGCTCGGGGTTAAAAACTAAGGAAAGAAAACAACACACACAGGGTAACAATGGGAAAAAATTAAAAAAAAAATGGAATAGAAAATATCGATTTTTTTAACGGGAACAAAAATCGAGACAGTTAAGAAACAGCAATACCTGGTGCGTTTCCGGCCGGGTAGAATGCCCGGGGCTGTTAGTATGCATTCTTTATAATTTGACAAAACTCTGGTATAACTGAAGGTCACCAAATTTTGCATTGAAGTGACCTGAATGAAGATGGAAAAGTCTAAAATGAGAAGATTAAGCCTTGACATTTATTTTAAAGCTGCGAATTCTAGCAAAATATAATAAAGCTGCTGCACACAGAGCTTTTGAAAAACGGTAGCTTATACAGCCTGCGACAATGGCCTGAATTGCTGCGAAAGGATTCTCACTTTCAAGATATTAACAGCACCGGATAAAGGGTTCGTACGAGTAACTACAGCCAGATGGACACTTTTTGCACTTTATCTTGCTCAAAAACGGCATGCTGGCTGTCTGACTTTCGAACTCCGAAACATTGAGTGCTTTTAACGTGCTCATCACGGCTAACTTCACAGAATAAAATTTAAGAGCACTTATGTCGATGGAAGAGTTCGCGATACAGACGAGGTTAGATCCTTTTATCAACCATTTCGGTGACAGTAATGGTGGCGAGTCCTCTACTTTTCCCTGCGCGCTCATATCAGCTTACAGGGCTTTTTTTTTTTTACTGTTTACTTTACCAGGGGTGAAGTTGTTTTAACGCATTACACGTGAATTTGAAAACAAAGATTTTGTTGCTACATATTTGTCTCTAAGAACCAAGGCAATTTGCGCTATTTGTATCCCTTTTCTCGTTTTGATCCCACGTTGCAGCAGTCTTAACCATCTTCGGCACTACCTTTTTTAATTCCACTTTCTGCCAAAATGAAGCTTTACTCATTACCTCCGATGTTGTGATTATGCCGCAAAGTGGTTGAACCGAAATAGCACTAGCGCGATACATTTCGCTGTTGTTGTCACAAGCAAACCGACGCCATCAATTCTTATTTCCCGATTTCGATGCTAGTAGAGGCCCAATAACCAAACAAAAACTATTCGAGAAAGGCAACGCCCCGCTCTGGCAGTTAAGAAAAAAAAAAAATAGCATTAATTATTGAAACAGTCGAAATATACCGACGAGAAAGAGACTACCTTTCTTTATTAGACTTTCTGCAAAAATGAAGCCTTACTCATCACTTCCGAAGTTGTGATTATGCCGCAAAGCGGTTGATCCAAAATAGCACTAGCGCGATACATTTCGCTGTTGTCTCAAGCAAACCGACGTCATCTGTTCTTATTGTACCCGGTTTTGATGCTAATAGAGGCCAAATAACCAGACAAAAACCATTCGAGGAAGGCAACGCCCCACCCTGGTAGTTAAGAAAAAGAAATAGCATTAATTATTCAAACAGTCGAAACATACCGACGAGAAATAGACAAATCGAAAATGGGACAGCTGCAACAGAAATAAAAACGGCAGCTTTGGGGCCGAGCACTGCTGCTCCTATGAAGAAACACGGGAAGAGGGACGGTGTGGCGGACTCCCCGGCCTTTATTAATTTTGAATGGAGCGGTCATTATGCCGCCAGGAGAGATTCGAGCCGGGATAAAAACAAAGGGCACAGAGGCCCGGGGCCGAAACACGGGGCCAAAAGGCGAGCCCTAATGACAGCACGAGCCCCTTTGTTATACACCGTGCCAGGACCACACATGGGCCCATAAAGCGCCGGCGGCGGCGGCGGCGCGAGCTTTGAACAGCGAAATCAAGAGACGCGCCGATAAAGCGAGCCCTCATCTAGACCCACAAGCAGCGCGTGAGGCTGCAGGAGAGGAAAATAGAACAAAGGCTAAGGTTGGGAGAGAGAGCTATCTGGTGCCCCAGAAGTAACAAGAATGTATACGGCACTCGGTGGGTCAAATCCGCGATAAGACTTCAGTGTTGTTTGTGAAGTTGTTAGAATTACCATGCATTGTTCAGGGAGAACGGATCAATGGGGAAAACCTCGGAGCCCAGAAACGGGAGTACCGGTTTCGTACGGGCTCCTGGCTTCCGGGACACCCCGGGTTTATCAGGTTAGTTAAAAGGCAAACTGATAGCAGGTAAGGGGCAAACTAGGAAGCGAATGGGATGGGCTGAGTGGATTAGTTATTCAGGTTAGGTAATGCAAAAAACAACAGCAGCATTTTTCTTGGTTTGTGTTCGTTGAGTACGAGCATCACTTGTTTTGCCCCGCTACGAATTCGGGGAATCCTTGAACCCAATAACCTTTTTAAACTTTCTTTCAATTCGTTATGAGGGAATGAAATCAAGCTTTTTTTTTTTTCTTATTGGCGACCGAATAACTACAAATAAACTGTGCCAACTGGCCGGGGGAAAATCTGCAGAAATAAAGTTCAACTGCTTTAACAGCCTATTCACTGTTTGAACTGAAAGAAAACAGGGTTCATCTGATGATCGTTGCAGAAGGTGACAAAAAAATTTAGAGAATGCAAAAAAAGTTTTTAAGGTTGGGACAAGGCGCGCCAGAGGCCCCGTAATTTTTACTCGTGAGCATACAGCCCCCACTTCCTTCGATTAACGTTGCGGGTGTATAAGGCCAGCCAATCAAATGCGCGCGTCAGTGAAAAAATGAATATAACGGTGTTTCAAGCCTTCGGCATGCGCACATTCTTATGACACATAACCTCGTGGAAGATTGGCTAAGGCCAATCAGTTGCTATCGTCACCGTCAGCCAGCTTAGAGTGTGAATTTGTTTTCAAGCGTTGCTCTAGATCCTGCGCCCTTTATCGCAGACTGCACGTCTCTAGCCATCCGCATTCGTCGCGACAGCCAACAGAGAGCATTGCTAGGCGACGTCATTCTGTCGGAGGGCGGAGCTTCCCAATCAAAACCACAGAACGAGAGACTGCTGCGCCACGACGTTTTATTGCGTATCTGCTCACTTAGCTGCAAATGTCGTCGACAATCTACTGCCGCCTCTTCTCTCCTCTCTCTTCTCTCCCCCCCCCCCCCCCACCTCTCATGCTCTTCCCTCCTCTTTTCGACCCTCCTGCGATAAACGCGAAGGAGGTTTGCTAAAGCCAATTCAATTTTCCCGCGTTTCAGAGCTGGAACCATCCACCCGAGCCTTTCGTTACTGTTGTATACTTAAAACACAGCCACGTGGTCCACGAGCTATTTTGTATTTTTTGGCTTAAAACATTGCTTTAAACGCGTATTTTTTTTATTTGCTATCGCAAAGATCAAGTACGCATCTATTTTCAATTGAAAGAACACTGGGAGTACCAATTGTGCATTGATCTTTTGTCTCGAATATGCCCAATGTTTTCTTTTTGCTCAACGATGTTCAAAGTACAAACATTGTTTGCTGGTTTAGTGGTTTGCAAAAAGTTTCTCCTATACAAACCTGTCGTTACAATACTCTTTTAACTTTTGGCCGGACGTCTGTATCGAAGGACGGACGTACCGACAGACAGACAGACAGACAGACAGACAGACAGACAGACAGACAGACAGACGGACGGACGGACAGACAGACAGACAGACAGACAGACAGACAGACAGACAGACAGACAGACAGATAGACAGAAATTTCCGCCTTTAAGTAGCCAAGACAAGACCATTGTCTTTAAAAACGCGTTGCTAGGCAACACCCGGGATTGTCGGTGTGGGGCGCTGCAGGCGGGAGAGTTCGAAGCGCGTCGTCTGCTACCGCGCATTACCAAGAGGCGCTCTGTCCTCTCGAGCGCTACCACTCACATTCACTTTGATGAAACGACTGTCAATTTCACGGATGAGCGTATGTGCTCTACTCTTGAAGATTCGCGTCGCTGACGTATTAAGCTCGGCGTTAAAAGTTGACGCAGCGTCAACAACGACGTCCGCGGTGGGGCTGAAAGTACGTGCACACTAGCGTCTAACTTGCCGTGCCGCCCTGCCGACAGCCGCCAGCGGCGTCGCGCACCAGCCTTCCCCCGCAGCGCGGCGCGACGCCAGTGGCGGCGGCCGCAGAATGGCGGCGCAGGGCGGCACGGCAAGTTCGACGCTAGTGTGCACGTAGCTTTACGATGGAATAATGTACGTAATTGGGCTGTCTTGGAGTGAGATAATATAAGAGAAATGCCTAAGCATGATAAGAGAATATTTATAACGGCAACGGCGACAGAAACAAGAGGAAGAAGGCTCACGCGCACTACGGGTTTCCCTTCGTGAAAGAAGTGTGTTATGTCTCTATAATCAAGATTTACGCCATCGTTCCCGCTCCATTGAACCTTACTTCGTATACCGCTACTCACATGAGAACAACAGGTTGTAGCGCAGGGGAGAGGAACCGAGAGCGGAGTGGGGGGACGGGAGGAGGAGGGGGAGCGGGAAGAGCATCGCGTTCGCGCAGAATTTTCACGGTGTAAAATTACTCGTCAGCATGCCGGTCAAGCAGCGCAAAACTCCGGCTACGCCCGTCCCAAGACAAACGAGATGGCGCTTATGGGAGAGCGCCCTAATCAGTTCCGAATGGCGCCCGCCCGTCGTTGCGCTTAACGACTCGCACAAGAAGCGACCCGCCATGCAGCCACCACTTTCCTCCTCCCCACTTCGTCTCTCCCTCTTCCTCTCCTTCCCCATTACATGCTCGCCTTGCTCCGCTTCTCGTAGCGCGTCGCGCTGCAGTGGTGCTAAAAATCCGCGACAGCAGTCAGCGCGTGCGGAGCAGAGCGACGCAGCGCCGCTTGCTTCCATTACTTGGCCGCGGTCCGAACTTTGTGCTCGAGATAAATGTCACCAGGTTCAGGAAATTACTTCTCACGACGCCGTTTATTCCCGGGACCATCTTCGCTCCTGCCATCTCTGTCGGGTTTTATTTCGGCACATGTACGCAGCCTCATTATTTACACGGCGAGCATTTAGAATTTGCTCCACTTTTCCCTGCCGTTTCTATTTATCGAGGCAACCATTTGGAACCTTAATGCGCTTTTTCTTTCTCCTACTGGCGTAGCCATTCAACCCCCGCGTTCATTGGAGGAAAATCACAAGGGGAGGTGCTAAAAACAGCAACTCATCCCCCTTCGTCCCAAAGAAGTCGAGTCCAATTATGCGACCAGAAAACGCAGCACGGGGCCATTAAAAATGACCACTTTTCGACACAAATGCGCCCTGTGCATTTTTCTCTTGTTTTTTTTTATTGGTCCTGGAACACCAGTTTCTTATTCCGAAGAATACGTCCCTGTCTTTCTTTATTTTTTTTCCTCGGTGGGATAGAGTAGTCGCAAAAAAGTGCGCCGCTCCTCCTATATTTGGTAGTACAAATTCAACACAGCGCTTTTCAGACAAGGTCCAATTAATTACAGGTGTATCAGAGCGCACGTCATTCATTTTAAACAATCACCATAACAAATGCCCCCGCTTGAAAATCTGCATACTATTGGTTTAGTTTTATTGTCGTAACCAAAGGATCACACTTTTTTTTTTTTTTTTTGCAGATGTTCTATAGTTGTGGAGCATGTCGCCGTCATGTCGAGGGGCTTTTATGGAGGAAGCGGCGTTGTACTTATTGCTGTCCTTTCCTTAGTTTCGTCTTCGATGTCGTCATTAGGGAAGCTCGTTCTGTTACGCTGGCATCCTAGGGCGTGACAGACGGCTGAAATGAGATGGCGCCCGTACTTCTGGCACGCTGTGTCCGCACAAGCAGCTAGTCAAAAAGAATGTTTATCGAACAACGCTGTCGTCTTTATGCGCGCGAGTGATAGGCCCTGGCTGCAGCCGTGACGAGCGCTGTACTTGCCTTGCTCGCCCCTCCTAGCGTCATACGCCTCGGCTTCAAGAACGATCATTCCAAGACACTAAAACAAAAATGTCTGCACCTCTGGTGGTTCCAAACATTTTCTGCCAAAGCTCAGTTGCGGATGAATGTTGGATCTCTTCTGTGGTTGAGCGTAATTAAGGGCCATGCGTTTCCTTGGAACAGTAGCAGCGATATCTGTGCCGGAGAATGGTGCGAAAACTTAATAAAGCTTCACAGTAGCTGAGTTACTAATGTTTTTTTATGGGCGCAATGTTATCTAACTAGACGTAGCGATATCCGGCGGGCCAGCATTCATGAGCGATTTTCTCCAATTCGTAGAAGGCGGGGGTATTAAGCTTCAACGTGCGCCCATACAACCTGGAAACCAACACCATATTGAGTGAGTTATATGGAACAAGAAACAATTTATTACAATCTATGCAAACTTTAAAGGAGGGTTAAAACACCTACTATATCGTGCCGCAACCGGAGTCACGCAAAGCCACGGTTGCAGCCTGCATGTGGCTGCTCTCCGGAAGGCTTTCATTGTTGCTGCTGACGTGTTACTCGGGACAGGTTGTTAGCTTCAATTGCACGAACAGGGTGAAGCAAAAGGCTCGAGAGAACGAGTGGGCGGTATTCGCGGCTGCATGAGTACGTCCGCCGTATGTGCGCTGTGTTCTCACGTGCAGAGGACTCTTCATGACGTCTAAGAACTGTCAGCACAGATCGCAAGTCAGGGGTTATTGCCGACGCCCCCTTTCAAAACAAACAAAAATCTTGGTACGTGCGACTAGTTCAATTTACGTCGCCAGGGTGCACCCAGCCGTCTCTATGCTCGACTTCGTACTTGTTTGAAAAAAGTGGCTTCCGTCAAATCGCACAAGTATCGGATTGTTTTGAGTTGTTCAAACCATCTTGAAGATTTTGCCAACATACACGAAGGCAGCTAAAGTTTTCCGCCTTAACGAATGCCTTCTCGGGGCAATCCCTGAATTGAAGTTTCAGAAAAGCCGGGAAATAGAACCTGCACGCCGATTAAATCGACGTTCGCGGCCGAGTGGCAATAGAACTGAAGAGGAGGTGGTTGAAAATAAAGTTGGGACAGCCGTTGGTTGGCTGTTGTCGGCGTCCTTAAAAACCGTACACGCTGGCGGGGCAGTGCAGTGCTGCTCTCAGTTTGCCCACTTCGGCAGTCTGTGAAAACCTGTTTTTGCGGGGGTGGCTCGTTTTGCTTGCCCTTTTCTGCCGTGCCGCAGAGCGCGACTAATGAGCGTTGGCGAGTGGGATGAAGCACTACATGTCGAGACAACCGATTTCCACTTATCCACGATTCCCACTTTCACGAGCACGCTCCGTCTCGGAAAGAATTCATTTCGGTGTGTTTATCCTGAGAGTTAATAGAAAAAAAAATGGGGGGGGGGGGGGGGCGGTCGGGTTGAATATCACTCGAGAGAGCGCCCGCAGGACGAGTAAGCATTGTGACCACCTTTTACGGCGATATGTGCAAGAGTGTATTCTAGACACTAGATAGTTTTAGCATAGCGGTTACCGGAGGCTCATGCTACGGCGGCGGGTTACCGGAACCCGACTGCGCAGGCGCGTGCGGGGAGGGCGAGGAGGTTGCCCCTCAGCGGAGCGAATGCGCGGGCATGGCGAAGGCCGGCCCGCGGAACTAATCCACCCTACCAAAACGAATGTGCACCTGCCCAGTCGGGTGCCGCAACCCGCCGCCGTAGCGTTATCGGACGGCACCCGCTATGCTAAAACTCTCTACTGTAACAGCCAGTTGGTGTGGCCTTAGCCAGCGGCGTAGCGCCATGCCGATGTAGGCCCACGGCGCGCCAGTACGGCACGAACCGCTAGTGTGTACTTTACGCATTTCTGGCGCTTGTTTGATCGCCACAAATATGCATGTGCCGAACTTCCTTCAGTAACGTTTGCGGAATTTTATGCTTGCACCACGGCGAGAAACTTCACCTGGTTCAGGCCGGCTTAACAGAACAATGGTGTCAAGCACCCTCTAATGTGGTTCTACGAGGCCTGTGTGTCCTGTTGAGGTAAACGGAAATAACCAAGTCACAATGAATACAGCCCATACTTCAAAGGTTAAAATTGAGTGTGAACATTGAGGGTGAATGTCAAGCGTGGAGGCTGAACCACATATTGCATTTTGACACCTGATTCATGCGTGAAAATGCAGCGCGCACGCTAATTTGACTCCAGCGCAGACGATTTCTTCCCAGAGGTGGTGGTCTCTGTCTCGGGTAGAAAAATCAGGGTACGTCGCACGGGCTGATCTTGACAACTAGCCCCAATAGCGAGGGGTTTCCTGCGAGGATATTTCAAAGCATTCGAGCAGCCAAGCCTCCCTGCCCGGCTTAGGCTTACCGTCGCGGCGGATATTTTATAGCCGCTTAATTCCATTTGCGACACAAATTAAAACACACCGGACAATTTTCACCGTCGAGTTATAACCTTTCCCCCCACATGTCTGCCTTTATTTGCGCCATGTCTTCGAACCTGCCGAGCGTCGGTAACTAGCTCAGGCTGAAGCAATCTGCATGCGTCCCTTCAGGTTGTCGCCCATCGCCGTGCGGCGCAACGCATACGGGTGGTATTCGCGGAGTACGTCCCCCGTATGTGTGCTGTGTTCTCGCGTGCAGAGAACTCAGCATGCCGTATAAGAACTGTCAGCACAGATTGCAAGCCTGAGGTTATTGCCGATGCCCCCTTTCAAAACAAACAAAAAGCTTGGTACTTGCGACGTATAAGCCAAAACAGAAAAAGAGTGCAACTCAGACTTTACTGCGAGAGCGCTAGTTGTTCAATTTCGAAAAAAAAAAAAACACTAAAGAGTTCCAGGGGAAAGGATGCGGAGTACCAAGGGCTCATCTCTGTTGCTAGGCAACGCTGAGCTAAAGAAGGCAGAGCCATCCAGAAAGACGAGTTCGCGTTTCTGTTGATAGAGACAAGCCCGCGTTAACCCTTCGTTCATCTTGCTTTGTTTGCTGCTTACATGCGTGCGCCAAGTGAAAGCAAAAGCTGTGTGCTGCTTGTCCGCTGTGGTCGGATCAGCCGCGCCATCATTGGCGCTCCGAACCTTACGGTGAAGTCCACGTATTCAAACTATGTGCGCAGCGCTAGTACCTCAGTTACAGTCATGGGCAGACCATATCCGCCCGCAGTTGGCGGCATAAGCGACGTCGATCTACAAATCCGGCCGTTTTAGAAAAGCGGATTTTTGAGAAGCGCAACTATACATCGCTCAGCCTATTCGAACTTTTCCCTAACCTAATTTTTCCTTGCTACAGCTTTGTTCAACCTTACTAACCCGGTCACATCTACAGCTCTCGCACTATTACGGCATTTCCCGGTAGAACAGATCTCAAATATCCTTAGGCTGAGTGAAAGCGTTTGCAAATTCGCACATACATAACCACATTTAACGCTACTATTACGTTGTTAAAGCAAGCATAAACAAATGTCACCATGAAGGAGCACCCCGCATGTGCGCTAATGTCGAATTTCACCGGGTGACCCGGCAGTAATATTTTCCTTGTATACATTTGCTGTTGCTTTGTGCACAAAATGAAACGAAAGGGAACTATTACAGAAAACAGGGAGTCATAAGCAGCCGTAGAACTTGTTAGCTACGCCACAAATCACCAGTTCTTTTCCGTGCACTGTATGGCCATATTTAAAAAAAAAAAAGAAACGAAAGGGAGGAGAGGTAGAGAGTACGAACAGAAAGGGCATTGTCCAGGGCCGGTCTCCTTTTCTTGCCGGCTTGCTGCAGACTGGCCATAAAATTTGGCGGTTCTTAAATATAGGCGCGCAGGACGGTGCCAAGGGAGGACGCGGACAAGGCGGCCGCCCTGAAGACTTCGCGCGGGGACAGCGAGAAAGAAAAGCGAGGTGGACGGGCCATGAAAGCGGCCAGCTGTCGAGACGGAAGGAGTGCGCCGCATTGTGGGCTGGGCGCGTAAACGAATTATGCCCTAAGCCTGATAAATGCCACCGCCGTGCGCGCCAACTGCGCTGAATAGGAGGGCGGGCGACTTTGGAATAGGGGCAATTTGTCAGAACTATGCAATACCGTCACCATCTTCCCGCTGCCCGCCGCCGATTATTCTTTTGCGGGCGCTCCTTTTTTGCAGTGGGGGACCGTTTTTTCCCTCACCTTCGTCGCGCAGTGCGGTTTAGTTCCCCGCATAAAGACGCTGTCCTGGCGCCTTTTTTGTTCTTCTTTCTCTTCCCTTCACTTTTCCGGGCTGGCTGCCGCCGCGTGAGTGATCAGTGAAGAGTTTTAGCATTGAATTGTTCGGTGGAAGAAATCGTGCCCTCAAGAGCGCAGGAATTCTGGGCGGCTATATTGAATTAGCTCCCCACCTCCCCTTTCTCCACTTCTCGTCGTGTTTCCGTCACACGCGAATAACCATCGCGGAAAAGAAAGGGCTCGCCCACGTTGATTAAAGGCCCTGCAGGAACACTGAATATGTATTCGTGCCTCCACGAGCTTGCGTTTCGGGCCTTCTTTTTCTCAGTCAGTACTTGGACAAAAAAAAAAGGAAAACAAAACTTGGCCATTGAACGATACAAAGATAAATAAACGAGAGCGTTGCACCGAAGTCAAAAGGATGTCCCCTGGAGGGAAATGTTGCGCTTCCTGCTACATTTCCCCTCGTCTCGGCACTCGGTAATCTTCGAGACGAAAATCGGTCTTCCCCCCACCTGTGCGCTACGAAAAGGACTTCTGTATGGCGCTCCCAGTTTTGCGAAGCCATACATGCAAAGCGGCCGCCGCGCAATCTAAAGTGGGTGCACAGCTTTTGGTTACAAAGTACTCGCAGGGTTGACATTAAAACGTTGCAAACACTGTGTAAATATAAGCAAATAGCCTTATAAATGTTCCAGCGTTAACAATAAAGTATTCAGGGCTGACAGGGTAACCCTTTAAATGTTTACCTGCAGTAATGCAATTCATTTACCCCCGCGGTGGCTCAGTGGCTAAGGCGTTCTGCTGCTGAGACCAAGGACGCGGGTTCGATTCCGGGCCGCGGCGGCCGATTTTCTGATGGAGGCGAAAAGCAAAAAAAAAAAAAAACGCCCGTTTGTTAAAATTTCGGCGCACGTTAAAGATCCCTAAGTGGTAAAAATTAATCCGGAGCCCTCCACTACGGCGCGCCTCATAACCTATGTAGCTTCGGCTCGTTAAACCCCATAATCAATTATTACAATGAATTTTAACTGGCTTATCACGAGTCAGTTTTAACAATTCAGTGAAACTCGCGTGACACGTTTGGCATTGCTTATAAATTCTAAATATTTTTGTTTATATTGAAGTACAATAATTAAGCGTGTAGCCGTCGACAGGGTATAGATTGTCGCAAGCTCGCATTCTCACTTCAACGGTAAAGAACGCGCACTGCACCACGCGGGGTAGAATTAAAAACGCCTGCCAGCTACTTTTAGTACAAATCCGCTGCATTTCCAGGTGGCTTTTTTTCTGTTGTGTCGTATTTTTCGTGGCCATGTGTGCCATAAACGAGCTTCGGAGTTACCGGCAGGATGGCTCACAAACTGTGCGCACACAATTTCTATCCTGATCACTCTGACCTGAACTCTAATCCTGATAAATAGAAAACCCCAGAAAGCGTGGTTAATTAGAGATTTCCTGGAAACATTTGTGTTTCGCAACATGAAGATGTACTGAAGCAATAACTGGAACAAAACATGCCCTAATTACTCCTGGAACTCCGAAGCCAACACTGTGGGCAACCTGGAGCAAAGAGCAGACTGCTTATACCAGCAGCGCAAAATTATAACGAGGTCCGTTTTCTATTGCATACACTTCTGTTCACATATGTGCATCACTACAACGAAGCTTAGTTACATATGAACGACATCCTTTAGGAGCGAGTTCGTTGCCGATTTCACTGGAGAAGGATTTTGCATCGGGACCGCAGTGACCACATTCTACGGTGTAATCAAGTGTAAAAGAAACGCCTACCCACAATACTGAAGCTAGGTTTAGGCCCTGCCAACTAAATTAAAAGTAAAAGTCACCTTATAAAGAAGATGCAAATGAAGCCCCACATTCGAGGAGATGATGGAACACGGAGCATTTTATTTAAGCTCACAACGAGTCTGGAACAAAACCAAACAAAATATTCTAGCCTTCTGGCTTGTTCTTTAGCGCCGAAGAGCCCGGAGGTACGAAAAGACGACAATGACGGATCACTAAATGACCCCGGCGCCACCAGGGCAGCAAGAAAGAAGACAAAAAAGAGTAGGCCGAGACGGGGCTTAATACCTTCGCTCTACTTGTCGACGATGCCCGAGGCCATCATTACGCTACTGCACGTCGCAGTTGTGGGAAGCCAGTACCTAATGCCGCCACCTATTCCTTCCCTTTAGGCGCGGAAGCCAGTAGCATCAATGAATTTGCAAGTCTGAGAGTAATGACTCCTGGTTCTTCGAGGTCGCTTCCCGCTATTTCTTTCTTTTTCTTCCCCTCTCGATAGCGGCACCCGTAAACGTGCGCGGGCTCAATGGAGAGCCCCTTAGAGGAACCTGCACGCTTACACTCATCTGCATCCGAGGCCACAAAACGGGGAAAAAAAAGGGGGACATCCCCCCTCTTCCGTGGGTCGTGAGATGGAAGTGGAAAATTCTTTTGACGGGAATTCCTCGGAAGCCCCGTTGTTGCGGCGATATCTTGAGGATATCACCTTTTTATGGAACCTTATTCACCTATTTAAACGCTGCTTTTTTATGCGCGAGGGCTTTCCCCCTGAAGACGGCACTCGAGTCTTTAAAAAGGCAGATAATGGCCTTCTGTTTATATCTTTTTCATTTTACAATGCGTAACAGCGCATGCAGAAAGAAAATGCAGCGTCGGAATGCAGTTAAAATTTTATTTCTGCCTTAGTAGTAAGCAAGTCCGCGCTATATAGCGTCACTTGAGCAAATGTTAAGGAGCTTGGAGAAAGCGTTCGGTGCAGTATAACGTTTCCAAGGATGCGGTTGTTAAATCCCTTAAAAAACGTCCCTTTTAAACAATACGACTTTAAGCTGTATGTTTTAAAGAGAGATTAAAGTTTTCGTGCTCTTTTATTTTGAATAACATGTTACATGATGAACTACATCGGTCGCGTCAACTTCTTGGATAAAATGGCATATATGTCGTCGCGTTAAAAACGGAGGGAGGGAAAAATTGATCTTTTATGGTACTGCGGAGCCGGCCTGGCCTCATGATTGGCGTAAGAATTCAGATGGCACTTTTTCGCAAGGCGTTCAAGAACCTCATCCGCTCACCGTACAAACAGTGTGTTGCATTCTTCCTATGTCACAGTGCTTTACTTTGCTCGTGTGAAGTGGAACTGACGGCCTGGCGCTCTTTTTTATTGTACAGCAATCTCAACTTACCTTTCTTTTAACACGAAATTCCTGGATACACAAACACTTGAGTGACGTCATATCCGTCACGGAAGTGACGCCAGTACAACAAAGCAAGCGGCCTGTAAAGAGTGCATTCCTGTACACAGGGTCTTCTTGCGGGGAAGGAACCTTTAGAACCAAAGAGTACATTATACGTAGGGTTGTTCGTTTTCTGGTTTTATATTTTAACACGAAAGTGTTTCATGCCGGTATACCCCAAGATTTCAACGTCATATCCGTCACGGAAATGACGCCAGTACACCTTTGCCGAAGCGACCCGCCAGCAGGATGTCGCTCGCCAAGCGCACCCACAAGACAGCCGCCGACCCGCAAATCATGCCCAGCTTCACATTTCGCTGCAAATCTTACTTTCGTGTTTTACCGATTGCAATGACAAAGGAATCAACCACATGTTTTTTCCCACCTCTCGGCCCTGCATCCGCTTCACCTCCCCCCCCCCCCTTTTATACTACGCATCTGCGCGTACCAGGGAAGACGCCACGCGTCAGAACGCTTTCGAGCACTGTGGATGCAGTTTCTTGGGTGACGTCGAGTCGAGGAGGCAGCGGTGGCGCCACGGCCGCAGACGACCTGTAGCCTCGGCCGACGTCAACCATACCTTACACGCACGGCTGATTTTCTCTTGTTGCACTGTGTCAATCGCCGCTGCATCAATCACGATCGCTTTCCTCTCCTCGCTCCTGTCATCAACTCCCTAATGAGTTCGTGGAACAACGCCATCATATTTTTTTAAGTGCGAATGCACTTTATAAGCGACCCCGAACCTTCCGCCGTCCGCATAGCAACAGCTGCGGGTGCGCGCGCTTTTCGTCTTCCTTAGCAACGGGGGGAGATGGGCGCGCGCTGCCTGGCCGCTGACATGGCACATACCCACGTGGGAGATTGGCCAGGAATAAGTGCGAATGCACTTCTTAAAGGGACACTGAAGTGAATTTGTCAAGCTCCCGTTTTTGCTTGCACTGCGTAGACTGGCTCAAATTAGCACACTTTTCATCGTTTTTACGATTGACAAATCGGTAATTATTTTACAAAGCGCGAAAGAAGAAAAACTACCATGCGTGGTTTGCGGCGGCCGCACCAACTAAAGCTGTGACGTTAGGAGGAGCGGGCACCGTGATTGGACGATGCCCAAGGTGAGCAACCAAACAAGTTTCGGTTTCGGTTTCGGTTCTGTAAAACACAGCCGTTGGCGTTGTTGGATGGGCATTCTCAATAACTCAGTAATCATCGTACCGCGCTTCTGCCATGTTGTCAGCTGTAAAAATGCATAAAGATAAGCCTCCTAGGACGGCTTGGAATCGTAGCATTCACTAGCCGAAACCTACGCAGTGCATGAACGCCCTCCGCGTACCCGCAGACGCCCAATGTCATGCGCTTTTCCCCCATATTTGGAGCTTGCCTCCCTCATGCCTGTATCGTAAAAAGCGTGTTCGCACCAGGCCAAGGGTCTGTTCATTCTGGCCTGTGCCCACTGCCTGCAAGCAGTCGGTACTTATGGCAACAGCACGCCAACGAGAACTCGCTAGCGCGCCAGTGACAGCCTGCGCGCGTTTTGTGAACTAGTTCGTGGAGCCATGAACGTTGCGGCCCAAAAAAAGGTGAACTCAATATAGAAAACATCGGCGGAAAACGAAAAAGTTAACTTACAGAAAAAAAAAGCACGTACCCGCGGGGATTCGAACTCCTGACTTGCAAAATACTTCCGGTGGCATATCCAGCGCCCCAAACCACTCGACTACGGAGCGGGCTCCGCTGGCCTTGGTAATATAGGGTATATATTGTACAACCAGTTTACACTTTTATTTAGTTTTGGCATTTCAAGCAGCTTAGGTGACTATTTGTTGTATTGCGCTCGTGCAGTAAGCGTCGCCCGAGTTTCCACAATAGCTCACGTCTAGCAATTGCATTTCGTAGACGGAAAAGCGTTCGCAGATGCGTAGTCGTGCTGCTGACCGCTGTGCTTGTTCGCCCAGCGCAAAAAAGCGCTTCCCGCACCCTAGTTCTACGCTGCACGGTAAAAATATCAGCTGATTTTATTTCCTTAGTACCTATGTTGACTTTGCTGACTCTTCTCCCGCCTTCAAGAGGCCTTATATTTTCCTACTGGCGTACCAGTCAGCGAAGCGTCGCATGTGCGCTTGTGCAGCGCTTGTGTGAAGTGACCTTGACTTGGAGCTAGATACAGTGTACAAACTAACCAAGTAAAGAAAGGCAAATTCTTCCATTCACAAACGTGTCCTGGCTTCGTTTCAACTGAGCGAACGAATTGCGACGACCCGTCGGCGGCCGGCGGACAAAACGCTGGGCCGACTGACTCTGTCTGAAGGCCGGGGAGCCGTGCAGTAGCGCAGCCAATTGCGAGCTCGGCTCCCCTCGACGTCACACGAAAACGCCGCAGAAAATGGGCGAGCGTAAAGAGAGGAGGAAAGCATTTTCGAATTAATTTTTCTACTAAATAAAATCGCGTAAACGCGTCCAGGGTGGTCGAAACATGGTCTGGGGACTCCGGACTACAATTTGCGCAAGTAATCACGCAATGTTTACATATCACTTCAGTGTCCCTTTAAGCGAGCCTGAATCGTCGCGCTCGCATGGCGCCTCCTCTCCCCCCTCGCCTACTCTCCTAAAGCCCCTTTACTACTCTCCAGCTCGCAACACCCTCTCTCGGCGGGCCAGCCAGGCCACTACACTATATAAAAAAAAACAGCATCCGGCGCCAGGTTTCGATCTGCGGACTTTGCGGCCGCAGTGCGACGCTCTACCGACTAAGGCACAGACGCGACGTTGATATCAGTGTTAGTAACGCGCCATATATCTTTAACGCATTCAAACTACGTCGTCAGCGGCGTGCGTCGGCGACTCAGCGGCGTTATAGCGGCTTGATAACTGCGTGGTGTACACGTGATACTACAAACCCGCTAGTTCTGCATTCTCTCACGTGACTGCGCCTCCTCTCCCTTCACTCCGGTCGGCGCTTCGCAGCTGCGGTGCGCTGCGGTGCGGTGCGCTCCTCCTCTCGAACATACACGTTAATTCACCAAGATTTCCGCAGAGGGACAAACGAGGCGTGTTAAGCCGAACGTGATCACGAGGGGGTGTTAATGTAACTAACGGGCAAAATGCCACCAAACTTCAACAAACTCCCCCTCATAGCATCACCCCGTGCTTCGCACTTCCTCATACTCCTCTTCGGGGAAATGCGGGGGAATTTTTTTTTTTAGTCGACATAACCCTACCGCTGCTACCACAGTAATGAGAGCTTCGAATATAAAGCCAGCGCTCAAGTTCGGAGACCCACCACCAGCGTAAATAAGGGTGACTAAGAGGCAATATTTTTTTCTGTAAAACGTGGCATCCTCGTCACAGCAGCCTTTCGTCGATCTTACTGAAAACGTAACATGAGGGTCACGTCCAAGGTACCAATTCATCGCAACATAGAGAACAACAGCAATTACGATTACTTCATCGTAATAAAGGGCGTTTTTTGAAGTACCGAAGGTGGGGGAAATGAGCCCTAATAGCATACACTCGGGATGCCGACAACTTCGCAAAGAAAGTAAAATAAAAAGAGAAGCAAGGAGTAACCGACTGCCCTTCACCACTCTTTTTATTTTCACCTGGAAACCGTTATGGCAGCGCGCCGTTCATGAGGACGACGTAACGTCCGCTGGATGATAGCCCGTGGAGCGATTTCCACTCGTTTAGAGACCTCCAAGTGACCGCTGCACGCAGATTTGAGCCGAATGGAGTACTGTGCTCGCAACAGCCTCTGTACCGCTGCCGAAGGCTATTACGGGGAACAAGGGCAGGTGGTGAATGTGACCGCCGGGAGAAAATTCACATAACGACAAGAACGATTAGTAAGGTACGAAAAGTGGACGCCGCAAATAGGACTTTGTAATGCTAAGCTCCTCAAAGTAGAAGTATGAGCTGTAAGTAGAAATATTACCTGCCACGACGAATGTATAAATTGCAGACATGGCGGGCTGGTACTATATTGAATCATGAGTTGGCACAGCCTTATCCTGCTAGCACAAGTATTGGACACAAGGGAGATGAAAATAATGGCTCACAGTACCCATTTGTCTTCTGGCTGGAATCGCATTAAAAGGAAAGGCGTAAGCGTCCGCTCAAGTACTTTTGTGGAGGACGCGGAGGAACAAACTTTTATTGAATAACAAGACTTTTGGTGTCACTGATGGGTGGGGTCCCAAGTCCGGAACTCCACTCAGCCTGGCCTTCTCCCGGGCCAGGTTCACCAGATGGACCTGTTCTTCCAGGCTCGCAAACTGGCCAGGGCTGCCTCCCAAAGGTGATGTTTGTGTAGCGTGAGCTACACTGGCCGAGGTTGAGCAGTTTCGCTTGGCTCCTGGAGAGACGTGCTGCGCATGCGCGAGGAGTAGTGACGTCACACGGCACACAGAACGTTGCTCGCTGCCCGGCGTCTCTCACACACCCCATGCGCAAAGCGTTTTCACCGACCTCCGTTCCGCACGTGGCGGCCTGGTCCACTTGATGATCATGTGAGGGGTTGCCGGGTGTGCAACCGATGGCTCGTGCGTCGCAGCAACACCGGCGTGCGCCTGTGGAACCAGCTTAGCTCTGGAGCGATTGGTGACGCGGCGCCGGAGTCGCTTGATAAATATACATGTGTCACATAATGCGTATACCGTGTGTGTGTCATTGAAGCAGGAGTAAGCATGACAATCAAGCTAATCCTAGACAACCAGGAAAGCTAGAAACAACCAGCTGAACCTTAGATGACACTACGTATATCCTGGAATAGCCGAGCTAACCCACTGCTAATTTTTTCTCTGGTGTTGTGTCCGCACGCCAATTGGTGTGGCACTCCCAAATGATGCGGCATAGCGTTGGAGTGCTGCTGCAAGTTGGCCATTCTCGGTGTTATTTTTTGTAGATGCGCTCCCGTTATTCCCTGGTTAGAAATCTGGCTAATAAATTGTTCAGGACACTGATATTGCTTATTGCCATGTGCTTGAAACCGTAAGACAGCAGTTTAGCTTTCATTTATTCCGTTGCCACTTTAAATCAGTGACTCACATTAGCAACCATTTAATACGTCTCTCCCTTCAACCCTCCCTCCCTCCCTCCCTCCCTCCCTCCCTCCCTCCCTCCCTCCCTCCCTCCCTCCCTCACTCACTCACTCACTCACTCACTCACTCACTCACTCACTCACTCACTCACTCACTCACTCACTCACTCATTCATTCATTCATTTATTCATTCATTCATTCATTCATTCATCCACGGTCAGAGAGCGACAGTTGGTGTATGAGAAGAAAATGCACGCTCCACATGCAGCCCCAACTGTCAAGTGCGAAGTACAATGCAGCGGGAGCGGTTAAACTTCGACATTCGCAACTGTATTTTTATATTTACGCACCGTAGCCCTTTTTATAGCTATGAATATGAGTGTAAATGTCAGATTACTGAGTACAAAATGCAGAAGTATAAAACATAATATATACAAAAGAGAAATGTCGCTAACAGTGGCTGCAAAAAGAAAAAAAAGAATGTATTCATGATAGGAGCACTCTTATGGATGAGGAATGGCATACCCACAATATCAAAAGAATAAGCTACTTTACGTCTACACGTACTTACCTCGGTGTTAAATAGCACTTCTATCGATCGCGAGAAATTCTTACGCTCGCCAAACAGCCAGTGGGCCCGCAGCGCCGTTAGCGGTCCTCATATTCTGCACCAGCTACTTCGCTTAGAACAATGTATGCATGTAAAGAAACTGGGAAACTTTTAACTACCGGAGACACAGCAAACTAGTTCGCGGGAATTCAACGTTTGCCATCTACACGTTCAAGGAGTAGGTATTTCGCTCCGGGGGGACTTGTCAGCTCCCATTCGAAAATAATTTTGGCGCCGGTAACACCCGTCATAGCACCATCACGGTTTCTTTTTTCCTTTAAAGGTCGACTGTATATCCAACGATTCTCTATTGGACGTCGAACGAAACAGCCCGTTCTTCCAACGTTTTGAATCCCCGAGAACATAAATGTTGGAAAGAGGAGTTGAAGCATCTGAGTAAAATAAGGAAGAACCCACGGCTGCGAACTAAGAGAGTAAAACGGGGCGAACGCTACCGGGGGCAGTCAATCTCTTGTTAAAAACCTTGCCCTCGCTTTCGATTCCTTTTGAGCGAACGCCGCCACTGGCATCGACGTTGGCAGCAGCGCGGCAGTCCGTGTATCGGAAACAAAAGGAAACGTCGATATTTCAGGCTGTTCGCAAACACCCGAGCGGCGCTCGCTGTTGGAGGCCGTTTCTAGCGCTCGAAGCCCATTCAGCCGCCGCTTCGCCCGCCTTTACACCCGCTGTTTCCATTCCCTCACACACCCCACGGCTTCAGGTCTCTCGTCGGCTGCCACGCACTTGATTACTCCCCACGCGCCCGGTTTGAGCTCTCCCTTATTTTTCCGCTCACTAGGGCACTTCACGTCTCCCTTTTTTTCCCCGCGTTCCGTCCTTTCATCGAACCAGATGTCGTCGATGCCGCCTTCGCAATATTTCGTTGTCACTTCCAAAACATATTTTAGTTGTTGCCTTCAGGGGGCTTCGAACGGATCTGCCACCGGGTCGACGCACGACCTCATGAATCATGAGGCGAAGGCTGCCCAGGAACAACGGCCATCGTTATAACCGGCAGCAGAACGAGCTAGCGAAGAGAAACGTAACAGCAGCGCAAACATCGGCATCGTCTAGGGCAGCAAGAGCCTTAGAATCAATAACACAAATTGCTTATAAACCCCCTCCCCCTCCTTCGTAACCCACTTCGTACCGTAACCTTCCTGCCTTCACAGAAATATTTCCCTTGCCCTTCTCTCTCTCTCTCTCTCTCTCTCTCTCTCTCTCTCTCTCTCTCTCTCTCTCTCTCTTTTTACAACCGGCCCTGTAATTTGACCGGAATTTAACGTTTTGTTCACGGGCAGTTACCCGAGCGGTACATTCCAAAGCGATTGCGTTTTCCAGCGCGATGAAAGTGGGAGCCGGAAAAATCCATTACAGCGTTGGAGTAATTGCTTCCCCCGTGTTCTTCGTTTCATTTGCGCTTTCACCACGATGCGCCCTCGTTTTCTGCAGCAACGACGACGAAGGGGCGTCCACGCGTACTCTTTGTTCAGGCTTCGCGGCAGCGGCTTCGTCACCGGCCCCTGGCTTGAGACCAAACTATATTAAGTTCAACGACACCAAAGACACATTGTCGCAGTCCTGCCGCATTACGTGGTAAACGTATGTTTTGCTTCAATTAGGCAAGCCTGTTTCTTGCGGCGCCACCATGCAGTGCCTACAGGAGCAGTTTCAAGCGAGCACACCTGCCCAGCCGCTCCCCATTCCCTCACCTGCTGTCTTTTCCACCACCAACCGTGTATCAACACGCGCGCGGGACGGCTTTTACGCGTGAGGCGTGCGGGGCTGGACATGCGTAGGCGGGCTCTGGAAATACTGAAGGTGGAAGGGAGAGAGGGAACGAGGAGGCAAGCACGTCTACGCTCTGATAAGAGGTTTTCTGGCCGGAGGAAACATACCGCCGCGTCCTGGATGCTTTCGCGCGTGTTTGCTTGCCGTCTACCTCGGCACGCCAAGCGAGCACGCCAGCGTTAACCCTTCCTGTCCCGCGCTCGAAAGTAGCTCGCTCGTTTTCGTGTTCCACGCGGCTGGCTGCGTACCAAAACTGTGCTGGTCCCGCGGAACCGCTCGCGTTAATTCATCCTGCCTCGCAAACGGCCCTACTCGGCGTTTGCAGATGTTAAGCCAAGCTCAGCTGTCTCCCCCTGCCAAGCTGCACTTTCTCGTGGCACTGCGCCGTGCCTTGTCGTGCTAAACGATCCGAACGTTGCTCTCCCTCTAGGCTTCTGCCGGCTTGCGGATTTCGCCGTTTGCAACAGGAGAAAAATGACACCCGAAAGATTTTCGTACTCGTTTTGCAGTGTGATGTCACCCGACAAAGTAGCAGTTGGTAGATGAAACATTCACGCCCATTCATTGTTTTCTTTTTTCAGCAAACCCTAATAGGTAATTTTTTTTTTCATTTAACAATGCTCTCCCTGATATAAGAGAATGGTTAAGTCAATTTCTCCTTCAATGCGCTATGGTTGTAAACAGTAAAAAAATTGTTCCAAGGTCCCAGAAAGCTACGGTATCCTGCGGCCAAAAGCCTCCGAACGAAGAAAGAGGAAATTTCAGCACCCTAAGCGGTGCAGACCTACAGGAGTGGAAGAGGAGGAAAATTCCCTGCATTCTCCGCATGCTTTCTAGCAAACGACTTCAAACAGCAATTGCATGGGTTCCACGGGACTCGTTTCATCGTTCGGCTCGATGCCTATGATCCCATTCTCGACATCGTCACGCTGCTTTGGCCTGACGCCATAGAAACGCGTCAGTTCGTTGTTCCCGATCCGGCTACGTGCCGACTGTTGGCTTCTCTCTGGACGCGTCGAAAACATGACCTGCTGCCACCAATGGGTCAGGCTTATTTCTATTCGCGGTTTGTTTTCGTTCTTTTCGGGTGATTCGAGTAAAGGACAGGGGGCCAGAGGGACAGGGGACCAAACTAGAAGTTTTCTTTAAACGTTCACGAACAAGGGCTCAAACTTAAGACAAAGTGAGGCTGTCGCATACAGTGCAGTTATAGAGGATAATATGGGTAGGAAATAACTACGTTTAAACGAGTGCACCATGCCTAATCTCCACCCTTTATCAGGATTACTGTTCTCCGGTTGATCTGCAAAGGTACACCCGCACGTTCGATGCCTTTTTTATGCTCGTATTCATTATAGTGGCATTTTTTCTGTGACAAAAAAATACATGTTGAATTTTTTTAGCATAAACAATAGGCTTATGTGCAAAAAAATATATATCTGTGAGTGCTGCTAGCAGGCATTTATTGTGTGCATTTTCTGCCTCATTTTCTTATACGTGGAATCCAAGGCCGTAAAGCGTAGAATATTTGCATCTACTGGAACGCAGAACACTTCAAACAAAAAAACTAAGCAAGGCAATACTCAAAGGGGATGAAGAGAGTGATGGATTACGGCCGTGACTACTTCGTATGCTTTAATGTGGTCAGAAGCATGATCTCTCAACCCAGGAGAAAAAAAGTCTAAATCTTTGCCTCGTAGAGGCGATGAACTCCCTCGGAATCTCCCCTCAGGAGGCAAAAGTATCGTCAGCTAAGCGCGTCGGCTCAGATACCCATTTGGCACTTCTTCCGTGGCTTCAAGCAAGGCCAGTAAAATCGTAATTGAAAATCAATATACGGCATCGACCTTCACAATGACGGCGAATTTGTTTTTGCGCGTTTTTTACGAGACGACCGCGGCACGGGCGCGGACCGAAAAGTAACAAAGAAGGCGTGATTAACGACCCCGCAGGACACACTCCTCGCGCTCACGCCATCGGCATGGTCGGGACTCGTAAAGCTGGCTTCTCCGCCGGGAAGACCTGCGCTGCAAAACAGCTCGTCCACTCGCAGCGGCAGGGGCGGCGAGTGGCTGCCTGTCGCCCCGTCGCAGCGCCGTACTGTCCACGTTTTACGGCCGGCAGTTTCGCGAAAACTGTTCGTCCGGCGCTGTCGATTTCTCCGCCGCGGAAAAAGTTTATAGATGGAAGCCCTTCGTCAACTTGACGCCCGCCTGAACGACTCCCTTCGGTGGTAATGGCCGAGATTTGACAGGAACCCGCTACGGGCCCGGCCTTTATCACCGCTTCCCTCCGGCCTATCCAGTTCCATTTATTCCTTGCCCAGGGATGCTCTCTCTTTTTGCTGCATTATAGCACGGAAGCGCGCGACAACAGGCAGCGTGATACTCGGTGCTTTGTCTGTGGGTAGGGAAAGGGGGGAGGGGTGTTTCATTTCGTCACTGATTGATGTAGATGTCGGATAGATACGTGTAGGCGCTCGTATCACGAAGTAGGTTCAGGGTGGCACATTTCACGATGAAAAACTTTGGCACGAAAATGACCCTCAGAAGGTGACACCCATAATGCAAGGCAACGGAACGTGTGCTTTATATTTAAACCAGGCACTCGAAATAAGTTTTGCGAATCTTCCCAGAAGCCTTATTAATTCGCCTTAATTATTAATTATTAATAATTATTAGTTATTAATTAGGTCATATTAATCCCTAGTCACTAGACTTTCGACGTTTAATTGACTTACCAGCAAGCGGAAAGACTTAAGCTGTTGTCGGCAACACCAAATTTCTTACTTTTTTCCCCTGACTAAAGGCAATTCCCCAAGCTAAAGTCATTCGTCTCAGTCGCAAAGCAAAAGAGCTGGCTTTCGCCCAATAACGATGCTTGTACGGAACACAAAGTCAAGGCTCGGGAGGTATTCGAACATTGAGCATACGCACCGCCCTTTGAGAGAGCGACAATGGTAAAATCGTTGTACGAGCAGCGGAACCCATCCGCGAATTCAGTCATGGTGCAGATGGACGCCAGTGACACCTCGCGGAGTGTCCTCATCAGTCTTTGGGCGAAGTCCATGATTGGAACGCTGCAGAAATTAGTGCCTCCGCTCAGAGCTGCACCAATCCATCAGCTAGGTTGCGACCGAGAGCGGGCCGGAGACACCTCGCGAGCATCGCGACAATAGAATGTGATGATGCTAAGCTCCGGTCTGGTTTTGTCACTCGGTTCTTCTTTCCTTTTTCTCTTTGGTTCATTAGACACAGTTCGCCCCGGATTTGCTTTTTTTGTTTTTGCTGTCGGTAACAGCTTCATAAGAACTACTCAAAGGCTGTGTTTTCGGGATTGCAACGTTAGATAAACGCAAGACACTAGGTTTCCTTACTTTTTTTTCCTAATTTTGTAAGAGCCAGATAGTTTACCCATTTGTCTTCGCCTGCAAGATATGGCGGCACCAACAAAAGAGCTTCATTGCAAACTCGCTTTTTAATGTTCCCGTCACACAGACCCAAAGCAGGAGGTTTGTTTGCTTTTTTGAAGTGCCGAATGTAAAGGAATATTTTATCCATTTTTTGTTTGTCTATTGCAACCACAATACAGTATTTGGCAACGCCAACAAAACAGCTGAATATCTTTGATTACATTTTTGACACTCATATCTTGGAAAAGCAATACAGACCGTGGAATCGCTGAGGCGACTTTTAAACTGTTCTCAGCTTTAATAGCTTCTGGTCATACATTCGTCCTCAACGCAAGCGTTTGGGACATTCCCTACCACATATATTCTCTACCACATATATTCCCTACCACATAAATTCCCGACCACACTTAAATATTCCCTGCCACAGTTAAAGCAGAGACTGCTAAAGGGGGTACGATTTCAAAAAACAGATGCACCCTGTCTTCTAAACCAGACATTTTGACACAAGTTATATGACGTTTGACGGCGGCGACGACTACAAAATCGAAAAAGGTTTT